>NW_027422603.1:2058170-2070260 GCF_048934315.1 Petromyzon marinus | reverse complement strand
AGGTGGGCCGGGGGGATAGAGAGGTGGGCCGGGGGGAGAGAGAGGGGGCCGGGCGCAGAGAGAGGGGGGTCGGGGGGATAGAGAAGGGGGCCGGGGGGAGAGAGAGGGGGGCCGGGGGCAGAGAGAGGTGGGCCGGGGGCAGAGAGAGGGGGGCCGGGGCAGAGAGAGGGGGCCGGGGGCAGAGAGAGGGGGGCCGGGGGGCAGAGAGAGGGGGGGCCGGGGGCAGAGAGAGGGGGGCCTGGGGGAGAGAGAGGGGGGCCGGGGGGAGAGAGAGGGAGGCCGGCTGGAGAGAGAGGGGGGGCCGGGGGGAGAGTGAGGGGGGCCGGGGGGAGAGAGAGGGGGGCCGGAGGGAGAGAGAGGAGGGTCGGGGGGAGAGAGAGGGGGGCCGGCAGGAGAGAGAGGGGGGCCGGGGGGAGAGAGAGGGGGGCCGGGGGGAGAGAGAGGGGGGCAGTGGGGAGAGAGAAGGGGGCCGTGGAGAGAGAGAGGGGGGCCGTGGGGAGAGAGAGGGGGGCGGTGGGAGAGAGAGGGGGCCGGGGGGAGAGAGAGGAGGTTCGGGGGGAGAGAGAGGGGGGCCGGGGGGAGAGAGAGGGGGCCGGGGCGAGAGAGAGGGGGCGGGTGGGAGAGAGAGGGGGGCAGTGGGGAGAGAGAAGGGGGCTGTGGAGAGAGAGAGGGGGGCCGTGGGGAGAGAGAGGGGGGCCGTGGGGAGAGAGAGGGGGGCCGTGGGGAGAGAGAGGGGGGCCGGGGGGAGAGATAGGGGGGCCGGGGGGAGAGAGAGGGGGGGCGTGGGAAAGAGAGGGGGGCCGGGGGGAGAGAGAGGGGGGCCATGGGGAGAAAGAGGGGGGCCGGGGGGAGAGAGAGGGGGGCCGGGGGGAGAGAGAGGGGGGCCGGGCGGAGAGAGAGGGGGCCGGTGGCAGAGAGAGGGGGGCCGGGGGACAGAGAGGCGGGACAGGGGGAGAGAGAGGGGGCCGGGGGGAGAGAGAGGGGGGCCGGAGGGAGAGAGAGGGGGGCCGGGGGGAGAGAGAGGGGGGCCGGGGCGAGAGAGAGGGGGCCGGTGGGAGAGAGAGGGGGGGCAGTGGGGAGAGAGAAGGGGGCTGTGGAGAGAGAGAGGGGGGCCGTGGGAAGAGAGAGGGGGGCCGTGCGGAGAGAGAGGGGGGCCGTGAGGAGAGAGAGGGGGGCCGGGGCGAGAGAGAGGGGGCCGGCGGGAGAGAGAGGGGGGCCGTGGGAAAGAGAGGGGGGCCGGGGGGAGAGAGAGGGGGGCCGGGGGGAGAGGGGGGCCGGGGGGAAAGAGAGAGGGGGCCGTGGGGAGAGAGAGGGGGGCCGTGGGGAGAGAGAGGGGGCCGTGGGGAGAGAGAGGGAGGCCGTGGGGAGAGAGAGGGGGGCCGGGGGAGAGAGAGGGGGGCCGGGGGGAGAGAGAGGGGGCCGTGGGAAAGAGAGGGGGGCCGGGGGGAGAAAGAGGGGGGCCGGGGGGAGAGAGAGGAGGGCCGGGTGGAGAGAGAGGGGGGCCGGCGGGAGAGAGAGGGGGGCCGGGGGGAGAGAGAGGGGGGCCGGGGGAAAGAGAGGGGGGCCGGGGCAGAGAGAGGGGGGCCGGGGGGACAGAGAGGCGGGCCGGGGGGAGACAGAGGGGGGCCCGGGGGAGAGAGAGGGGGGCCGGGGGGATAGAGAGGGGGGCCGGAGGGAGAGAGAGGGGGCCGGGAGCAGAGAGAGGGGGGCCGGGGGCAGAGAGAGGGGGGCCGGGGGCAGAGAGAGGGGGGCGGGGGCAGAGAGAGGGGGGCCGGGGCGAGAGAGAGGGGGGCCGGGGGGAGAGAGAGGGGGGCCAGGGGGAGAGAGAGGGGGGCCCGGGGCGAGAGAGAGGGGGGCCGGGGGGAGAGAGAGGGGGGCCGGGGGGAGAGAGAGGGGGGCCGGGGCGAGAGAGAGGGGGGCCGGGGGGAGAGAGAGGGGGGCCGGGGGGAGAGAGAGGGGAGCCGGGGGGAGAGAGAGGGGGGCCGGGGGGAGAGAGAGGGGGGCCGGGGGGAGAGAGAGGGGGGCCGGGGGGCGAGATAGGGGGGCCGGGGGGAGAGAGAGGGGGGCCGGGGGGAGAGAGAGGGGGGCCGGGGGCGAGAGAGGGGGGCCGGGGGGGGAGAGAGGGGGGCCGGGGGCGAGAGAGGGGGGCCGGGGTTCGAGAGAGGGGGGCCGGGGGGCGAGAGAGGGGGGCCGGGGGGCGAGAGAGGGGGGCCGGGGGGCGAGAGAGGTGGGCCGGGGGGGCGAGAAAGGGGGGCCAGGGGGCGAGATAGAGGGGCCGGGGGGCGATAGAGGGGGACCGGGGGGCGAGAGTGGGGGGCCGGGGGCGAGAGAGGGGGGCCTGGGGGCGAGAGAGGGGGGCCGGTGGGCGAGAGAGGGGGGCCAGTGGGCGAGGGAGTGGGGCGAGGGGGCGAGAGAGGGGGGCCGGGGGGCGAGAGAGGGGGGCCGGGGGGCGAGAGAGGGGGGCCAGGGGAGAGAGGGGGGGCCGGGGGGAGAGAGAGGGGGGCCGGCGGGAGGGAGAGGGGGCCTGGGGGATAGAGAGGGGGGCCGGGGGGAGAGAGAGGGCGGCTGGGGAGAGAGAGAGGGGGGCCGGGGGGAGAGAGAGGGGGGCCGGGGGAGAGAAAGGGGGGCCGGGGGGAGAGAGAGGGGGGCCGGGGGGAGAGAGAGGGGGGCCGCGGGGAGAGAGAGGGGGGCCGGGGCGAGAGAGAGGGAGGCCGAGGGGAGAGAGAGGGAGGCCGGGGGGAGAGAGAGGGGGGCCGGGGGGAGAGAGACCGGGGACGGGGGGAGAGAGAGGGGGGCCGGGGGGAGAGAGAGGGGGGCCGGAGGGCGAGAGAGGGGGGCCGGGGGGTGAGAGAGGGTGGCCGGGGGGAGAGAGAGGGGGCCGGGGGGAGAGAGAGGGGGGCCGGGGGGCGAGAGAGTGGGGCCGGGGGCAGAGAGAGGGGGGCGGGGGCAGAGAGAGGGGGGCTGGGGGAGAGAGAGGGGGGCCGGGGGCAGAGAGAGGGGGGCCGGGGGCAGAGAGAGGGGGGCCGGGGGAAGAGAGAGGGGTGCGGGGGGAGAGAGAGGGGGGCCGGGGGGAGAGAGAGGGGGGCCGGAGGGAGAGAGAGGGGGGCCGGGGGGAGAGAGAGGGGGGCCGGGGGGGAGAGAGAGGTGGGCCGGGGGGATAGAGAGGTGAGCCGGGGGGAGAGAGAGGGGGCCGGGCGCAGAGAGAGGGGGGTCGGGGGGATAGAGAGGGGGGGCCGGGGGGAGAGAGAGGGGGTCGGGGGCAGAGAGAGGTGGGCCGGGGGCAGAGAGAGGGGGGCCGGAGGCAGAGAGAGGGGGCCGGGGGGAGAGAGAGGGGGGCCGGGGGAAGAGAGAGGGGGGCCGGGCGGAGAGAGAGGGGGCCGGTGGCAGAGAGAGGGGGGCCGGGGGGACAGAGAGGTGGGCCAGGGGAGAGAGAGGGGGGCCGGGGGAGAGAGAGGGGGGCCGGAGGGAGAGAGAGGGGGGCCGGGGGGAGAGAGAGGGGGGCCGGGGTGAGAGAGAGGGGGGCCGGTGGGAGAGAGAGGGGGGCAGTGGGGAGAGAGAAGGGGGCCGTGGAGAGAGAGAGGGGGGCCGTGGGGAGAGAGAGCGGGGCCATGGGGAGAGAGAGGGGGGCGTGGGGAGAGAGAGGGGGGGCCGGGGCGAGAGAGAGGGGGCGGGGGGGAGAGAGAGGGGGGCCGGGGGAGAGAGAGGGGGGCCGGGGGGAGAGAGAGGGGGGCTTGGGGGAGAGAGAGGGGGGCCGGGGGGAGAGAGAGGGGGGCCTGCGGGAGAGAGAGGGGGGCCGAAGGGAGAGAGAGGGGGGCCGGGGGGAGAGAGAGAGGGGCCGGGGGCAGAGAGAGGGGGGAGAGAGAGGGGGGCAGGGGGGAGAGAGAGGGGGGCCGGGGGGAGAGAGAGGGGGGCCGTGGGGAGAGAGAGGGGGCCGTGGGGAGAGAGAGGGGGGCCGTGGGGAGAGAGAGGGAGGCCGTGGGGAGAGAGAGGGGGGCCGGGGGGAGAGAGAGTGGGGCCGGGGGGAGAGAGAGGGGGCCGGGGGAGAGAGAGGGGGGCCGGGGGGAGGAGAGAGGGAGGGCCGGGTGGAGAGAGAGGGGGGCCGGCGGGAGAGAGAGGAGGGCCGGGGGGAGAGAGAGGGGGGCCAGGGGGAGAGAGAGGGGGGCCGGGCATAGAGAGGGGGGCGGGGGGACAGAGAGGCGGGCCGGGGGGAGACAGAGGGGGGCCGCGGTGAGAGAGAGGGGGGCCGGGGGGGATAGAGAGGGGGGCCGGGGGCAGAGAGAGGGGGGCCAGGGGGAGAGAGAGTGGGGCCGGGGGGAGAGAGAGGGGGCGGTGGGAGAGAGAGAGGGGCCGGGGGGAGAGAGAGTGGGGCCGCGGGGATAGAGAGGGGGGCCGGGGGCAGAGAGAGGGGGCCGGCGGGAGAGAGAGGGGGGCCGGGGGGAGAGAGAGGGGGGCCGGGGGGAGAGAGAGGAGGGCCGGGGGGAGAGAGAGGGGGGCCGGGGGCAGAGAGAGGGGGCCGGCGGGAGAGAGAGGGGGGCCGGGGGGAGAGAGAGAGGGGCCGGGGGGAGAGAGAGTGGGGCCGCGGGGATAGAGAGGGGGGCCGGGGGCAGAGAGAGGGGGCCGGCGGGAGAGAGAGGGGGGCCGGGGGGAGAGAGAGGGGGGCCGGGGGAGAGAGAGGAGGGCCGGGGGGAGAGAGAGGGGGGCCGGCGGGAGAGAGAGGGGGGCCGGGGGGAGAGAGAGGTGGGCCGGCGGGAGAGAGAGGGTGGCCGGGGGGAGAGAGAGGGGGGCCGGGGGGAGAGAGAGGCGGGCCGGGGGGAGAGAGAGGGGGGCCGGGGGGAGAGAGAGGGGGTTTGGCGGGAGAGAGAGGGGGGCAGGGGGGAGAGAGAGGGGGGCCGGGGGGAGAGAGAGGGGGGGCGGGGCAGAGAGAGGGGGGCCGGGGGGACAGAGAGGCGGGCCGGGGGGAGACAGAGGGGGGCCGGGGGGAGAGAGAGGGGGGCCGGGGGGGATAGAGAGGGGGGCCGGGGGCAGAGAGAGGGGGCCGGGGGGAGAGAGAGGGGGGCCGGGGGGAGAGAGAGGGGGGCCGGGGGGAGAGAGAGGCGGGCCGGGGGGAGAGAGAGAGGGCCGGGGGGAGAGAGGGGGGCCGCGGGGATAGAGAGGGGGGCCGGGGGCAGAGAGAGGGGGGCCGGGGGGAGAGAGAGGGGGGCCGGGGGGAGAGAGAGGGGGGCCGGGGGGAGAGAGAGGAGGGTCGGGGGGAGAGAGAGGGGGGCCGGCGGGAGAGAGAGGGGGGCCGGGGGGAGAGAGAGGGGGGCCGGGGGGAGAGAGAGGCGGGCCAGGGGAGAGAGAGGGGGTTTGGCGGGAGAGAGAGGGGGGCAGGGGGGAGAGAGAGGGGGGGCGGGGGCAGGGGCAGGGGCAGAGAGAGGGGGCGAGAGAAGCGGGCCGGGGGCAGAGAGAGGGGGGCCGGGGGGAGAGAGAGGGGGCCGGGGGGAGAGAGAGGGAGGACGGGGGGAGAGAGAGGGGGGCCGGGGGGAGAGAGAGGGGGGCCGGGGGCAGAGAGAGGGGGGGGCGGGGGGAGAGAGAGGGGGGCCGGGGGGAGAGAGAGGGGGGCCGGGGGCAGAGAGAGGGGGGCCGGGGGCAGAGAGAGGGGGGCCGCGGGGCAGAGAGAGGGGGGCGGGGGCAGAGAGAGGGGGGCCGGGGTAAGAGAGAGGGGGGCCGGGGCGAGAGAGAGGGGGGCCGGGGGGAGAGAGAGGGGGGCCAGGGGGAGAGAGGGGGGCCGGGCGAGACGGGGGGCCGGGGGGAGAGAGAAGGGGGCCGGGGGAGAGGGAGGGGGCGGCGAGAGAGCGGGGGCCGGGGGGAGAGAGAGGGGGCCGGGGGAGAGGGGGCCGGGGGGAGAGAGAGGGGGGCCGGGGGAGAGAGAGGGCGGCCGGGAGGAGAGAGAGAGGGGGCCGGGGGCGAGATAGGGGGGCTGGGGGAGAGAGAGGGGGGCCGGGGGGAGAGAGAGGGGGGCCGGGGGCGAGAGAGGGGGGCCGGGGGTGAGAGAGGGGGGCCGGGGGGCGAGAGAGGGGGGCCGGGGTTCGAGAGAGGGGGGCCGGGGCGCGAGAGAGGGGGGCTTGGGGGAGAGAGATGGGGGCCGGGGGGAGAGAGAGGGGGGCCTGCGGGAGAGAGAGGGGGGCCGAAGGGAGAGAGAGGGGGGCCGGGGGGAGAGAGAGAGGGGCCGGGGGCAGAGAGAGGGGGGAGAGAGAGGGGGGCAGGGGGGAGAGAGAGGGGGGTCGAGGGGAGAGAGAGGGGGGCCGTGGGGAGAGAGAGGGGGGCCGTGGGGAGAGAGAGGGGGGCCCGTGGGGAGAGAGAGGGAGGCCGTGGGGGAGAGAGAGGGGGGCCGGGGGGAGAGAGAGTGGGGCCGGGGGAGAGAGAGGGGGGCCGGGGGGAGAGAGAGGGGGGCCGGGGGGAGAGAGAGGAGGGCCGGGTGGAGAGAGAGGGGGGCCGGCGGGAGAGAGAGGAGGGCCGGGGGGAGAGAGAGGGGGGCCGGGGGGGAGAGAGAGGGGGGCCGGGGCATAGAGAGGGGGGCCGGGGGGACAGAGAGGCAGGCCGGGGGGAGACAGAGGGGGGCCGGGGTGAGAGAGAGGGGGGCCGGGGGGGATAGAGAGGGGGGCCGGGGGCAGAGAGAGGGGGGCCGGGGGGAGAGAGAGTGGGGCCGGGGGGAGAGAGAGGGGGGCCGGGGGGAGAGAGAGGCGGGCCGGGGGGAGAGAGAGAGGGGCCGGGGGGAGAAAGAGTGGGGCCGCGGGGATAGAGAGGGGGGCCGGGGGCAGAGAGAGGGGGGCCGGGGGGAGAGAGAGGGGGGCCGGGGGGAGAGAGAAGGGGGCAGGGGGGAGAGAGAGGAGGGCCGGGGGGAGAGAGAGGGGGGCCGGCGGGAGAGAGAGGGGGGCCGGGGGGAGAGAGAGGTGGGCCGGCGGGAGAGAGAGGGTGGCCGGGGGGAGAGAGAGGGGGGCCGGGGGAGAGAGAGGCGGGCCGGGGGGAGAGAGAGGGGGGCCGGGGGGAGAGAGAGGGGGTTTGGCGGGAGAGAGAGGGGGGCAGGGGGGAGAGAGAGGGGGGCCGGGGGGAGAGAGAGGGGGGGCGGGGGCAGAGAGAGGGGGGCCGGGGGGACAGAGAGGCGGGCCGGGGGGAGACAGAGGGGGGCCGGGGGGAGAGAGAGGGGGGCCGGGGGGGATAGAGAGGGGGGCCGGGGGCAGAGAGAGGGGGGCCGGGGGAGAGAGAGGGGGGCCGGGGGGAGAGAGAGGGGGGCCGGGGGGAGAGAGAGGCGGGCCGGGGGGAGAGAGAGAGGGGCCGGGGGGAGAGAGAGGGGGGCCGCGGGGATAGAGAGGGGGGCCGGGGGCAGAGAGAGGGGGGCCGGGGGAGAGAGAGGGGGGCCGGGGGGAGAGAGAGGGGGGCCGGGGGGAGAGAGAGGAGGGTCGGGGGGAGAGAGAGGGGGGCCGGCGGGAGAGAGAGGGGGGCCGGGTGGAGAGAGAGTGGGGCCGGCGGGAGAGAGAGGGGGGCCGGGGGGAGAGAGAGGGGGGCCGGGGGGAGAGAGAGGCGGGCCAGGGGGAGAGAGAGGGGGGCCGGGGGGAGAGAGAGGGGGTTTGGCGGGAGAGAGAGGGGGGCAGGGGGGAGAGAGAGGGGGGCCGGGGGGAGAGAGAGGGGGGCGGGGGCAGAGAAAAGCGGGCCGGGGGCAGAGAGAGGGGGGCCGGGGGGAGAGAGAGGGGGGCCGGGCGGAGAGAGAGGGAGGACGGGGGGAGAGAGAGGGGGGCCGGGGGAGAGAGAGTGGGGCCGGGGGCAGAGAGAGGGGGGGCGGGGGGAGAGAGAGGGGGGCCGGGGGGAGAGAGAGGGGGGCCGGGGGCAGAGAGAGGGGGGCCGGGGGCAGAGAGAGGGGGGCCGGGGGCAGAGAGAGGGGGGCGGGGGCAGAGAGAGGGGGGCCGGGGTAAGAGAGAGGGGGCCGGGGCGAGAGAGAGGGGGGCCGGGGGGAGAGAGAGGGGGGCCAGGGGGAGAGAGAGGGGGGCCGGGGCGAGAGAGAGGGGGGCCGGGGGGAGAGAGAGGGGGGCCGGGGGGAGAGAGAGGGGGCCGGGGGGAGAGAGAGGGGGGCCGGGGGGAGAGAGAGGGCGGCCGGGAGGAGAGAGAGGGGGGCCGGGGGGCGAGATAGGGGGCTGGGGGGGAGAGAGAGGGGGGCCGGGGGGAGAGAGAGGGGGGCCGGGGGGCGAGAGAGGGGGGCCGGGGGTGAGAGAGGGGGGCCGGGGGGCGAGAGAGGGGGGCCGGGTTCGAGAGAGGGGGGCCGGGGTGCGAGAGAGGGGGGCCGGGGGTCGAGAGAGGGGGGCCGGGGGGCGAGAGAGGGGGGCCCGGGGGCGAGAGAGGGGGGCCCGGGGGCGAGATAGAGGGGCCGGGGGGCGAGAGAGGGGGGCCGGGGGGCGAGAGAGGGGGGCCGGGGGGCGAGAGAGGGGGCCGGGGGGCGAGAGAGGGGGCCAGGGGGCGAGAGAGTGGGGCCAGGGGGCGAGAGAGGGGGGCCGGGGGGGCGAGAGAGGGGGGCCGGGGGGCGAGAGAGGGGGGCCGGGGGGAGAGAGAGGGGGGCCGGGGGGAGAGAGAGGGGGGCCGGGGGGAAGAGAGAGGGGCCGGGGGGATAGAGAGGGGGGCCGGGGGGGAGAGAGAGGGCGGTTGGGGAGAGAGAGAGGGGGGCCGGGGGGAGAGAGAGGGGGGGCCGGGGGAGAGAAAGGGGGGCCGGGGGAGAGAGAGGGGGGCCGGGGGGAGAGAGAGGGGGGCCGCGGGGAGAGAGAGGGGGGCCGGGGCGAGAGAGAGGGAGGCCGAGGGGAGAGAGAGGGAGGCCGGGGGAGAGAGAGGGGGGCCGGGGGGAGAGAGACGGGGGCCGGGGGAGAGAGAGGGGGGCCGCGGGGAGAGAGAGGGGGGCCGGGGGCAGAGAGAGGGGGGCCGGGGGCAGAGAGAGGGGGGCCGGGGGAGAGAGAGGGGGGCCGGGGGCAGAGAGAGGGGGGCCGGGGGCAGAGAGAGGGGGGCCGGGGGCAGAGAGAGGGGTGCGGGGGGAGAGAGAGGGGGGCCGGGGGGAGAGAGAGGGGGGCCGGGGGGAGAGAGAGGGGGCCGGGGGGAGAGAGAGGTGGGCCGGGGGGATAGAGAGGTGAGCCGGGGGGAGAGAGAGGGGGCCGGGCGCAGAGAGAGGGGGGTCGGGGGGATAGAGAGGGGGGCCGGGGGGGAAGAGAGGGGGGCCGGGGGCAGAGAGAGTTGGGCCGGGGGCAGAGAGAGGGGGGCCGGGGGCAGAGAGAGGGGGCCGGGGGCAGAGAGAGGGGGGCCGGGGGCAGAGAGAGGGGGGCCGGGGGCAGAGAGAGGGGGGCCTGGGGGAGAGAGAGGGGGGCCGGGGGGAGAGAGAGGGAGGCCGGCGGGAGAGAGAGGGAGGCCGGGGAGAGAGAGAGGGAGGCCGGGGGGAGAGAGAGGGGGGCATCTGGACGCCCCAGCATCCTACGCCAGGATCCTGTTTGTGGACTTCAGCTCTGCCTTCAACACCATCATCCCTGCCCGTCTTCAGGACAAGCTCTTCCAGCTGAACGTGCCCTACTCCACCTGCAGGTGGATCACAGACTTCCTGTCTGACAGGAAGCAGTGCGTTAAGCTGGAACAGAAGTCTCTGACTCCAGGTCCATCAGCACCGGAACTCCTCAGGGCTGCGTCCTTTCCCCACTGCTCTTCTCCCTGTATACCAACAGCTGCACCTCCAATCATCTGTCCGTCAAACTCTTGAAGTTTGTCTGACGACACCACCCTCATTGGGCTGATCTCTGGTGGGGATGAGTCTGACTATAGGTGGGAAGCTGACAACCTGGTGACCTGGTGTAGCCAGAACAACTTAGAGCTAAATGCTCTAAAGACAGTTGAGATGGTTGTGGACTTCAGGAAGAATACAGCCCCACTCACCCCCATCACCCTGTTAGACTCCCCAGTCAAAATTGTAGAGTCGTTCCGCTTCCTGGGCACTATTCTCTCCCGGGACCTCAAGTGGGAACTGAACATCAGCTCCCTCACCAAGAGAGCTCCACAGAGGATGTACTTTCTACGGCAGCTGAAGAAATTCAACCTGCCAAAGACAATGATGGTGTAAATCTATACAGCGATCATTGAATCCATCCTCACCTCCTCCATAACCGGCTGGTACGCTGCTGCAACTGCCAAGGACAAGAGCAGACTGCAGCGTATCATCCACACTGCTGAGAAGGTAATTGCCTGCAATCTACCAACCCTCGAGGACCTGCACACGACAAGGACCATGAGGCGAGCGAGGAAGATTGTGGCCGATTCCTCCCACCCTGGACACTCTTTGTTTCAGCTACTCTCCTCCGGCAGAAGGCTTCGGTCCATCAGGACCAGTGGTTCTTAACCTTGTTGGAGGTACCGAACCCCACCAGTTTCATATGCGCATTCACCGAACCCCTCTTTAGTGAAAAATAAAATGTGATTTTTTTCAAATTCAAGACATAGATATGTTTTTTACTGGTACACAAAATGAGCCGTGCATAAACATTACCTTGTTCAAAGAATAAAACCAACACAATGCATAAACTCACAACAAATTACATACCTGGAAATCAATGTGACTTCTGCTGTTGCCTTTGAGAGATCAGTTCAGATATGCGTGGCTTCACCTTGGCAAGTGCCACTCTCATGTCATTTTCACAGCAAAGTCTGTTCCTTTTCTTCGTTTTTATGTCCAGCATCCTCGAAAAGGATTGCTCACAAAGATATGTTGTAACAAATGGTATAAAAAAATCCAGGGCTTTCTTAGCAATAACTGGATACTTGTTCATTTGTCGACACCAAAACGTTGAGAGCGTTGTTGTTCTGAAGAGTTGCTGTTGAACCTGGCTCTGCTGAATTTCAATGATTTCGTCGAGGAATTCATCATTGACATCTGCTGTTTCAACAGCAAACGTGAACGGCTGTCTCACCCATGCTGGATATGACTCTCTTGTAGGGAAATATCCGTCGAGAGACTTTGCAAGCTCATCTAAGTGCGTGGCAATTGTTTGCTTCAGTTCCGTGGATACAGAAATATCTCCGATTCCAGACACATCTTCGATCTTACTTGCACAGTCGTCCAGAAGCGGGAAGTTTGCGAAGTTATTCTTCTCTGTTCGTCGTTTCCATAACGGTAGCTTTTTTTGAAAAGCCTTCAGGTGTTCTTCCGCTTCCATGATATTGACTCCACCACCCTGCATCTGCTGATTGAGATGATTGAGAGCTGCGAATATATCAGCCATGTACGCTAAAATGAGAATGAACTCAGGATTTTTGAAGCAATCTGCATGGCAGTGTTGGTGCTCTTGCAAAAACAGGGCTAATTCCACACGCATGGCAAAAACACGATTCAGCACCTGTCCCCGGGATAACCACCGAATATTAGAATGGAGCAGAAGTACCTCAAATTCAGAGCCCATTTCTTTACACAGCTCACTGAAGATGCGGTGCCTCAGAGCACTTTTTCGCACATAGTTCACACATTCCACCACAGTTTTTAATACTTCTGCCATTTTTGGAGGTAAGGTTTTTGTTGCCAACGCATGCCTGTGCAGAATACAATGCGTCACAATGATGTGTGGTGCATCGGCCTTTACTAGCGCACCAAAACCAGACTTTCTTCCCAGCATGACTGGAGCTCCGTCCGTACAAACTGCAGAAACCATATCCCATGAAAGATTGTTGTCTCTGAAGAAGTCATCCACAAGCTTCTTCACATCGGCTGCCTTCGTTGTTGTTGTAAGAGGCTTACAAAATAAAAACTCTTCTTTTATCATGTCGTCTTTCACATAGCGTACAAAAACAGCAAGCTGGCTTAGATCAGAAACGTCTGTGGTTTCGTCGAGTTGAAGGCTGAATTTTGCCGGGCTTGAAATCAGATCCGCGACTACTTGAGCCAAGATGTCTTTACTCATGTCTTCTATTCTGTCACTGACGGTGTCATTTGAAAGGGGAATTTGGGATAATTTACCTTCGGCCGCTGTTCCGAGTATCAGATTCGCCATCTTTAATGCAGCTGGTTTCACAAGTGGTTCACCAATGGTGTGTGGCTTGCCCTGC
>NW_027422603.1:1230670-1300670 GCF_048934315.1 Petromyzon marinus | reverse complement strand
TAGTGGGAGACACGGTGGGTTAGTGGGAGACACGGTGGGATAGTGGGAGACACGGTGGGATAGTGGGAGACACGGTGGGTTAGTGGGAGACACGGTGGGTTAGTGGGAGACACGGTGGGTTAGTGGGAGACACGGTGGGTTAGTGGGAGACACGGTGGGTTAGTGGGAGACACGGTGGGATAGTGGGAGACACGGTGGGTTAGTGGGAGACACGGTGGGTTAGTGGGAGACACGGTGGGTTAGTGGGAGACACGGTGGGTTAGTGGGAGACACGGTGGGTTAGTGGGAGACACGGTGGGTTAGTGGGAGACACGGTGGGTTAGTGGGAGACACGGTGGGTTAGTGGGAGACACGGTGGGTTAGTGGGAGACACGGTGGGTTAGTGGGAGACACGGTGGGTTAGTGCGAGACACGGTGGGTTAGTGGGAGACACGGTGGGTTAGTGGGAGACACGGTGGGATAGTGGGAGACACGGTGGGTTAGTGGGAGACACGGTGGGATAGTGGGAGACACGGTGGGATAGTGGGAGACACGGTGGGTTAGTGGGAGACACGGTGGGTTAGTGGGAGACACGGTGGGTTAGTGGGAGACACGGTGGGATAGTGGGAGACACGGTGGGTTAGTGGGAGACACGGTGGGTTAGTGGGAGACACGGTGGGTTAGTGGGAGACACGGTGGGTTAGTGGGAGACACGGTGGGTTAGTGGGAGACACGGTGGGTTAGTGGGAGACACGGTGGGATAGTGGGAGACACGGTGGGTTAGTGGGAGACACGGTGGGTTAGTGGGAGACACGGTGGGTTAGTGGGAGACACGGTGGGTTAGTGGGAGACACGGTGGGTTAGTGGGAGACACGGTGGGATAGTGGGAGACACGGTGGGTTAGTGGGAGACACGGTGGGTTAGTGGGAGACACGGTGGGATAGTGGGAGACACGGTGGGTTAGTGGGAGACACGGTGGGTTAGTGGGAGACACGGTGGGTTAGTGGGAGACACGGTGGGATAGTGGGAGACACGGTGGGTTAGTGGGAGACACGGTGGGTTAGTGGGAGACACGGTGGGTTAGTGGGAGACACGGTGGGTTAGTGGGAGACACGGTGGGTTAGTGGGAGACACGGTGGGATAGTGGGAGACACGGTGGGTTAGTGGGAGACACGGTGGGTTAGTGGGAGACACGGTGGGTTAGTGGGAGACACGGTGGGTTAGTGGGATACACGGTGGGTTAGTGGGAGACACGGTGGGTTAGTGGGAGACACAGTGGGAGACACGGTGGGTTAGTGGGAGACACGGTGGGTTAGTGGGAGACACAGTGGGAGACACGGTGGGTTAGTGGGAGACACGGTGGGTTAGTGGGAGACACAGTGGGTTAGTGGGAGACACGGTGGGTTAGTGGGAGACACGGTGGGTTAGTGGGAGACACGGTGGGTTAGTGGGAGACACAGTGGGAGACACGGTGGGTTAGTGGGAGACACGGTGGGTTAGTGGGAGACACGGTGGGATAGTGGGAGACACGGTGGGTTAGTGGGAGACACGGTGGGTTAGTGGGAGACACGGTGGGTTAGTGGGAGACACGGTGGGTTAGTGGGAGACACGGTGGGTTAGTGGGAGACACGGTGGGTTAGTGGGAGACACGGTGGGATAGTGGGAGACACGGTGGGTTAGTGGGAGACACGGTGGGTTAGTGGGAGACACGGTGGGTTAGTGGGAGACACAGTGGGTTAGTGGGAGACACGGTGGGTTAGTGGGAGACACGGTGGGTTAGTGGGAGACACAGTGGGAGACACGGTGGGTTAGTGGGAGACACGGTGGATTAGTGGAAGACACAGTGGGAGACACGGTGGGTTAGTGGGAGACACGGTGGGTTAGTGGGAGACACAGTGGGTTAGTGGGAGACACGGTGGGTTAGTGGGAGACACGGTGGGTTAGTGGGAGACACAGTGGGAGACACGGTGGGTTAGTGGGAGACACGGTGGAGACACGATGGAGACACGGTGGGATAGTGGGAGACACGGTGGGTTAGTGGGAGACACGGTGGGTTAGTGGGAGACACGGTGGGTTAGTGGGAGACACGGTGGGATAGTGGGAGACACGGTGGGTTAGTGGGAGACACAGGGTTAGTGGGAGACACGGTGGGTTAGTGGGAGACACAGTGGGAGACACGGTGGGTTAGTGGGAGACACGGTGGGTTAGTGGGAGACACGGTGGGTTAGTGGGAGACACGGTGGGTTAGTGGGAGACACGGTGGGTTAGTGGGAGACACGGTGGGTTAGTGGGAGACACGGTGGGTTAGTGGGAGACACGGTGGGTTAGTGGGAGACACGGTGGGTTAGTGGGAGACACGGTGGGTTAGTGGGAGACACGGTGGGTTAGTGGGAGACACGGTGGGATAGTGGGAGACACGGTGGGTTAGTGGGAGACACGGTGGGTTAGTGGGAGACACGTTGGGTTAGTGGAAGACACGGTGGGTTAGTGGGAGACACGGTGGGTTAGTGGGAGACACGGTGGGTTAGTGGGAGACACGGTGGGTTAGTGGGAGACACGGTGGGTTAGTGGGAGACACGGTGGGATAGTGGGAGACACGGTGGGTTAGTGGGAGACACGGTGGGTTAGTGGGAGACACAGTGGGTTAGTGGGAGACACGGTGGGTTAGTGGGAGACACGGTGGGTTAGTGGGAGACACAGTGGGAGACACGGTGGGTTAGTGGGAGACACGGTGGGTTAGTGGGAGACACAGTGGGAGACACGGTGGGTTAGTGGGAGACACGGTGGGTTAGTGGGAGACACAGTGGGTTAGTGGGAGACACGGTGGGTTAGTGGGAGACACGGTGGGTTAGTGGGAGACACAGTGGGAGACACGGTGGGTTAGTGGGAGACACGGTGGAGACACGATGGAGACACGGTTGGATAGTGGGAGACACGGTGGGTTAGTGGGAGACACGGTGGGTTAGTGGGAGACACAGTGGGAGACACGGTGGGTTAGTGGGAGACACGGTGGGTTAGTGGGAGACACGGTGGGTTAGTGGGAGACACGGTGGGTTAGTGGGAGACACGGTGGGTTAGTGGGAGACACGGTGGGTTAGTGGGAGACACGGTGGGTTAGTGGGAGACACGGTGGGTTAGTGGGAGACACGGTGGGTTAGTGGGAGACACAGTGGGAGACACGGTGGGTTAGTGGGAGACACGGTGGAGACACGATGGAGACACGGTGGGATAGTGGGAGACACGGTGGGTTAGTGGGAGACACGGTGGGTTAGTGGGAGACACGGTGGGTTAGTGGGAGACACGGTGGGATAGTGGGAGACACGGTGGGTTAGTGGGAGACACAGTGGGTTAGTGGGAGACACGGTGGGTTAGTGGGAGACACAGTGGGAGACACGGTGGGTTAGTGGGAGACACGGTGGGTTAGTGGGAGACACGGTGGGTTAGTGGGAGACACGGTGGGTTAGTGGGAGACACGGTGGGTTAGTGGGAGACACGGTGGGATAGTGGGAGACACGGTGGGTTAGTGGGAGACACGGTGGGTTAGTGGGAGACACGGTGGGTTAGTGGGAGACACGGTGGGTTAATGGGAGACACGGTGGGTTAGTGGGAGACACGGTGGGTTAGTGGGAGACACGGTGGGTTAGTGGGAGACACGGTGGGTTAGTGGGAGACACGGTGGGTTAGTGGGAGACACGGTGGGTTAGTGGGAGACACGGTGGGTTAGTGGGAGACACGGTGGGTTAGTGGGAGACACGGTGGGTTAGTGGGAGACACGGTGGGTTAGTGGGAGACACAGTGGGTTAGTGGGAGACACGGTGGGTTAGTGGGAGACACGGTGGGTTAGTGGGAGACACGGTGGGTTAGTGGGAGACACGGTGGGTTAGTGGGAGACACGGTGGAGACACGATGGAGACACGGTGGGATAGTGGGAGACACGGTGGGTTAGTGGGAGACACGGTGGGTTAGTGGGAGACACGGTGGGATAGTGGGAGACACGGTGGGTTAGTGGGAGACACAGTGGGTTAGTGGGAGACACGGTGGGTTAGTGGGAGACACAGTGGGAGACACGGTGGGTTAGTGGGAGACACGGTGGGTTAGTGGGAGACACGGTGGGTTAGTGGGAGACACGGTGGGTTAGTGGGAGACACGGTGGGTTAGTGGGAGACACGGTGGGTTAGTGGGAGACACGGTGGGTTAGTGGGAGACACGGTGGGTTAGTGGGAGACACGGTGGGTTAGTGGGAGACACGGTGGGTTAGTGGGAGACACGGTGGGTTAGTGGGAGACACGGTGGAGACACGATGGAGACACGGTGGGTTAGTGGGAGACACGGTGGGTTAGTGGGAGACACGGTGGGTTAGTGGGAGACACGGTGGGTTAGTGGGAGACACGGTAGGTTAGTGGGAGACACGGTGGAGACACGATGGAGACACGGTGGGATAGTGGGAGACACGGTGGGTTAGTGGGAGACACGGTGGAGACACAGTGGGTTAGTGGGAGACACGGTGGGTTAGTGGGAGACACGGTGGGTTAGTGGGAGACACGGTGGGATAGTGGGAGACACGGTGGGATAGTGGGAGACACGGTGGGTTAGTGGGAGACACGGTGGAGACACAGTGGGTTAGTGGGAGACACGGTGGGATAGTGGGAGACACGGTGGGTTAGTGGGAGACACGGTGGGATAGTGGGAGACACGGTGGGTTAGTGGGAGACACGGTGGGTTAGTGGGAGACACGGTGGGTTAGTGGGAGACACGGTGGGTTAGTGGGAGACACGGTGGGATAGTGGGAGACACGGTGGGTTAGTGGGAGACACGGTGGAGACACAGTGGGTTAGTGGGAGACACGGTGGGATAGTGGGAGACACGGTGGGTTAGTGGGAGACACAGTGGGTTAGTGGGAGACACGGTGGAGACACGGTGGGATTGTGGGAGACACGGTGGGTTAGTGGGAGACACGGTGGAGACACGATGGAGACACAGTGGGTTAGTGGGAGACACGGTGGAGACACAGTGGGTTAGTGGGAGACACGGTGGGTTAGTGGGAGACACGGTGGGATAGTGGGAGACACGGTGGGTTAGTGGGAGACACGGTGGGTTAGTGGGAGACACGGTGGGTTAGTGGGATAGTGGGAGACACGGTGGAGACACGGTGGGTTAGTGGGAGACACGGTGGGTTAGTGGGAGACACGGTGGAGACACAGTGGGTTAGTGGGAGACACGGTGAGGGGAGTGCTCAGGGCGGCATGGGGTGATGGTGATGATGCTACTGATGATGGTTGTGATTGATTTTGACTGCATGTGCAGTGTGTGTGTGTACACGTGTGTGTGTGTACACGTGTGTGTGTGTACGTGTACGTGTGACACGTACACACACACGTGTGTGTATGTGTACACGTGTGTGTGTGTGTACGTGTGAGGGTACACGTGTGTGTCCACGTGTACATGTGTGTGTACACGTGTATGTACGTGTGTACACGTGTGTGTGTCCACGTGTACATGTGTGTTTGTACGTGTACACGTGTGTGTGTACACGCGTATGTGTGTACAGGTGTGTGTGTACACGTGTGTGTACACGTGTGTGTACACGTGTGTGTGTGTGTACACGTGTGTGTGTACACGGTGTGTGTACACGTGTGTGTGTGTGTGTACACGGTGTGTGTGTGTGTGTAGACGTGTGTGTGTGTACACAGACGTGTGTGTGTGTACACGTGTGTGTGTGTACACGTGTGTGTGTACACGTGTGTGTGTGTACACGTGTGTGTGTACACGTGTGTGTGTGTACACGTGTGTGTGTACACGTGTGTGTACACGCTGCGTGTGTGTACACGTGTGTGTACACGTGTGTGTGTGTACACTGTGTGTACACGTGTGTGTGTGTACACTGTGTGTACACTCTGTGTGTACACGTGTGTGTGTGTACACTGTGTGTGTGTGTACACTGTGTGTGTGTACACTGTGTGTGTGTGTGTGTACACTGTGTGTGTACACTGTGTGTGTACACGTGTGTGTGTATACACGTGTGTGTGTACACGTGTGTATGTGTGTGTGCGCTCCGAACTCGTCAGACACGCGAGTTCGCTTCCCGATCACGACCACAATGAGCGGTGACAGCCATCGGCCCAGGGCCTCCCCTAGGTAGACTCAGCCTCAAATGAGTACCTGGTGTAGCGGTGTGTGCAGTAAACATCGCCACGAGGGAGACAAAGGCGGCCGGGCGTGGTGCTGGCCACCCACCCCCTCGTGTGCCACAGTGCCGGTAGCCTTCACAGGCGCTGCTACTCGCTACTAACAGCACTTGCCCCTACAGTCTGATAGAGGCTACACGGGGGATCTTTGTCTGTGTGTAGATGCTGCTACTCGCTAACAGCACTTGCCCCTACAGTCTGTTAGAGGCTATACGGGGGCTCTTTGTCTTTGTGTGTAGGCGCTGCTACTCGCTACTAACAGCACTTGCCCCTACAGTCTGTTACAGGCTACACGGGGGATCTTTGTCTGTGTGCTTGCATGTGTATGAATGGATGTGTTAATGTTACTGTGAGTAGCGGGGGTGTCACTGTGTGTGCGTGCGTGTGGCGCGTGCGTGTGGGGTGTGTGTAGTGTGTGTGTGTAGTGTGTGGGGTGTGTGTGTAGTGTGTGGTGTGTGTGTGTGTGGTGTGTGTGTAGGGTGTGTGTAGTGTATGGTGTGTAGTGTGTGGGGTGTGTGTGTAGTGTGTGTAGGGTGTGTGTAGTGTGTGGTGTGTGTGTAGTGTGTGTGTAGGGTGCGTGTAGGGTGTGTATAGTGTGTGGGGTGTAGTGTGTGTGTGGTGTGTGTGTAGTGTGTGTGTGTGTAGGGTGTGTGTAGGGTGTGTGTAGTGTGTGGTGTGTAGTGTGTGTGTGTGTAGGGTGTGTAGTGTGTGGGGTGTGTGTGAGGTGTAGTGTGTGTGTGGTGTGTGTAGGGTGTGTGTAGTGTGTGGTGTGTAGTGTGTGTGGGGTGTAGTGTGTATGTGGTGTGTAGTGTGTGGGGTGTAGTGTGTGTGTAGTGTGTGTGTGTAGTGTGTGTGTGTAGTGTGTGTAGTGTGTGGGGTGTAGTGTGTGGGTGTAGTGTGTGGGGTGTGTGTGCAGTGTGTGTGCAGTGTGTGTAGGGTGTGTGTAGTGTGTGTGTAGTGTAGTGTGTGTGTAGGGTGTGTAGTGTAGTGTGTGTAGTGTGTGTGGTGTTTGTAGTTAGTGTGCTGTGTATAGTGTGTGTTGTGTGTGTGTAGTGTGTGTAATGTAGTGTGTGTAGTGTGTGTGTAGTGTGTGTAGTGTAGTGTGTGTGTAGCGTGTGGTGTAGTGTGTAGTGTGTGTAGTGCAGTGTGCAGTGTGTGTGTAGTGTGTATGCGTGTAGTGTGTGTGGTGTTTGTAGTTTGTGTGCTGTGTGTAGTGGTGTGTGTGTAGTGTGTGTAATGTGTGTGTGTAGTGTGTGTGTAGTGTGTGTGTGTAGTGTGTGTAGTGTGTGTGTGTGGTGTGTGTGGTGTTTGAAGTGTGTGTGGTGTTTGTAGTTTGTGTGCTGTGTGTAGTGTGTGTGTGTAGGGTGTGTAGTGTGTGTGTAGTGTGTGTAGTGTGTGTGTGTCGTGTGTGTGTGGTGTTTGTAGTTTGTGGCCTGTGGGTAGTGTAGTGTGTGTAGTGTGTGGTGTGTGTGTAGTGTGTGTGTAGTGTGTGTGTGTAGTGTGTGTGTGTAGTGTGTGTAGTGTGTGGGGTGTAGTGTGTGGGTGTAGTGTGTGGGGTGTGTGTGCAGTGTGTGTGCAGTGTGTGTAGGGTGTGTGTAGTGTGTGTGTAGTGTAGTGTGTGTGTAGGGTGTGTAGTGTAGTGTGTGTAGTGTGTGTGGTGTTTGTAGTTAGTGTGCTGTGTATAGTGTGTGTTGTGTGTGTGTAGTGTGTGTAATGTAGTGTGTGTAGTGTGTGTGTAGTGTGTGTAGTGTAGTGTGTGTGTAGCGTGTGGTGTAGTGTGTAGTGTGTGTAGTGCAGTGTGCAGTGTGTGTGTAGTGTGTATGCGTGTAGTGTGTGTGGTGTTTGTAGTTTGTGTGCTGTGTGTAGTGGTGTGTGTGTAGTGTGTGTAATGTGTGTGTGTAGTGTGTGTGTAGTGTGTGTGTGTAGTGTGTGTAGTGTGTGTGTGTGGTGTGTGTGGTGTTTGAAGTGTGTGTGGTGTTTGTAGTTTGTGTGCTGTGTGTAGTGTGTGTGTGTAGGGTGTGTAGTGTGTGTGTAGTGTGTGTAGTGTGTGTGTGTCGTGTGTGTGTGGTGTTTGTAGTTTGTGGCCTGTGGGTAGTGTAGTGTGTGTAGTGTGTGGTGTGTGTGTAGTGTGTGTGTAGTGTGTGTGTGTAGTGTGTGTGGTGTTTGAAGTGTGTGTGCTGGGTGTAGTGTAGTGTGTGTGTAGTGTGTGTTGTGTGTGTAGTGTGTGTAGTGTGTGTGTGGTGTGTGTAGTGTGTGTGTAGTGTGTGTGTGTACACGTGTGTGTGCGTGTGTACACGTATGTGTGCGTGTGTACACGTGTGTACACGTGTGTGTGTACACGTATACACACACGTGTACGTGTACACACGCACACACACGTGTACACGTGTGTGTGTACACCTGGGGGAGCGGTGGGGGAGCGGTGGCGCTGTGATTAGCGCGCTACTGCGCTACGAACCCGAATGAGTGTATGAGTGAGTGTATGAGTGAGTGTATGAGTGAGTGAGTGTATGAGTGAGTGTATGAGTGAGTGAGTGTATGAGTGAGTGAGTGTATGAGTGAGTGTATGAGTGAGTGTATGAGTGAGTGAGTGAATGAGTGTATGAGTGAGTGTATGAGTGAGTGAGTGAATGAGTGTATGAGTGAGTGAGTGAATGAGTGTATGAGTGAGTGTGTGAGTGTATGAGTGAGTGAGTGTATGAGTGAGTGTATGAGTGAGTGTATGAGTGAGTGTATGAGTGAGTGAGTGAATGAGTGTATGAGTGAGTGTGTGAGTGAGTGAGTGAATGAGTGTATGAGTGAGTGTGTGAGTGTATGAGTGAGTGTATGAGTGTGTGTATGAGTGAGTGTGTGTATGAGTGATGGTGTGAGTGTATGAGTGAATGAGTGTATGAGTGAGTGTATGAGTGCGTGTATGAGTGAGTGAGTGAATGAGTGTATGAGTGTGTGAGTGAGTAAGTGTGTGAGTGAGTGTATGAGTGAGTGTGTGAGTGAGTGTATGAGTGAGTGAGTGTATGAGTGAGTGTATGAGTGAGTGTATGAGTGTGTGAGTGTATGAGTGAGTGAGTGTATGAGTGTGTGAGTGAGTGTATGAGTGAGTGTATGAGTGAGTGTATGAGTGTGTGAGTGTATGAGTGAGTGAGTGTATGAGTGAGTGTATGAGTGAGTGTATGAGTGTGTGAGTGTATGAGTGTGTGAGTGAGTGTATGAGTGTGTGAGTGTATGAGTGTGTGAGTGAGTGTATGAGTGTGTGAGTGTATGAGTGTGTGAGTGAGTGTATGAGTGAGTGTATGAGTGAGTGTATGAGTGTGTGAGTGTATGAGTGAGTGAGTGTATGAGTGTGTGAGTGAGTGTATGAGTGTGTGAGTGAGTGTATGAGTGTGTGAGTGAGTGTATGAGTGAGTGTATGAGTGTGTGAGTGAGTGTATGAGTGTGTGAGTGAGTGTATGAGTGTGTGAGTGAGTGTATGAGTGTGTGAGTGAGTGTATGAGTGAATGTGTGAGTGAGTGTATGAGTGTGTGAGTGAGTGTATGAGTGTGTGAGTGAGTGTATGAGTGAATGTGTGAGTGAGTGTATGAGTGTGTGAGTGAGTGTATGAGTGTGTGAGTGTATGAGTGTGTGAGTGAGTGTATGAGTGTGTGAGTGTATGAGTGTGTGAGTGAGTGTATGAGTGTGTGAGTGTATGAGTGTGTGAGTGAGTGTATGAGTGAGTGTATGAGTGTGTGTATGAGTGTGTGTATGAGTGTGTGTATGAGTGAGTGAGTGTATGAGTCAGTGTATTCACCCCCTCACCTATTCACGCTCCGCCTCCCCCTCCACCCTCACCCCCACCTCCTCACTACCACCACCCTCACCCCCCACCACCCCCCACCCCCCACCACCACCCCCCACCACCACCCCCCACCCCCACCACCACCCCCCACCACCACCCCCACCACCACCCCCACCACCCTCACCTCGTCGTCGTCGCTGTCACCGAGGGAGTTGAACCTCCGAAGCTGAACATGGCCCCGGCAGACGAGGGGGTCCCGCGGCATGAGGGGGGCCCCCCTCCTCTCTA
The DNA here is from genome assembly GCF_048934315.1 of Petromyzon marinus. Classification (NCBI taxonomy): domain Eukaryota; kingdom Metazoa; phylum Chordata; class Hyperoartia; order Petromyzontiformes; family Petromyzontidae; genus Petromyzon; species Petromyzon marinus. Next base: position 1,290,446 of record NW_027422603.1, on the reverse strand, counting down.
CCCCCTGTGGGTCCACCCCCTGTGGGTCCACCCCCTGTGGGTCCACCCCCTCTCGCCTCCCCCTTTCCCCTTAGGGGTCTCCCATGGGGATCCAAAATCCAACCCCGAGTCCCCCCTGAGACCCCCCTGAGACCCCTCTGAGACCCCCCCTGAGACCCCTCTCGAGGCGCCCCGCTGTGTGACCCCGTCTGGAGACCCCCTCTGAGTGACCCCCTCTCTGTGTCTCTGTGTCTCTCTCTGTGTCTCTGTGTCTCTCTCTGTGTCTCTGTGTGTATCTGTGTCTCTCTCTGTGTCTCTCTCTGTATCTCTATATATCTCTCTGTGTCTCTGTGTCTCTCTCTGTTTCTCTTTCTGTGTCTCTGTGACTCTCTGTGTCTCTGTGTGTATCTGTGTCTCTCTCTGTGTGTTTATGTGTCTCTGTGTGTTTCTGTGTCTCTCTCTGTGTCTCTATATCTCTCTCTGTGTCTCTCTGTGTTTCTGTGTCTCTGTGTGTCTCTCTCTGTGTCTCTCTGTCTCTCTGTGTCTCTCCCTGTGTCTCTGTGTCTCTCTCTGTGTCTCTCTCTGTGTCTCTGTGTCTCTATCTCTCTTTGTGTCTCTGTGTGTCTCTCTCTGTGTCTCTGTGTCTCTCTCTGTCTCTCTGTGTCTCTCTGTGTCTCTGTGTCTCTCTCTGTGTCTCTCTGTGTCTCTGTGTGTCTCTCTCTGTCTCTGTGTGTCTCTGTGTGTCTCACTGTGTCTCTGTGTGTCTCAGTGTGTCTCTGTCTCTCTCTGTGTCTCTCTGTGTGTCTCTCTCTGTGTCTCTGTGTCTCTCTCTGTGTCTCTCTGTGTGTCTCTCCCTCTGTGTCTCAGTGTGTCTCTGTCTCTCTCTGTGTATCTCTCTCTGTGTCTCTGTGTTTCTGTGTCTCTCTCTCTGTGTCTCTCTGTGTGTCTCTCTCTGTGTCGCTGTGTGTCTCTCTCTCTCTCTGTGTCTCAGTGTGTCTCTGTGTCTCTCTGTCCCAGTGTCTCCCCGTCTCGCACTGTGTCGCTCTCCCCACGTCTCTCTCCCTGCTGCTGCTGCTGCTCCTGATCGTCGTCTCTCCGCCCCCACCTCTCCCGTCTCGGCAGCGATGGCTTCACTCGCCTCTCTCTCTCCTCGCCGTGCCCGCGCTTCACAGCGCTCCCTCCCCCCACTACCCCCCACTACCCCGCCCCCCACCACTACCCCCCACTACCCCGCCCCCTACCACTACCCCGCCCCCTTCTCCCAGGCGCGCGTGAGACAGCGCGGTGACGTCACGCACGGAAGTTTTAGGCGCGGTGACGTCACACAGCTACAGACCCGCCCAGTAGCCCCTCCCCTACCCCCAGTGACCCCCTCCACTACCCCCAGTGACCCCCTCCACTACCCCCCAGTGACCCACTCCACTACCCCCCAGTCACCCCCTCCACTACCCCCAGTGACCCCCTCCCCTACCCCCAGTGACCCCCTCCACTACCCCCAGTGACCCCCTCCACTACCCCCAGTGACCCCCTCCCCTACCCCCAGTGACCCCCTCCCCTACCCCCAGTGACCCCCTCCCCTACCCCCAGTGACCCCCTCCCCTACCCCCCAGTGACCCCCTCCACTACCCCCAGTGACCCCCTCCCCTACCCCCAGTGACCCCCTCCCCTACCCCCAGTGACCCCCTTCACTACCCCCAGTGACCCCCTCCCCTACCCCCAGTGACCCCCTTCACTACCCCCAGTGACCCCCTCCACTACCCCCAGTGACCCCCTCCACTACACCCCCAGTGACCCCCTCCCCTACCCCCCAGTGACCCCCTCCACTACCCCCAGTGACCCCCTCCACTACACCCCCAGTGACCCCCTCCACTACCCCCAGTGACCCCCTCCACTACCCCCCCCCCCCAGTGACCCCCTCCACCCCCCCCCAGTGACCCCCTCCACTACCCCCCCAGTGACCCCCTCCACTACCCCCCAGTGACCCCCTCCCCTACCCCCAGTGACCCCTCCACTACCCCCAGTGACCCCCTCCACTACACCCCCAGTGACCCCCTCCCCTACCCCCCAGTGACCCCCTCCACTACCCCCAGTGACCCCCTCCCCTACCCCCAGTGACCCCCTTCACTACCCCCAGTGACCCCCTCCACTACCCCCAGTGACCCCCTCCACTACACCCCCAGTGACCCCCTCCCCTACCCCCCAGTGACCCCCTCCACTACCCCCAGTGACCCCCTCCACTACACCCCCAGTGACCCCTCCCCTACCCCCCAGTGACCCCCTCCACTACCCCCAGTGACCCCCTACCCCCAGTGACCCCCTCTCCTACCCCCCAGTGACCCCCTCCCCTACCTCCAGTGACCCCCTCCCCTACCCCCAGTGACCCCTACCCCCAGTGACCCCCTCCACTACCCCCAGTGACCCCCTCCCCTACCCCCAGTGACCCCCTCCCCTACCCCCAGTGACCCCCTCCCCTAACCCCCAGTGACCCCCTCCACTACCCCCAGTGACCCCCTCCCCTACCCCCCAGTGACCTCCTCCCCTACCCCCAGTGACCCCCTCCCCTACCCCCAGTGACCCCCTCCACTACACCCCCAGTGACCCCCTCCACTACCCCCAGTGACCCCCTCCCCTACCCCCAGTGACCCCCTCCACTACCCCCAGTGACCCCCTCCCCTACCCCCAGTGACCCCCTCCCCTACCCCCAGTGACCCCCTCCCCTACCCCCAGTGACTCCCTCCACTACACCCCCAGTGACCCCCTCCCCTACCCCCCAGTGACCCCCTCCCCTACCCCCAGTGACCCCCTCCACTACCCCCAGTGACCCCCTCCACTACCCCCCAGTGACCCCCTCCCCTACCCCCAGTGACCCCCTCCCCTACCCCCAGTGACCCCCTCCCCTACCCCCAGTGACCCCCTCCCCTACCCCCAGTGACCCCCTCCCCTACCCCAGTGACTCCCTCCACTACACCCCCAGTGACCCCCTCCCCTACCCCCCAGTGACCCCCTCCACTACCCCCAGTGACCCCCTCCCCTACCCCCAGTGACCCCCTCCCCTACCCCCAGTGACCCCCTCCCCTACCCCCAGTGACCCCCTCCCCTACCCCCAGTGACCCCCTCCCCTACCCCCCAGTGACCCCCTCCACTACCCCCAGTGACCCCCTCCCCTACCCCCAGTGACCCCCTCCACTACCCCCCAGTGACCCCCTCCACTACCCCCCAGTGACCCCCTCCACTACCCCCAGTGACCCCCTCCCCTACCCCCAGTGACCCCCTCCCCTACCCCCAGTGACCCCCTCCACTACCCCCCAGTGACCCCCTCCACTACCCCCCGTGACCCCCTCCCCTACCCCCAGTGACTCCCTCCACTACCCCCAGTGACCCCCTCCCCTACCCCCAGTGACCCCCTCCACTACCCCCAGTGACCCCCTCCCCTACCCCCAGTGACCCCCTCCCCTACCCCCAGTGACCCCCTCCCCTACCCCCAGTGACTCCCTCCACTACACCCCCAGTGACCCCCTCCCCTACCCCCCAGTGACCCCCTCCACTACCCCCAGTGACCCCCTCCCCTACCCCCAGTGACCCCCTCCACTACCCCCAGTGACCCCCTCCCCTACCCCCAGTGACCCCCTCCCCTACCCCCAGTGACCCCCTCCCCTACCCCCAGTGACCCCCTCCCCTACCCCCAGTGACCCCCTACCCCCAGTGACTCCCTCCATTACACCCCCAGTGACCCCCTACCCCCCAGTGACCCCCTCCACTACCCCCAGTGACCCCCTCCCCTACCCCCAGTGACCCCCTCCCCTACCCCCAGTGACCCCCTCCCCTACCCCCAGTGACCCCCTCCCCTACCCCCAGTGACCCCCTCCCCTACCCCCAGTGACCCCCTCCCCTACCACCCAGTGACCCCCTCCACTACCCCCAGTGACCCCCTCCCCTATCCCCAGTGACCCCCTCCACTACCCCCCAGTGACCCCCTCCAGTACCTCCCAGTGACCCCCTCCCCTACCCCCAGTGACCCCCTCCCCTACCCCCAGTTACCCCCTCCACTACCCCCCAGTGACCCCCTCCACTACCCCCCGTGACCCCCTCCCCTACCCCCAGTGACTCCCTCCACTACCCCCAGTGACCCCCTCCCCTACCCCCAGTGACCCCCTCCACTACCCCCAGTGACCCCCTCCCCTACCCCCAGTGACCCCCTCCCCTACCCCCAGTGACCCCCTCCCCTACCCCCAGTGACTCCCTCCACTACACCCCAGTGACCCCCTCCCCTACCCCCCAGTGACCCCCTCCACTACCCCCAGTGACCCCCTCCCCTACCCCCAGTGACCCCCTCCACTACCCCCAGTGACCCCCTCCCCTACCCCCAGTAACCCCCTCCCCTACCCCCAGTGACCCCCTCCCCTACCCCCAGTGACCCCCTACCCCCAGTGACTCCCTCCATTACACCCCCAGTGACCCCCTCCCCTACCCCCCAGTGACCCCCTCCACTACCCCCAGTGACCCCCTCCCCTACCCCCAGTGACCCCCTCCCCTACCCCCAGTGACCCCCTCCCCTACCCCCAGTGACCCCCTCCCCTACCCCCAGTGACCCCCTCCCCTACCCCCCAGTGACCCCCTCCACTACCCCCAGTGACCCCCTCCCCTACCCCCAGTGACCCCCTCCACTACCCCCCAGTGACCCCCTCCAGTACCCCCCAGTGACCCCCTCCACTACCCCCAGTGACCCCCTACCCCCAGTGACCCCCTCCCCTACCCCCAGTGACCCCCTCCACTACCCCCCAGTGACCCCCTCCACTACCCCCCGTGACCCCCTCCCCTACCCCCAGTGACTCCCTCCACTACCCCCAGTGACCCCCTCCCCTACCCCCAGTGACCCCCTACCCCCAGTGACTCCCTCCATTACACCCCCAGTGACCCCCTCCCCTACCCCCCAGTGACCCCCTCCACTACCCCCAGTGACCCCCTCCCCTACCCCCTCCCCTACCCCCAGTGACCCCCTCCCCTACCCCCAGTGACCCCCTCCCCTACCCCCAGTGACCCCCTCCCCTACCCCCAGTGACCCCCTCCCCTACCCCCCAGTGACCCCCTCCACTACCCCCAGTGACCCCCTCCCCTACCCCCAGTGACCCCCTCCACTACCCCCCAGTGACCCCCTCCAGTACCCCCCAGTGACCCCCTCCACTACCCCCAGTGACCCCCTACCCCCAGTGACCCCCTCCCCTACCCCCAGTGACCCCCTCCACTGCCCCCAGTGACCCCCTCCCCTACCCCCAGTGACCCCCTCCACTACCCCCCAGTGACCCCCTCCACTACCCCCCAGTGACCCCCTCCACTACCCCCAGTGACCCCCTCCCCTACCCCCAGTGACCCCCTCCACTACCCCCCAGTGACCCCCTCCACTACCCCCAGTGACCCCCTCCACTACCCCCAGTGACCCCCTCCCCTACCCCCAGTGACCCCCTCCACTACCCCCAGTGACCCCCTCCACTACCCCAAGTGACCCCCTCCACTACCCCCAGTGACCCCCTCCCCTACCCCCAGTGACCCCCTCCACTACACCCCCAGTGACCCCCTCCACTACCCCCAGTGACCCCCTCCCCTACCCCCAGTGACCCCCTCCACTACCCCCAGTGACCCCCTCCACTACCCCCCAGTGACCCCCTCCACTACCCCCAGTGACCCCCTCCCCTACCCCCAGTGACCCCCTCCACTACCCCCAGTGACCCCCTCCACTACCCCCCAGTGACCCCCTCCCCTACCCCCAGTGACCCCCTCCCCTACCCCCAGTGACCCCCTCCCCTACCCCCCAGTGACCCCCTCCACTACCCCCAGTGACCCCCTCCCCTACCCCCAGTGACCCCCTCCACTACCCCCCAGTGACCCCCTCCACTACCCCCCAGTGACCCCCTCCACTACCCCCAGTGACCCCCTCCCCTACCCCCAGTGACCCCCTCCACTACCCCCCAGTGACCCCCTCCACTACCCCCCAGTGACCCCCTCCACTACCCCCAGTGACCCCCTCCCCTACCCCCAGTGACCCCCTCCCCTACCCCCAGTGACCCCCTCCACTACCCCCCAGTGACCCCCTCCACTACCCCCCAGTGACCCCCTCCACTACCCCCAATGACCCCCTCCCCTACCCCCAGTGACCCCCTCCACTACACCCCCAGTGACCCCCTCCACTACCCCCAGTGACCCCCTCCACTACCCCCAGTGACCCCCTCCCCTACCCCCAGTGACCCCCTCCACTACACCCCCAGTGACCCCCTCCACTACCCACAGTGACCCCCTCCCCTACCCCCAGTGACCCCCTCCACTACCCCCAGTGACCCCCTCCACTACCCCCCAGTGACCCCCTCCACTACCCCCAGTGACCCCCTCCCCTACCCCCAGTGACCCCCTCCACTACCCCCCATGGCTCCCTCCACTACCCCCAGTGACCCCCTCCCCTACCCCCAGTCACCCCCTCCCCTACCCCCAGTGACCCCCTCCACTACCCCCAGTGACCCCCTCCACTACCCCCAGTGACCCCCTCCCCTACCCCCAGAGACCCCCTCCACTACCCCCAGTGACCCCCTCCACTACCCCCCAGTGACCCCCTCCACTACCCCCAGTCACCCCCTCCACTATCCCCAGTGACCCCCTCCCCTACCCCCAGTGACCCCCTCCACTACCCCCAGTGACCCCCTCCCCTACCCCCAGAGACCCCCTCCACTACCCCCAGTGACCCCCTCCACTACCCCCCAGTGACCCCCTCCACTACCCCCAGTCACCCCCTCCACTATCCCCAGTGACCCCCTCCCCTACCCCCAGTGACCCCCTCCACTACCCCCAGTGACCCCCTCCCCTACCCCCAGTGACCCCCTCCACTACCCCCAGTGACCCCCTCCACCCCCCCAGAGACCCCCTCCCCTACCCCCCAGTGACCCCCTCCACTACCCCCAGTGACCCCCTCCACTACCCCCCCATTCACCCCCTCCACTACCCCAGTGACCCCCTCCACTACCCCCCAGTGACCCCCTCCACTACCCCCCAGTGACCCCCTCCACTACCCCCCAGTGACCCCCTCCACTACCCCAGTGACCCCCTCCACTACCCCCGGTGACCCCCTCCACTACCCCTGGTGACCCCCTCCACTACCCCCGGTGACCCCCTCCACTACCCCCGGTGACCCCCTCCACCCCCCCCAGTGACCCCCTCCACCCCCCCACCCGGCTACAGCGACTTGGAGCTGGGCCACCACGAGGTCCACTCAGACTGAAATCCAAAATGAGGTCCCCACGTGGGGGGGCAGAGCACGCGCGCGTGTACAGTGCAGTCGTCCCGCTCCTGCACTGTAACACAAAGACAAAGCTGCCCACCCCTACCCGTGTAGCCTCGCAGGGACTGCCGGGCAAGTGCCGTGAGAAGTGGCGAGCTGCAACAACAGCGCCTGTGAAGTCCCTGAATGTGGGTGCCTGGACACTAACCACGTCTGTGAAGTGTCTGAATGTGAGTGCCTGGACACTAACCACGTCTGTGAAGTGTCTGAATGTGAGTGCCTGGACACTAACCACGCCTGTGAAGTCCCTGAATGTGAGTGCCTGGACACTAACCACGCCTGTGAAGTCCCTGAATGTGAGTGCCTGGACACTAACCACGCCTGTGAAGACTCTGAATGTGAGTGCCTGGTCACTAACCACGCCTGTGAAGTCTCTGAATGTGAGTGCCTGGACACTAACCACGTCTGTGAAGTGTCTGAATGTGAGTGCCTGGACACTAACCACGTCTGTGAAGACCCTGAATGTGAGTGTCTGGACACTAACCACGTCTGTGAAGTGTCTGAATGTGAGTGCCTGGACACTAACCACGTCTGTGAAGTGTCTGAATGTGAGTGCCTGGACACTAACCACGCCTGTGAAGTCCCTGAATGTGAGTGCCTGGACACTAACCACGCCAGTGAAGTCTCTGAATGTGAGTGCCTGGACACTAACCACACCTGTGAAGTGTCTGAATGTGAGTGCCTGGACACTAACCACGTCAGTGAAGACTCTGAATGTGAGTGCCTGGACACTAACCACGTCTGTGAAGTCCCTGAATGTGAGTGCCTGGACACTAACCACGTCTGTGAAGACTCTGAATGTGAGTGCCTGGACACTAACCACGTCTGTGAAGTGTCTGAATGTGAGTGCCTGGACACTAACCACGTCTGTGAAGTGTCTGAATGTGAGTGCCTGGACACTAACCACGTCTGTGAAGTGTCTGAATGTGAGTGCCTGGACACTAACCACGCCTGTGAAGTGTCTGAATGTGAGTGCCTGGACACTAACCACGTCTGTGAAGACTCTGAATGTGAGTGCCTGGACACTAACCACGTCTGTGAAGTCCCTGAATGTGAGTGCCTGGACACTAACCACGTCTGTGAAGACCCTGAATGTGAGTGCCTGGACACTAACCACGTCTGTGAAGACCCTGAATGTGAGTGCCTGGACACTAACCACGTCTGTGAAGTGTCTGAATGTGAGTGCCTGGACACTAATCACGTCTGTGAAGACCCTGAATGTGAGTGCCTGGACACTAACCACGCCAGTGAAGTCTCTGAATGTGAGTGCCTGGACACTAACCACGTCTGTGAAGACTCTGAATGTGAGTGCCTGGACACTAACCATGCCTGTGAAGACCCTGAATGTGAGTTCCTGGACACTAACCAAGCCAGTGAAGTCTCTGAATGTGAGTGCCTGGACACTAACCACGTCTGTGAAGTGTCTGAATGTGAGTGCCTGGACACTAACCACGTCTGTGAAGACTCTGAATGTGAGTGCCTGGACACTAACCACGTCTGTGAAGACTCTGAATGTGAGTGCCTGGACACTAACCACGTCTGTGAAGTGTCTGAATGTGAGTGCCTGGACACTAACCACGTCTGTGAAGTGCCTGAATGTGAGTGCCTGGACACTAACCATGCCTGTGAAGTCCCTGAATGTGAGTGCCTGGACACTAACCACGTCTGTGAAGACTCTGAATTTGAGTGCCTGGACACTAACCACGTCTGTGAAGTGTCTGAATGTGAGTGCCTGGACACTAACCACGTCTGTGAAGTGTCTGAATGTGAGTGCCTGGACACTAACCACGTCTGTGAAGTGTCTGAATGTGAGTGCCTGGACACTAACCACGCCTGTGAAGACTCTGAATGTGAGTGCCTGGACACTAACCACGTCTGTGACGTATCTGAATGTGAGTGCCTGGACACTAACCACGTCTGTGAAGACTCTGAATGTGAGTGCCTGGACACTAACCACGTCTGTGAAGTGTCTGAATGTGAGTGCCTGGATACTAACCACGTCTGTGAAGTGTCTGAATGTGAGTGCCTGGACACTAACCACGTCTGTGAAGACTCTGAATGTGAGTGCCTGGACACTAACCACGTCTGTGAAGTCCCTGAATGTGAGTGCCTGGTCACTAACCACGTCTGTGAAGACTCTGAATGTGAGTGCCTGGACACTAACCACGTCTGTGAAGACTCTGAATGTGAGTGCCTGGACACTAACCACGTCTGTGAAGACCCTGAATGTGAGTGCCTGGACACTAACCACGCCTGTCAAGTCTCTGAATGTGAGTGCCTGGACACTAACCACGTCTGTGAAGACTCTGAATGTGAGTGCCTGGTCACTAACCACGTCTGTGAAGACCCTGAATGTGAGTGCCTGGACACTAACCACGTCTGTGAAGACTCTGAATGTGAGTGCCTGGACACTAACCACGTCTGTGAAGTGTCTGAATGTGAGTGCCTGGACACTAACCACGTCTGTGAAGTGTCTGAATGTGAGTGCCTGGACACTAACCACGCCTGTCAAGTCTCTGAATGTGAGTGCCTGGACACTAACCACGTCTGTGAAGACTCTGAATGTGAGTGCCTGGACACTAACCACGTCTGTGAAGACTCTGAATGTGAGTGCCTGGACACTAACCACGCCTGTGAAGACTCTGAATGTGAGTGCCTGGACACTAACCACGCCTGTGAAGTCTCTGAATGTGAGTGCCTGGACACTAACCACGCCTGTGAAGTCTCTGAATGTGAGTGCCTGGACACTAACCACGTCTGTGAAGACTCTGAATGTGAGTGCCTGGACACTAACCACGCCTGTGAAGACTCTGAATGTGAGTGCCTGGACACTAACCACGCCTGTGAAGTCTCTGAATGTGAGTGCCTGGACACTAACCACGCCTGTGAAGTCTCTGAATGTGAGTGCCTGGACACTAACCACGTCTGTGAAGTGTCTGAATGTGAGTGCCTGGACACTAACCACGTCTGTGAAGTGTCTGAATGTGAGTGCCTGGACACTAACCACGTCTGTGAAGTGTCTGAATGTGAGTGCCTGGACACTAACCACGTCTGTGAAGTCCCTGAATGTGAGTGCCTGGACACTAACCACGCCTGTGAAGTCCCTGAATGTGAGTGCCTGGTCACTAACCACGTCTGTGAAGACCCTGAATGTGAGTGCCTGGACACTAACCACGTCTGTGAAGTCCCTGAATGTGAGTGCCTGGACACTAACCACGTCTGTGAAGTCCCTGAATGTGAGTGCCTGGACACTAACCACGCCTGTGAAGTCTCTGAATGTGAGTGGCTGGACACTAACCACGTCTGTGAAGACTCTGAATGTGAGTGCCTGGACACTAACCACGTCTGTGAAGTGTCTGAATGTGAGTGCCTGGACACTAACCACGTCTGTGAAGTCCCTGAATGTGAGTGCCTGGACACTAACCATGCCTGTGAAGTCTCTGAATGTGAGTGCCTGGACACTAACCACGTCTGTGAAGTGTCTGAATGTGAGTGCCTGGACACTAACCACGTCTGTGAAGTGTCTGAATGTGAGTGCCTGGACACTAACCACGTCTGTGAAGTGTCTGAATGTGAGTGCCTGGACATGAACCACGTCTGTGAAGTCCCTGAATGTGAGTGCCTGGACACTAACCACGTCTGTGAAGTCCCTGAATGTGAGTGCCTGGACACTAACCACGTCTGTGAAGACCCTGAATGTGAGTGCCTGGTCACTAACCACGTCTGTGAAGACCCTGAATGTGAGTGCCTGGACACTAACCACGTCTGTGAAGTGTCTGAATGTGAGTGCCTGGACACTAACCACGTCTGTGAAGTGTCTGAATGTGAGTGCCTGGACACTAACCACGTCTGTGAAGTGTCTGAATGTGGGTGCCTGGACACTAACCACGTCTGTGAAGTGTCTGAATGTGAGTGCCTGGACACTAACCACGTCTGTGAAGTGTCTGAATGTGAGTGCCTGGACACTAACCACGTCTGTGAAGTGTCTGAATGTGGGTGCCTGGACACTAACCACGTCTGTGAAGTGTCTGAATGTGAGTGCCTGGACACTAACCACGTCTGTGAAGTCTCTGAATGTGAGTGCCTGGACACTAACCACGTCTGTGAAGACTCTGAATGTGAGTGCCTGGACACTAACCACGTCTGTGAAGTGTCTGAATGTGGGTGCCTGGACACTAACCACGTCTGTGAAGACCCTGAATGTGAGTGCCTGGACACTAACCACGTCTGTGAAGTCCCTGAATGTGAGTGCCTGGACACTAACCACGTCTGTGAAGACTCTGAATGTGAGTGCCTGGACACTAACCACGTCTGTGAAGTGTCTGAATGTGGGTGCCTGGACACTAACCACGTCTGTGAAGACCCTGAATGTGAGTGCCTGGACACTAACCACGTCTGTGAAGTCCCTGAATGTGAGTGCCTGGACACTAACCACGTCTGTGAAGACTCTGACTGTGAGTGCCTGGTCACTAACCACGTCTGTGAAGACTCTGAATGTGAGTGCCTGGACACTAACCACGTCTGCCACAGCTGATTCAGATCATCGTCGTCTCTGGCGGTCGTGGTGCTGGGGACCGTGAGCGGGAAGCGAACTCGGCTCGGGTTCCCTGTCAATCACTCACCAACTCACCTTCTCACTCACTCATACACTCACTCACTCATACACTCACTCATACACTCACTCACTCATACACTCACTCATACACACACTCACTCATACACTCACTCATACACTCACTCACTCATACACTCACTCATATACTCACTTACTCATACACTCACTCACTCATACACTCACTCACTCATACACTCACTCACTCATACACTCACTCACTCATACACTCATTCATACACTCACTCACTCATACACTCACTCACTCATACACTCACTCACACACTCATACACTCACGCACTTATACACTCACTCATACACTCACTCACTCATACACTCACTAACTCACTCATACACTAACTCACTCATTCACTCACTCATACACTCACTCACTCATACACTCACTCATACACTCACTCACTCTTAAACTCACTCATACACTCACTCATACACTCACTCACTCATACCATCAATCACTCATACACTCACTCATACACTCACTCACTATCTCATTCACCATCTCACTTACTCACTCACCATCTCACTCACTCACTCACCACCTCACTCACTCACCATCTCACTCACCACCTCACTCACTCAACACCTCACTCACCACCTCACTCACTCTCCACCTCACTCACTCACCACCTCACTCACCATCTCACTCACTCACCACCTCACTCACTCTCCACCTCACTCACCACCTCACTCACCATCTCACTCACTCACCATCTCACTCACCACCTCACTCACCACCTCACTCACTCACCACCTCACTCACCACCTCACTCACTCACTCACCACCTCACTCACCACCTCACTCACTCACCACCTCACTCACCACCTCACTCACTCACCACCTCACTCACCACCTCAACTCACCCTTGAACTGGGCTCCAATCACCCGCCCGGGCCTCGCCTCTCCACGGAGTGCTCACGGATGGCGCCCCCTCGTGGTCACTACCACAAAGACCCCCGCCGCTGTGAGTGGCCACGCCGCTTTGAGTGGCGCCTCCTGGTGGCCACCACCACAACGACCCCCGCCGCTGTGAGTGGCCACGCCGCTGTGAGTGGCGCCCCCTGGCGGCGGCAGCGATGAATTCCGGCAGTGTTGGGGTGGTGGGTGGGCAGCAATCACCACGCCCGGCCGCCTTCGTCTCCCCTCCAGTGGCAAAGTTCACCACTCACACGGGCACCAGACGCTCACCGGGGCAGAGTCGATCCTAGGGAAAGCTTAGGACCCATTTGAGATAACAATGTGTAACACCATTTTTGTTCCTGGGTAATAAGTGTTATTTCATAATCGCTTATGCCTAGAAAGTATAGAAAATGATTTTTATTATTATAATTATTTCCCACGAACTTTGCTTTTGTTGACCAGGACAGTGATACTTATTTTCAATGAGAAAACGGGCAAATTTGTGCATATTCGTTCACGTAAAGTCAGAAAAACAACATGAATCAAAATTAACACGGATTTATGCTCAAGTAATACAAAAATGACGACCAAATATTTACGATTATACTGTAAATCCCTTTCACGAAACATCATGTTATCGTTCTACTGTCCGTGGTAGCGGCGTTCAAAGTCCAGTCAATATACCCCGGTGGAAGTGCTCACCTTGCCCCTGCGAGTACGCTCCCATGGTCACCTTGAACTGATCAAGATGAGCATCAAGGATATGGACTTTGAGGGACATCCTACAGCCCATTGTGCCGTAGTCCTTCACCAAGGATGTCCCAAGCCGCTTTCTCCTTACTAGTCCCAGTGGGTTCACGGACACGGTGGCTAGAGGCAGCACTGTTTATTCAGGCTTGACAAGGGGTTACACCGGGAAGGGGCGACGACACCCTCCTGGCTAACAGCCTGACCACCGTGCTCCCAGTGCCTCCGCTACAGGCCTAGAGGAGGCTGTCTGACCTGGTCACGGCACCCCACCGGACAGGCCGACCCCCTGAGGCTCTGGGGCCGCACCGCCGGCTTGCCCTGCCGGCCCTCACAAGGGCAGCGGTCAGGGGAGTCCCAGGGTCTATCCTATCTGGCTCCCCGCCCTTTATACCAATACCACCCAGAGGCGGGGCATAGCGGACGTGGTTAGTTAGTGCGTGTTCCCTTCCCGCAACACCCCGACACTTGCGAGCTTCTTGGGGAATTCATTGCACCCCAGGATCTTCTTTATCGGTGGTCCGACGAAGACGCCGGCTTTGACCTTTGCCTCAGACAGCTGAGGGAAGAAGTCTTGAAGGTACTTGAAGGCTGCCGACTCCTTATCTACAGCTCTGACAAATTGTTTCTTGAGGCCCAATTTGCAGTGCAGCGGTGGCATCAGCACCTGCCGGGGGTCCACCAGTGGCTCCCACTCGACGCTGTTCCTCCCCACAGAGAACTCGGGCCGCTGTGGCCAGTCCTGCCTGTGGTAGTGCGCCTTGGTGTCCCTGCTGTGCCAAAGATAGCAGCGACACTTGGTAAAACCGCCTTGGAGAACCATCAGGAATGCCACCATTGTGAAGTCTCCGATGACCTCCCAGCCGTACTCATCATACTTCAAGGCGTCCAGCAAGGTCTAGATGCTGTTGTCATCCTCTTTGAGGTGAACCGAGTGAGCCAGGGGAAGAGACGGGTACTTGTTACCATTATGGAGCAGCCCGGCTTTGAGGCTCCTGGATGAGCTGTCAATGTAGAGGCGCCACTCATTCTGGTTACAGGCGATTCCGATTGCCTCGAACAGACTGGTCACATTGTGGCAGAATCAGAGCCCACCTTGACGGCCGAAGAAGCTGCAGAAAGGGTTGGTGACGCTTCCTCTGATCCGCGACTTGCAAACTTTCATCCAACAAGTTCCACTGCTGGAGCCTAGACGTCAAAAGCTCGGCATTGGGACTTGGTGAGACCAAGATCTCTGATCAAGTCGTCGAGGTGTTTTTGGTTGGAGTAGTGTCGGGTGCTCTCTTCAGCTCCACCTCTGAAATTGTCACCTGGATCTAGGCTCTCTGACTTGCTGCTCTCTTCTAGAGACGGCTTCTCTCTCTCTCCGGAGGAGTGGGCACGGGGAGCTCACGGCAGCGGCACCGGGGCGATGGATGAAGGAAGGTCCGGATACGTGATGGCAGGTGCATTGTTGCCAGTCCGACGTTTAGAAGGGCCCGCCCTGCAGAAGTAGCAGTGGGTTGAGTGGTCAGTGGGTTGAGTGGTCAGTGGGTTGAGTGGTCAGTGAGTTGAGTGGTCAATGACTTGAGTGGTCAGTAAGTTGAGTGGTCAGTGACTTGAGTGGTCAGTGGCTTGAGTGGTCAGTGGGTAAAGTGGTCAGTGGGTTGAGTGGTCAGTGGCTTGAGCGGTCAGTGGGTAGAGTGGTCAGTGAGTTGAGTGGTCAGTGGCTTGAGTGGTCAGTGGGTTGGGTGGTCAGTGAGTTGAGTGGTCAGTGGCTTGAGTGGTCAGTGAGTTGAGTGGTCAGTGGCTTGAGTGGTCAGTGGGTAAAGTGGTCAGTGGGTTGAGTGGTCAGTGAGTTGAGTGGTCAGTGGCTTGAGTGGTCAGTGGCTTGAGTGATCAGTGAGTTGAGTGGTCAGTGAGTTGAGTGGTCAGTGGGTTGAGTGGTCAGTGGGTTGAGTGGTCAGTGGGTTGAGTGGTCAGTGGGTTGAGTGGTCAGTGGGTTGAGTGGTCAGTGAGTTGAGTGGTCAGTGGCTTGAGTGGTCAGTGAGTTGAGTGGTCAGTGGGTTGAGTGGTCAGTGGCTTGAGTGGTCAGTGAGTTGAGTGGTCAGTGAGTTGAGTGGTCAGCGGGTTGAGTGGTCAGCGGGTTGAGTGGTCAGTGGGTTGAGTGGTCAGTGGGTTGAGTGGTCAGTGGGTTGAGTGGTCAGTGGGTAGAGTGGTCAGTGGGTTGAGTGGTCAATGGGTTGAGTGGTCAGTGGGTAGAGTGGTCAGTGAGTTCCCGACAAATTCTTGGGATTCCAAACTTCATGGCTCTCTCTTGCCCTCTGTACCATCCTACAAAACTACATTTATTTCACCCATGGCTTATGTGTAAGAGATTCTCGCAACATTTTTCATGTATGATATATTTTCTCAATAACATTGAAAACTGTCTTGATCCCCGACAGGCATGTCGAAAGATGCCTTGTTGTAGGCCTCACACATCTTAGCAGATGCTTCCACAGAGGACTTGCCGCTCTTGTCTTGAGAAAGTGGCCACAGACATCGCAAAATGCGTCTGCCAGATGCTTGCAGCTTCTTGATGCCATCTCAGGAAAATTCAGATATGCAGCCACTTAGGCAGCTGGAACTAAACTGAACCGGTGGGTTTAAGGCCCCTGTGTTTATACGACTATTTAGATTACTGGAAAGTCCTAGAATGTTCTAGAAGTTGCTCTAAGTTTACTCAGCACTGAATCTATCTGGAAGGTTCTGGAAAATAGGTACATTTCAAAATATCAATGTCGTAGTCAAAAAAGCAAAGTTTCTGGGGAACAATAGCCATTTTCTGTACTTTTGAGGCATAAGCAATTAGGAAATAACACTTACTACCCGGGACCAAGCAATACTTGTTACACAGCGTAATTGCTGTCAGCTGTGTTTGGTGGTGGTGTTTGCCGCGAGTGGGAATCAAGCTCGGGTGTCTTGTAGTCGCCGCGAGGGAGCGCTAACCGCTGCACCACCGCTCCCCCGCTCCAATTGTGATGACAGCTCACACACCGGAATAAAAGATGCACGTGGAGGTGTGGTGTGTCTTGTAGAGAGACGTGAGGGTGTGGTGTGTCTTGTAGAGAGACGTGGGGTGTGTTGTGTCTTGTAGAGAGACGTGGGGGTGTGTCTTGTAGAGAGACGTGGGGGTGTGGTGTGTCTTGTAGAGAGACGTGGAGTGTGTCTTGTAGAGAGACGTGGGGGTGTGGTGTGTCATGTAGAGAGACGTGGTGTGGTGTGTCTTGTAGAGAGACGTGGGGTGTGGTGTGTCTTGTAGAGAGACGTGGGGGTGTGTCTTGTAGAGAGACGTGGGGGTGTGTCTTGTAGAGAGACGTGGGGTGTGGTGTGTCTTGTAGAGAGACGTGGGGGTGTGGTGTGTCTTGTAGAGAGACGTGGGGTGTGGTGTGTCTTGTAGAGAGACGTGGGGGTGTGTCTTGTAGAGAGACGTGGGGGTGTGGTGTGTCTTGTAGAGAGACGTGGGGGTGTGTCTTGTAGAGAGACGTGGGGTGTGGTGTGTCTTGTAGAGAGACGTGGGGGTGTGGTGTGTCTTGTAGAGAGACGTGTGGTGTGTCTTGTAGAGAGACGTGGGGGTGTGGTGTGTCTTGTAGAGAGACGTGGGGTGTGGTGTGTCTTGTAGAGAGACGTGGGGTGTGGTGTGTCTTGTAGAGAGACGTGGGGTGTGTCTTGTAGAGAGACGTGGGGGTGTGGTGTGTCTTGTAGAGAGACGTGGAGTGTGGTGTGTGTTGTAGAGAGACGTGGGGGAGTGTCTTGTAGAGAGACGTGGGGTGTGGTGTGTCTTGTAGAGAGACGTGGGGTGTGGTGTGTCTTGTAGAGAGACGTGGGGGTGTGTCTTGTAGAGAGACGTGTGGTGTGTCTTGTAGAGAGACGTGGGGGTGTGGTGTATCTTGTAGAGAGACGTGGGGTGTGGTGTCTTGTAGAGAGACGTGGGGTGTGTCATGTAGAGACGTGGGGTGTGGTGTGTCTTGTAGAGAGACGTGGGGGTGTGGTGTGTCTTATAGAGAGACGTGGGGGTGTGGTGTGTCTTGTAGAGAGACGTGTGGGGGTGTCTTGTAGAGAGACGTGGGGTGTGGTGTGTCTTGTAGAGACGTGGGGTGTGGTGTGTCTTGTAGAGAGACGTGGTGTGTCTTGTAGAGAGACGTGGGGGTGTGGTGTGTCTTGTAGAGAGACGTGGGGTGTGGTGTGTCTTGTAGAGAGACGTGGGGTGTGTCTTGTAGAGATACGTGGGGTGTGTCTTGTAGAGAGACGTGGGGTGTGTCTTGTAGAGAGACGTGGGGTGTGGTGTGTCTTGTAGAGAGACGTGGGGTGTGGTGTGTCTTGTAGAGAGACGTGGGGTGTGTCTTGTAGAGAGACGTGGGGTGTGGTGTGTCTTGTAGAGAGACGTGGGGGTGTGGTGTGTCTTGTAGAGAGACGTGGGGTGTGGTGTGTCTTGTAGAGAGACGTGGGGTGTGGTGTGTCTTGTAGAGAGACGTGGGGTGTGTCTTGTAGAGATACGTGGGGTGTGTCTTGTAGAGAGACGTGGGGTGTGTCTTGTAGAGAGACGTGGGGTGTGGTGTGTCTTGTAGAGAGACGTGGGGTGTGGTGTGTCTTGTAGAGAGACGTGGGGTGTGTCTTGTAGAGAGACGTGGGGTGTGGTGTGTCTTGTAGAGAGACGTGGGGGTGTGGTGTGTCTTGTAGAGAGACGTGGGGTGTGGTGTGTCTTGTAGAGAGACGTGGGGGTGTGGTGTGTCTTGTAGAGAGACGTGGGGGTGTGTCTTGTAGAGAGACGTGGGGTGTGGGTTGTTTTGTAGAGACGTGGGGTGTGTCTTGTAGAGAGACGTGGGGGTGTGGTGTGTCTTATAGAGAGACGTGGGGGTGTGTCTTGTAG
This sequence comes from Petromyzon marinus, assembly GCF_048934315.1. NCBI lineage: Eukaryota > Metazoa > Chordata > Hyperoartia > Petromyzontiformes > Petromyzontidae > Petromyzon > Petromyzon marinus. Next base: position 1,271,976 of record NW_027422603.1, on the reverse strand, counting down.
AGAGACGTGGGGTGTGTCTTGTAGAGAGACGTGGGGAGGTGGTGTGTCTTGTAGAGAGACGTGGGGGTGTGGTGTCTTGTAGAGAGACGTGGGGTGTGGTGTGTCTTGTAGAGAGACGTGCGGGTGTGTCTTGTAGAGAGACGTGGGGTGTGGTGTGTCTTGTAGAAAGACGTGGGGGTGTGTCTTGTAGAGAGACGTGGGGGTGTGTCTTGTAGAGAGACGTGGGGTGTGTCTTGTAGAGAGACGTGGGGTGTGGTGTGTCTTGTAGAGAGACGTGGGGGTGTGGTGTGTCTTGTAGAGAGACGTGGGGTGTGGTGTGTCTTGTAGAGGTCATCGGTGATCTTGTAGAGGTCATCGGTGATCTTGTGAAGGTCATCGGTGATCTTGTAGAGGTAATCGGTGATCTTGTGGAGGTCATCGGTGATCTTGTGGAGGTCATCGGTGATCTTGTAGAGGTCATCGGTGATCTTGTGGAGGTCATCGGTGATCTTGTGGAGGTCATCAGTGATCTTGTAGAGGTCATCGGTGATCTTGTAGAGGTCATCGGTGATCTTGTGAAGGTCATCGGTGATCTTGTAGAGGTCATCGGTGATCTTGTGGAGGTCATCGGTGATCTTGTGGAGGTCATCGGTGATCTTGTGGAGGTCATCGGTGATCTTGTGGAGGTCATCGGTGAAGTGACTGCGGCTTGTAAACCTTTGAAATGTACTCCGGTGTGAGACCAGGGGCTAGAGCGGCGGAAGTTTAACCCCACGTCTGGGTGGGGGGTAAACAGCCCCTCGCCAAATGAAAAAAATATTTCTGCCGTATGAAGGGTTGCCCTCATCTCACTCTCGTGTTTCCCTGTCCCCTCTGGCTCCCATAGCTTCCCGTGTCTCTCCCCGTGTCTCTCTCCCCGTGTGTCTCTCCCCGTGTCTCTCTCCCCGTGTCTCTCTCCCCGTGTGTCTCTCCCCGTGTCTCCCCGTCTCTCCCCGTGTCTCTCCCCATCTCACTCCCCGTGTCTCTCTCCCCGTGTCTCTCCCCGTGTCTCTCCCCATCTCTCTCCCCGTCTCTCTCCCCGTGTCTCCCCATCTCTCTCTCCGTGTCCCCCCATCTCTCTCCCCGTCTCTCTCCCCATGTCTCCACGTGTCTCCCCATGTCTCTCCCCGTGTGTCTCCATCTCTCTCCCCAGGTCTCCCCCCATTTCTCTCCCCGTGTCTCTCCCCGTGTCTCTACCCGTGTCTCTCCCCATCTCTCTCTCCCCGTCTCTCTCTCCCCGTCTCACTCCCCGTGTCTCCCCATCTCTCTCCCCGTGTCTCTCCCCGTCTCTCTCCCTGTGTCTCCCCGTCTCTCTCCCCATGTCTCCCCGTGTCTCCCCATCTCTCTCCGTGTCTCTCCCCGTGTCTCCCCGTCTCTCTCCCCGTGTCTCTTCCCGTGTCTCTCCCCGTGTCTCTCCCCGTCTCTCTCACCGTGTCTCTCTCACCGTGTCTCTCTCCCCGTGTCTCTCCCCGTGTCTCTCACCGTGTCTCTCTCACCGTGTCTCTCTCCCCGTATCTCTCACCGTGTCTCTCTCCCCGGGTCTCCCCCCATTTCTCTCCCCGTGTCTCCCCGTGTCTCTCCCCATCTCTGTCTCTGTCTCTCTCCCCATGTCTCTCCCCCTCCCTCTCTCTCTCTCCCCATCCGGGAACAGAAAAAAACCACAGCCCCCTCACCGAACGAAAACATTTTCGCTGGGCGGACAATCGGCGGGCGCAAGCAACGTGCGAGCATGGCCCGGGGGGTCATCGACTCGGCAAAGGCGGTCGTCTTATTGCGTGGCAAATCCGGCGGCCAAATGGGGGGGCCCTGTCAAGTTTGGGCAACTGCCTCCACGTGGATCGAACCGAAAAGAGACGTGGGGGCAGGCCCGGGGACAACGCCGTCCCCGGAGGATGGAGAGGGCCGTCTCGACCGTCGCCACCCCACGTGCGGCAAGGGGCACCGTCCCTCACACGGGACCGGCTCGGCACGCAGAGCGGAACCATCTGCGCGGTGACTCCATCACACGAGTCGCTGTGGCGGGTGGGCGGGTGGGCGGGCGGGCGGGCGGGGAGGAGAGTTACTCTGCTGCGATGACGGGCGCTCGTGTGGACCTGCCCCGGGCGGGGGGGCGGGTGGACAATCTGTGAGAAGTAACTTCACGGCTCATCGGACTTCCCCGCGACGAGGTAACAAAAAGGAATCTGATTCTGAGTGGAGAATGGCGACACTTTTATTGACTCACCGAAGCAGGGACTCAACTCCTTCACCCCCGTCAAGTCATTCTCCGCCAACTCATTCACCCCCGTCAAGTCATTCACCACCGTCCATTCATTCTCCACCAACTCATTCACCCCCGTCAAGTCATTCTCCGCCAACTCATTCACCCCCGTCAAGTCATTCACCGCCAACTCATTCTCCACCGTCAAGTCATTCTCCACCGTCCATTCATTCACCACCAACTCATTCACCGCCGTCCATTCATTCACCACCGTCCATTCATTCACCACCAACTCATTCACCACCGTCCATTCATTCACACCCCTAACCTCCAACCTGACCGCTGACCCTGCACATTGCCTCAACCAACAGACACAGGGGGAGGGGCTGGGGGAGGGGCTGGGGGGGGTAGAGGGAGGGGCTAGATGGGGGGGGTAAGGGGGAGGGGCTAGATGGGGGGGGTAAGGGGGAGGGACTAGATGGGGGGGTAAGGGGGAGGGGCTAAGAGGGGAGAAAGGGGGGCAGACAACCTTGGAAGGGCCTCGATATTGACCAATGGGAGGGCTCCGCTCGGCTGGCTGCTGCTGGTGGTGGTTGTTGTTGCTGGTTGTTGTTGTTGTTGCGGCTGGTTGTTGTTGTTGCTGGTGGTTGTTGTTGGTGGTTGTTGTTGTTGCTGGTGGTTGTTGGTGGTTGTTGTTGTTGCTGGTGGTTGTTGCTGGTTGTTGTTGCTGGTTGTTGTTGTTGTTGCTGGTGGTTGTTGTTGCTGGTTGTTGCTGGTTGTAGTTGTTGTTGTTGTTGCTGGTGGTTGTTGTTGTTGCTGGTTGTTGTTGCTGGTTGTTGTTGGTGGTTGTTGTTGTTGCTGGTGGTTGTTGTTGCTGGTTGTTGCTGGTTGTAGTTGTTGTTGTTGCTGCTGGTTGTTGTTGTTGCTGCTGGTTGTTGTTGTTGCTGGTGGTTGTTGTTGTTGCTGCTGGTGGTTGTTGTTGTTGCTGGTGCTGGTTGTTGCTGGTGGTTGTTGTTGTTGCTGGTGGTTGTTGTTGTTGCTGGTTGTTGTTGTTGCTGGTTGTTGTTGTTGTTGCTGGTGGTTGTTGTTGTTGCTGGTGGTTGTTGTTGTTGGTTGTTGTTGTTGTTGCTGGTGGTTGTTGTTGTTGCTGGTGGTTGTTGTTGTTGCTGGTTGTTGTTGCTGGTGGTTGTTGTTGTTGTTGCTGGTTGTTGTTGTTGGTTGTTGTTGTTGCTGGTTGTTGTTGTTGCTGGTTGTTGTTGTTGCTGGTTGTAGTTGTTGTTGCTGGTTGTAGTTGTTGTTGTTGCTGGTTGTTGTAGTTGTTGTTGTTGCTGGTTGTTGTAGTTGTTGCTGGTTGTTGTTGTTGTTGTTGCTGCTGGTTGTAGTTGTTGTTGTTGTTGCTGGTTGTTGTTGTTGCTGGTTGTTGTTGTTGTTGTTGCTGCTGGTTGTTGTTGTTGTTGTTTCTGGTTGTTGCTGGTTGTAGTTGTTGTTGTTGCTGCTGCTGCCCGGCGTGAGCTCACGGCCGGCTGGGGAAGGGCAGCACCAAGTTGACCATGAGGTCTCGCACAGCCGCAAATATGGTGCACTCTCCTGGGGGACACGGGGACATGGGGGAGGGGCACGGGGAGACACGGGGGAGGGGCACGGGGGGACAGGAGCACACAGTCAGTGATACAGACATCCAGACGAAGGGTTGCACCTCGTCTCACCCTTGTGTCTCTCTCTCAGTGTCCCCCTGTCTCTCTCAGTGTCTCTCTCTCAGTGTCTCCCTGTCTCACCCTTGTGTCTCTCTCTCAGTGTCTCTCTCTCAGTGTCTCTCTCTCAGTGTCTCTCTCTCAGTGTCTCTCTCTCAGTGTCTCTCTCTCAGTGTCTCCCTGTCTCTCTCTCAGTGTCTCCCTGTCTCTCTCTCAGTGTCTCTCTCTCAGTGTCTCTCTATCAGTGTCTCTCTCTCAGTGTCTCCCTGTCTCACCCTTGTGTCTCTCTCTCAGTGTCTCTCTCTCAGTGTCTCTCTCTCAGTGTCTCCCTGTCTCACCCTTGTGTCTCTCTCTCAGTGTCTCTCTCTCAGTGTCTCTCTCTCAGTGTCTCCCTGTCTCTCTCTCAGTGTCTCCCTGTCTCTCTCTCAGTGTCTCTCTCTCAGTGTCTCTCTCAGTGTCTCCCTGTCTCTCTCTCAGTGTCTCTCTCTCAGTGTCTCTCTCAGTGTCTCTCTCTCAGTGTCTCTCTCTCAGTGTCTCTCTCTCAGTGTCTCTCTCTCAGTGTCTCCCTGTCTCTCTGTCTCTCTCAGTGTCTCTCTCTCAGTGTCTCCCTGTCTCTCTCTCAGTGTCTCCCTGTCTCTCTCTCAGTGTCTCTCTCTCAGTGTCTCTCTATCAGTGTCTCTCTCTCAGTGTCTCCCTGTCTCACCCTTGTGTCTCTCTCTCAGTGTCTCTCTCTCAGTGTCTCTCTCTCAGTGTCTCCCTGTCTCACCCTTGTGTCTCTCTCTCAGTGTCTCTCTCTCAGTGTCTCTCTCTCAGTGTCTCCCTGTCTCTCTCTCAGTGTCTCCCTGTCTCTCTCTCAGTGTCTCTCTCTCAGTGTCTCTCTCAGTGTCTCCCTGTCTCTCTCTCAGTGTCTCTCTCTCAGTGTCTCTCTCAGTGTCTCTCTCTCAGTGTCTCTCTCTCAGTGTCTCTCTCTCAGTGTCTCTCTCTCAGTGTCTCCCTGTCTCTCTGTCTCTCTCAGTGTCTCTCTCTCAGTGTCTCCCTGTCTCTCTGTCAGTGTCTCTCTCTCAGTGTCTCTCTCTCAGTGTCTCTCTCAGTGTCTCTCTCTCAGTGTATCCCTGTCTCTCTGTGTCTCTCTCAGTGTCTCTCTCTCAGTGTCTCCCTGTCTCTCTCTCAGTGTCTCTCTCTCAGTGTCTCCCTGTCTCTCTCTCAGTGTCTCTCTCTCAGTGTCTCTCTCAGTGTCTCCCTGTCTCTCTCTCAGTGTCTCCCTGTCTCTCTCTCAGTGTCTCTCTCTCAGTGTCTCTCTCAGTGTCTCTCTCTCAGTGTCTCCCTGTCTCTCTGTGTCTCTCTCAGTGTCTCTCTCTCAGTGTCTCCCTGTCTCTCTCTCAGTGTCTCTCTCTCAGTGTCTCCCTGTCTCTCTCAGTGTCTCTCTCTCAGTGTCTCTCTCAGTGTCTCCCTGTCTCTCTCTCAGTGTCTCTCTCTCAGTGTCTCCCTGTCTCTCGGTGTCTCCCCGTCTCTCAGTGTCTCTCTCTCAGTGTCTCTCTCAGTATCTCCCTGTCTCTCAGTGTCTCTCTCAGTGTCTCCCTCTCTCTCAGTGTCTCCCTGTCTCTCTCAGTGTCTCTCTCTCAGTGTTTCTCTCTCAGTGTCTCCCTGTCTCTCTCAGTGTCTCCCTGTCTCTCTCTCTCAGTGTCTCCCTGTCTCTCAGTGTCTCTCTCAGTGTCTCCCTCTCTCTCAGTGTCTCTCTGTCTCTCTCAGTGTCTCTCTCTCAGTGTCTCTCTCAGTGTCTCCCTCTCTCTCAGTGTCTCTCTGTCTCTCTCAGTGTCTCTCTCTCTCAGTGTCTCCCTGTCTCTCAGTGTCTCTCTCAGTGTCTCCCTCTCTCTCAGTGTCTCCCTGTCTCTCTCAGTGTCTCTCTCAGTGTCTCTCTCTCAGTGTCTCCCTGTCTCTCAGTGTCTCTCTCAGTGTCTCCCTCTCTCTCAGTGTCTCTCTCTCAGTGTCTCTCTCTCAGTGTCTCTCTCTCAGTGTCTCCCTGTCTCTCTCTCAGTGTCTCCCTGTCTCTCTCTCAGTGTCTCCCTGTCTCTCTCTCAGTGTCTCCCTGTCTCTCTCTCGGTGTCTCCGCGTCTCTCTCCCAGTGTCTCCTCATCTGTCTCCCCGTGTCTCCCCCTCTCCCCTTGTCTCTCCCCGTGTCTCTCCCCATTTTCTCGCTGTGTCTCCCTCCCCCCGCCAGCACATGCACCTACCCTGGCGCGGGGGATACATGTCGGCGAAGTGGCGGAAGCAGTTGCTGATGAGGAAGGATGCCGAGCCGGGCGCGGTGTGGTGCCGCGGGATGTCGGCCTGCTGCGTGGTGCCGCTGGCCATGTCGAAGACCACCGGCACGATCACGCTGGCAGGCTCCACCAGACAGCCCCCGGCCCCGCCGCCGCCGCCGCCGCCGCCACCGCCTCCACCGCCTCCGCCGCCACCGCCGCCGCCGCCGGTCAAAGCCGTCCCACGCTGCGTCAGCTGCAGCTGCGGTCACAGCAGCAGCAGGGAGGGGGATGCCACACGCACAGGCACAGTGGGTATCAGTGTCACTGTGTGTGTACCAGTGTTACTGTGTGTATCAGTGTTACTGTGTGTGTGTACCAGTGTCTGTGTGTGTACCAGTGTGTGTGTGTGTATCAGTGTCTCTGTGTGTGTGTACCAGTGTCTGTGTGTGTACCAGTGTGTGTGTGTGTATCAGTGTTACTGTGTGTGTGTACCAGTGTTACTGTGTGTATCAGTGTTACTGTGTGTGTGTACCACCACGGTGTGTCTGTGTGTACCACCACGGTGTCTCTGTGTGTACCAGTGTCTGTGTGTGTACCAGTGTCTGTGTGTATCACCACGGTGTGTCTGTGTGTACCAGTGTCTCTGTGTGTGTGTACCAGTGTCTGTGTGTGTACCAGTGTGTGTGTGTGTATCAGTGTCTCTGTGTGTGTGTACCAGTGTCTGTGTGTGTACCAGTGTGTGTGTGTGTATCAGTGTCTCTGTGTGTGTGTACCAGTGTCTGTGTGTGTACCAGTGTGTGTGTGTGTATCAGTGTGTCTGTGTGTGTCAGTGTCTCTGTGTGTACCAGTGTCTCTGTGTGTACCATTGTCTCTGTGTGTACCATTGTCTCTGTGTGTACCATTGTCTCTGTGTGTATCACCACGGTGTCTCTGTGTGTACCAGTGTCTCTGTGTGTATCAGTGTCTCTGTGTGTATCAGTGTCTCTGTGTGTACCAGTGTCTCTGTGTGTACCAGTGTCTCTGTGTGTACCAGTGTCTCTGTGTGTACCAGTGTCTCTGTGTGTATCAGTGTCTCTGTGTGTGTCAGTGTCTCTGTGTGTACCAGTGTTTCTGTGTGTATCAGTGTCTCTGTGTGTATCAGTGTCTCTGTGTGTATCAGTGTCTCTGTGTGTGTATCAGTGTCTCTGTGTGTACCAGTGTCTCTGTGTGTACCAGTGTCTCTGTGTGTACCAGTGTCTCTGTGTGTATCAGTGTCTCTGTGTGTACCAGTGTCTCTGTGTGTATCAGTGTCTCTGTGTGTACCAGTGTCTCTGTGTGTATCAGTGTCTCTGTGTGTACCAGTGTCTCTGTGTGTACCAGTGTCTCTGTGTGTATCAGTGTCTCTGTGTGTATCAGTGTCTCTGTGTGTATCAGTGTCTCTGTGTGTACCAGTGTCTCTGTGTGTAACACCACGGTGTATCTGTGTGTATCAGTGTCTCTGTGTGTAAAAGTGTCTCTGTGTGTACCAGTGTCTCTGTGTGTACCAGTGTCTCTGTGTGTACCACCACGGTGTCTCTGTGTGTACCACCACGGTGTCTCTGTGTGTATCAGTGTCTCTGTGTGTATCAGTGTCTCTGTGTGTATCAGTGTCTCTGTGTGTACCACCACGGTGTCTCTGTGTGTATCAGTGTCTCTGTGTGTACCAGTGTCTCTGTGTGTACCACCACGGTGTCTCTGTGTGTACCACCACGGTGTCTCTGTGTGTACCAGTGTCTCTGTGTGTACCACCACGGTGTCTCTGTGTGTACCAGTGTCTCTGTGTGTATCAGTGTCTCTGTGTGTACCAGTGTCTCTGTGTGTACCAGTGTTTCTGTGTGTATCAGTATCTCTGTGTGTATCAGTGTCTCTGTGTGTACCAGTGTCTCTGTGTGTACCACCACAGTGTCTCTGTGTGTATCACCACGGTGTCTCTGTGTGTATCACCACGGTGTCTCTGTGTGTACCACCACGGTGTCTGTGTGTACCACCACGGTGTCTCTGTGTGTATCAGTGTCTCTGTGTGTACCAGTGTCTCTGTGTGTACCAGTGTCTCTGTGTGTACCAGTGTCTCTGTGTGTACCACCACAGTGTCTCTGTGTGTACCAGTGTCTCTGTGTGTATCAGTGTCTCTGTGTGTATCGGTGTCTCTGTGTGTATCAGTGTCTCTGTGTGTACCACCACGGTGTCTCTGTGTGTACCACCACGGTGTCTCTGTGTGTATCACCACGGTGTCTCTGTGTGTACCACCACGGTGTCTCTGTGTGTACCACCACGGTGTCTCTGTGTGTACCACCACGGTGTCTCTGTGTGTATCACCACGGTGTCTCTGTGTGTACCACCACGGTGTCTCTGTGTGTACCACCACGGTGTCTCTGTGTGTACCACCACGGTGTCTCTTTGTGTACCACCACGGTGTCTCTGTGTGTATCAGTGTCTCTGTGTGTATCAGTGTCTCTGTGTGTACCACCACGGTGTCTCTGTGTGTACCACCACGGTGTCTCTGTGTGTACCACCACGGTGTCTCTGTGTGTATCAGTGTCTCTGTATGTACCAGTGTCTCTGTGTGTATCAGTGTCTCTGTGTGTACCAGTGTCTCTGTGTGTACCACCACAGTGTCTCTGTGTGTATTAGTGTCTCTGTGTGTACCAGTGTCTCTGTGTGTACCACCACGGTGTCTCTGTGTGTACCACCACGGTGTCTCTGTGTGTACCACCACGGTGTCTCTGTGTGTACCAGTGTCTCTGTGTGTACCAGTGTCTCTGTGTGTACCACCACGGTGTCTCTGTGTGTACCACCACGGTGTCTCTGTGTGTACCAGTGTCTCTGTGTGTATCAGTGTCTCTGTGTGTACCAGTGTCTCTGTGTGTACCAGTGTCTCTGTGTGTACCACCACGGTGTCTGTGTGTGTATCACCACGGTGTCTCTGTGTGTATCAGTGTCTCTGTGTGTATCAGTGTCTCTGTGTGTACCACCACGGTGTCTCTGTGTGTACCACCACGGTGTCTCTGTGTGTACCACCACGGTGTCTCTGTGTGTACCACCACGGTGTCTCTGTGTGTATCAGTGTCTCTGTGTGTACCAGTGTCTCTGTATGTACCAGTGTCTCTGTGTGTACCAGTGTCTCTGTGTGTATCAGTGTCTCTGTGTGTACCACCACGGTGTCTCTGTGTGTATCAGTGTCTCTGTGTGTACCACCACAGTGTCTCTGTGTGTACCACCACGGTGTCTCTGTGTGTACCACCACGGTGTCTCTGTGTGTATCAGTGTCTCTGTGTGTACCAGTGTCTCTGTGTGTACCACCACGGTGTCTCTGTGTGTACCACCACGGTGTCTCTGTGTGTACCACCACGGTGTCTCTGTGTGTACCACCACGGTGTCTCTGTGTGTATCAGTGTCTCTGTGTGTACCAGTGTCTCTGTATGTACCAGTGTCTCTGTGTGTACCAGTGTCTCTGTGTGTATCAGTGTCTCTGTATGTACCAGTGTCTCTGTGTGTATCAGTGTCTCTGTGTGTATCAGTGTCTCTGTGTGTACCACCACGGTGTCTCTGTGTGTATCAGTGTCTCTGTGTGTACCACCACAGTGTCTCTGTGTGTACCACCACGGTGTCTCTGTGTGTACCACCACGGTGTCTCTGTGTGTATCAGTGTCTCTGTGTGTACCAGTGTCTCTGTGTGTACCACCACGGTGTCTCTGTGTGTACCACCACGGTGTCTCTGTGTGTACCACCACGGTGTCTCTGTGTGTACCAGTGTCTCTGTGTGTATCAGTGTCTCTGTGTGTACCGGTGTCTCTGTGTGTATCGGTGTCTCTGTGTATCGGTGTCTCTGTGTGTATCAGTGTCTGTGTGTATCAGTGTCTCTGTGTGTATCAGTGTCTCTGTGTGTACCAGTGTCTCTGTGTGTATCAGTGTCTCTGTGTGTATCAGTGTCTCTGTGTGTACCAGTGTCTCTGTGTGTATCAGTGTCTCTGTGTGTACCACCACGGTGTCTCTGTGTGTACCACAACGGTGTCTCTGTGTGTACCACCACGGTGTCTCTGTGTGTATCAGTGTCTCTGTGTGTATCACCAAGGTGTCTCTGTGTGTATCAGTGTCTCTGTGTGTATCAGTGTCTCTGTGTGTACCACCACGGTGTGTCTGTGTGTATCAGTGTCTCTGTGTGTACCACCACGGTGTCTCTGTGTGTATCAGTGTCTCTGTGTGTACCACCACAGTGTATCTGTGTGTATCAGTGTCTCTGTGTGTACCAGTGTCTCTGTGTGTACCACCACGGTGTCTCTGTATGTATCAGTGTCTCTGTGTGTACCACCACGGTGTCTCTGTGTGTACCGCCACGGTGTCTCTGTGTGCATCAGGACGTACGAAGAAGAGCATCTTGGACTTGAGCACCACGGCGGGCATGCCGGGGGGAGCGATGGGGGGCGCCGAGGGGGGGATGGTGAGGCAGAACTGCACACCCCAGTTGAGGCTCAGGTCTGGGAACTGAGACACAGAAGACAAAGGTCCCCGTGTAGCCTCAACACAGACTGTAGAGGCAAGTGCTGTTGGTGGCAGCGCCGGTGAAGGCCGGGACTGCGGTGCACGATGGAGGTGGATGGGCAGCACCACGCACTCATTAACAAAGACACAGATCATCCGTATAGCCTTAACTGGCTGTTTGGGGCAAGAGCTGTTAGCGAGCAGCCCCTAATGGTGGTTGTGATGGTTGTGGTTATGATGGTGGTGGTAGTTGTGGTGGTGGTAGTTGAGTTGGATGTGGTTATGATGGTGGTGGTAGTTGTGGTCGTGGTGGTTGAGGTCGTGGTGGTGGTTGTGGTGGTGGTGTTTGTGGTTAGGATGGTGGTGGTATTTGTGGTTGTGGTGGTTGTGATGGTTGTGGTGGTGGTAGTTGTGGTTATGATGGTGGTAGTAGTTGTGGTTGTGGTGGTTGTGATGGTTGTGGTGGTGGTAGTTGTGGTTATGATGGTGGTGGTAGTTGTGGTTGTGGTGGTTGAGGTCGTGGTGGTGGTTGTGGTGGTGTTTGTGGTTAGGATGGTGGTGGTATTTGTGGTTGTGGTGGTTGTGATGGTTGTGGTGGTGGTAGTTGAGGTGGTTGTGGTGGTTACCAGCTCCAGCCGCATGATCTGGACGCACTCGCGTAGGATGTGTGTGGGGGCTCCCAGCAGCTTGGCGAAGGCGTTCAGGGTGTTGGCCTTGAAGGGCGGCCCAGCCACCTACACACGCACACAGACACACACACCGTGTACACACACACACACCGTGTACACACACACACCGTGTACACACACACACCGTGTACACACACACACCGTGTACACACACCGTGTACACACACACACAACGTGTACACACACACACCTTGTACACACACAACAACAACAACCGCCATTCGCCACTAAGTGGCGGTGACGTCACCACGACGCTTGTGCCAGGCCATGTGCACCTTGAGGCCACGTGAAGTGTCGAACGCCCGCGGGCAGGAGGTCACGGGGCAGACCCAGGTGCCACGGGTCGACTGACTAAGATGACTGAGATGACTGGCTGATGCACCACCTGTGCCCCCTACTGTGTCAACCTGCTGTGCTTTAGCCACCCGTTGCTCCGCTCGTTGTTGTAAGAGTCGCTCCTCCGCCCTCCGTTGTTGTTGGAGGGCGACTGCCTCCAACTGCCCAGTAGCTTCCTTCACGAGCCTCCTCCACAGAGGCCGATCTTGACACCGCTGGTACTAGTCATCGGCAAGTCCACTCAGCTCCACGTCCTCCTGTACCACATAAATCCATCTCTTGTCTAGCCCGTACCGCGCCCGTTTAGCCCCCTCGATCCGGCCGAACAAAAGCTGTTTCGGCATGCGGTGGCTGGGCATGCAGGCTACATGACCCAGCCATCGCAGCCTTGCCTGCCGGAGGAGCTCACCGATGGGACCTTGCCCAGATCTTTCAAGGATTTGTGAGCTCCTCACACAATCCAGCCTGGTTAAACCCAGGATGGATCATAGGCAGGCTAGCCTAAATGTTTCTAACCGGCGAAGATGTTCCATTAGGGGGTCCACGTTTCGCAAACGTAGAGAAGGGAGGGAATGACCGTGGCCGAGAAGACCTGAAGCTTAGTGCGGAGCGACAGACCAGGTAGCTTCCACACAGCGTTACGCAACCGATGAAAAGATATTGCCGCTCGACTGATTCGGAGTGAGACCTCTGCTGTTAAACTGGAGCCAGTCATGAGCACACTGCCTAGGTATGGGAAACTCTCCACTCTCTCCACAACTGCCCCATCACCGATTGGGAGTTGTGGGGGTGGAGTGTCCGATGGTACAAAATACCCAGGCAGGTGCTTAGTTTTGGTGGGGCTGATGGTAAAGCCCCATCTCTTAGTGGCACGCTCCAGTCTCAGCAGCAGCGTCTCCAACTCCTCCTCTGAATGAGCAGCTATTACCAAATCATCGGCATACATAACGTGGTTGAGCAATAGGGAGCCATCCCTTGACCGCACCCGGGCATCGATCAGCCTCCCATTATATCTGTACCATATGGTGATTCCCCCCGTACAGCTATTGAAGGCTTCACGAACTACGTGGTCAAAATAGATGTTAAATAATGTGGGAGCCAGAGGACATCCCTGTCGCACCCCAAGGTGTACAGGGAATGGCTCCGACTCCCGGCCACGTAGTTTTACCTGGGCCCGCTCACCATTATGAAGGTCCTTAATGATCGTGAGCAGAGGGTCAGGTACTCCAAAAGCACTAAGAACAACCCAGAGCCCAGGCCTACTGATGGTATCATAGGCCTTGACCATGTCAATAAAGCAGAGATGTAGGTCTTGCTGGAATTCCCTACACCTCTGCTGTAGCAGACGGACAGAAAATATGGCATCTGTGCAGGACTGCCCTTTCCTGAAACCGCATTGGGGCTCCGCAAGCCTCTCCTCAGCGTGCCTGGCAAAGCGATGTTGAATAATCCTTGCCAGGACCTTTCCCGACACACTGAGGAGTGAGATGCCCCTGTAGTTGTAACAATCTGTGCGGTCCCCCTTCTTAAAGAGGGGAACCACCAGGGCATCCTTCCAATCCTGCGGAACCCGTCCAGTGTCCAGACTGTTGTTATGATGTCATGTAGGGCAGTCTGTCCACAAACGCCACCCTCCCTCAGCATTTCGCTTGGGAGATCATCTCTGCCCGCTGCCTTTCCTGGTCTCAGACTTCGGATCGCCTTCAGTACTTCCTCAACAGATGGCACCTCAGCCAGCCACTCACAGGGGGTGACTTCTTCCAATATTTGAGGCCCCGCAGCCTCAGCAGGGTCATCCTCACTTTGTGCCACGATGCTTTCCTGGCTGAGGGATTTTCCCTCCCCCAGGACCTCACAGAAATGCTCAGCAAATCTGCAAACCTGTTCCTAGGGGTTGGAGATTGAATCACCGTTTTTTCCCCTAATGATGGTATTCGGTGTGGCGCTGCAGGTTACTTTTTTGATGGAGTTAAATAGAGATTTGTGATCGCGGGCCACTGAGGCAGACTCCATCTCCTCAGCAACCCGCGACCACCACCCATCCTTGCAGCGCCTCACGGCTCTCCAAACCTCCGAGCGAAGGTTGCGGTAAGCCTCCTCATTCTCTGACTTGGGATTCTGTAGCCGATGACAGTGGGCCTGTCGCTTTTTCTCAACCATCCTGAACACCTCCTCTGTCAGCCAGGGTCTCTGGGGAGGTCTGGACCGTGTACCCAAAGCAGCCATTGCAGCTGCATGAGTCACAGTCCTAAACCTCGCCCATTTACCCTTGACATCAGGAGTGGGGGACGATGCCAACCCCAGCCGCAAGCGATGATGAAATTCTCGCTTGCAACTTTCATCAGATAACTGAGACCAGGCCACTTTAAGTTGGAATGGGGTCCTGGGTGTACACCCACCACCAGAGTGGAAGAATGGCAGGCGCATCTTACAGATGACTAGTCGATGGTCAGAGGGCAGATCAGCTCCACGGTAGGTCCTGGTGTCAAGGACATGGGCTCGCATCCGCTGGTCCGTCACTATGTAGTCCAGCAGATGTTCTTGTTTGGACTCGGCATGCATCGATGATGTTGTGTGGATGCGGCGATGCCGGAACAGCGTGTTGGTAATTACAAGTCCATGGGCTGCACAAAAATCTAGCAGCCTCCTACCGTTGTTATTGAGCTGATCTGGCCCATGCCCTCCAATCACTCCAGACCAGGTGCCAGCATCATGACCAACTCGGGCATTGAAATCACCCAACATGATGACTCTATCCCGAGGGGCCACTTTAGCCAGCACCTGTGACAGGAGGTCATAGAAGACATCCGACTCATCGGCCTTGCCTGTATCCCTCCACAGATGTTCGTCTTCGGTGGGGGCACACACACACACACCGTGTACACACACACACACACCGTGTACACACACACACCGTGTACACACACACACACACCGTGTACACACACACACCGTGTACACACACACACACCGTGTACACACACACACACCGTGTACACACACACCGTGTACACACACACCGTGTACACACACACCGTGTACACACACACCGTGTACACACACACACCGTGTACACACACCGTGTACACACACCGTGTACACACACACACACCTTGTACACACACACACCATGTACACACACACCGTGTACACACACACACACACACCTTGTACACACACACCGTGTACACACATACACACACCTTGTACACACACACACACCGTGTACACACACACACGTGTACACACACACACACACCGTGTACACACACACACCGTGTATACACACACACCGTGTACACACACACACACACCGTGTACACACACACACACCTTGTACACACACACCGTGTACACACACACCGTGTACACACACACACACACCGTGTACACACACACACCGTGTACACACACACACCGTGTACACACACACCGTGTACACACACACCGTGTACACACACACCGTGTACACACACACACACCGTGTACACACACACACACATCTCCATGGATCAACGTGACCCCATGTCCGTTTGTCCCCGTGTTCCCGTGTCTCTGTTCACGTATTTCTGTCCCCCCGCATCCCCCGGTGTCTCCGTCTCTGTGTCCCCGTGTCCCTCCGGGTGTCTTCGCGTCTCTGTCCCCGTGTCCCCCTGTCCCTGCGTACCCGCGTCTCAAAGAACATCTCCAGGATGTGAACGTCGTCCACACTCCACGGCTCGGGGGAGTCGGGCGAGACCTTGAGCTGCAGGGTCTGGTGGGTCTGTGCGTTGAGCGCCACGCGGCACTTCAGCACCTCTGTCTTGAACATGATCACGCCGGGTTCGCTCGAGTTCACCAGGTGCAGCTGCACACACACACACACAGACACACGTGAACATGACCACGCCGGGTTCACTACAGTTCACCAGGTGCAGCTGCACACACACACACACACAGACACAAGTGAACATGACCACGCCGGGTTCACTCGAGTTCACCAGGTGCAGCTGCACCCACACACACAGACACACGTGAACATGATCACACCAGGTTCACTCGAGTTCACCAGGTGTAGCTGCACACACACACACACGTGAACATGATCACACCGGGTTCACTCGAGTTCACCAGGCACAGCTGCACACACACACAGACACGCAGACACACGTGAACATGATCACACCGGGTTCACTACAGTTCACCAGGTGCAGCTGCACTCACACACAGACACACGTGAACATGATCACGCCGGGTTCACTACAGTTCACCAGGTGCAGCTGCACACACACACAGACACACAGACACACGTGAACATGACCACGCCGGGTTCACTACAGTTCACCAGGTGCAGCTGCACTCACACACAGACACACGTGAACATGATCACGCCGGGTTCACTACAGTTCACCAGGTGCAGCTGCACACACACACAGACACACAGACACACGTGAACATGACCACGCCGGGTTCACTCGAGTTCACCAGGTGCAGCTGCACACACACACAGACACACGTGAACATGATCACGCCGGGTTCGCTCGAGTTCACCAGGTGCAGCTGCACACACACACACAGACACACGTGAACATGACCACGCCGGGTTCACTCTAATTCACCAGGTGTAGCTGCACACACACACACACAGACACACGTGAACATGACCACGCCGGGTTCACTCTAATTCACCAGGTGCAGCTGCACACACACACAGACACACAGACACACGTGAACATGATCACGCCGGGTTCACTACAGTTCACCAGGTGCAGCTGCACACACACACAGACACACAGACACACGTGAACATGACCACGCCGGGTTCACTACAGTTCACCAGGTGCAGCTGCACACACACACAGACACACGTGAACATGACCACGCCGGGTTCACTACAGTTCACCAGGTGCAGCTGCACACACAGACACAGACACACGTGAACATGATCACGCCGGGTTCGCTCGAGTTCAGCAGGTGCAGCTGCACACACACACACACACACAGACACACGTGAACATGACCACGCCGGGTTCACTACAGTTCACCAGGTGCAGCTGCACACACACACAGACATACACACGTGAACATGATCACACCGGGTTCACTCGAGTTCACCATGTGCAGCTGCACACACACACAGACACACAGACACACGTGAACATGATCACACCGGGTTCACTCGAGTTCACCAGGTGTAGCTGCACACACACACACACGCGTGAACATGACCACGCCGGGTTCACTACAGTTCACCATGTGCAGCTGCACACACACACAGACACACGTGAACATGACCACGCCGGGTTCACTACAGTTCACCATGTGCAGCTGCACACACACACACAGACACACGTGAACATGACCACGCCGGGTTCACTACAGTTCACCAGGTGCAGCTGCACATACACACACACACAGACACACATTAACATAACCACGCCGGGTTCACTCGAGTTCACCAGGTGTAGCTGCACACACACACACACGTGAACATGATCACACCGGGTTCACTACAGTTCACCAGGTGCAGCTGCACACACACACACACAGACACACGTGAACATGACCACGCCGGGTTCACTACAGTTCACCAGGTGCAGCTGCACACAGACAAAGATCCACCGTGTAGCCTTTACAGACTGTTGGGGCAAGTGCTGTTCGTAGCAAGGAGTAGTGGTGCCAATAAAGGCCGGCACTGTGACACATGATGGGGTGGGTGGCCAGCACCACGTCCGGCCACCTTTGTCTCCCCTAGTGGTGATGGGTCGTGGGTATACGTGTGTGTGTGCATGTGTATGTACGTGCATATGTGTGCATGCATGCGAGTACACGTGTGTGCGTGTGCACGCGTGCATGTGTGCATGCATGTGTGCGTGTGTGTGTGTGTGTACTGTGTGTGTGTGTATACTGTGCATGTGTATGCTGTGTGTGTGTATACTGTGCATGTGTATACTGTGTGTATACTGCGTGTATACTGCGTGAGTATACTGTGTGAGTATACTGTGTGTGTGTACTGTGTGTGTGTATATACTGTGCATGTGTATACTGTGTGTAAATACTACGCGTGTATACTGTGTGTGTGTACTGCGTTTATACTGCGTTAGCATACTACACGTGTATACTGTGTGTGTATACTGAGTGTGTGTACTGTGCATGTGTGTACTGTGTGTGTATACTGTGTGTGTACTGTGTGTGTGTACTGTGTGTGTGTACTGTGTGTATACTGCGTGAGTATACTGCGTGTGTGTACTGTGTGTGTACTGTGTGTGTACACACTGTGCATGTGTATACTGTGCATGTGTATACTGCGTGTGTACTGTGTGTGTACTGTGTGTGTATACTGTGTGTATATACTGTGTGTGTATACTGTGTGTGTGTATATACTGTGCATGTGTAGTGAATGGGAATGTCACTGTGTGATGCTGGGCCTGCCAGGACACGGCGGGATGTCCACTCCTGCATGCACACCCCGGACACGGGGTGTAGTACCGGCCCTAGTGGGGGCTTGGGTCAGCGCTGGTGCGGTGCGGACTCCCGTTGAGAGAGCGAGAGGGTGCCAGCCAGCCGGGGTTACCTTGGGGGTCATGACACTCCGGCTGACCTGGGGACACGTGACCGGATGATACTGGAGGGGGGCCACCGGCGGAGGGGACCAATGGGTGGTCAAGTGGTCCGAGAAGAACTTTCGAGAGCCTTCGGGCAAGGACGAGAGAGATCTAGAAAGTGGGCGGGGCGAGAGAGATCTAGAAGGTGGGCGGGGCGAGAGAGATCTAGAAAGTGGGCGGGGTGAGAGAGATCTAGAAGGTGGGCGGGGCGAGAGAGATCTACAAGGTGGGCGGGCGAGAGAGATCTAGAAAGTGGGCGGGGCGAGAGAGACTGAGAAAGTGGGCGGGGTGAGAGAGATCTAGAAGGTGGGCGGGGCAAGAGAGACTGAGAAAGTGGGCGGGGTGAGAGAGATCTAGAAGGTGGGCGGGGCGAGAGAGATCTAGAAAGTGGGCGGGGCGAGAAAGATCTAGAAGGTGGGCGGGGCGAGAGAGATCTAGAAGGTGGGCGGGGTGAGAGAGATCTAGAAGGTGGGCGGAGCGAGACAGATCTAGAAGGTGGGCGGGGCGAGAGAGATCTAGAAGGTGGGCGGGGCGAGAGAGACTGAGAAAGTGGGCGGGGTGAGAGAGATCTAGAAGGTGGGCGGGGTGAGAGAGATCTAGAAGGTGGGCGGGGTGAGAGAGATCTAGAAGGTGGGCGGGCGAGAGAGATCTAGAAAGTGGGCGGGGCGAGAGAGATCTACAAGGTGGGCGGGCGAGAGAGATCTAGAAGGTGGGCGGGGCGAGAGAGACTGAGAAAGTGGGCGGGGTGAGAGAGATCTAGAAGGTGGGCGGGGCGAGAGATCTAGAAGGTGGGCGGGGCGAGAGAGTTCTAGAAGGTGGGCGGGGCGAGAGAGATCTAGAAGGTGGGCGGGGCGAGAGAGATCTAGAAGGTGGGCGGGGCGAGAGAGACTAAGAAAGTGGGCGGGGTGAGAGAGATCTAGAAGGTGGGCGGGGCGAGAGAGATCTAGAAAGTGGGCGGGGCGAGAGAGATCTAGAAGGTGGGCGGGGCGAGAGAGATCTAGAAGGTGGGCGGGGTGAGAGAGATCTAGAAGGTGGGCGGAGCGAGACAGATCTAGAAGGTGGGCGGGGCGAGAGAGATCTAGAAGGTGGGCGGGGCGAGAGAGACTGAGAAAGTGGGCGGGGTGAGAGAGATCTAGAAGGTGGGCGGGGCGAGAGAGATCTAGAAAGTGGGCGGGGCGAGGGAGATCTAGAAGGTGGGAGGGGCGAGAGAGATCTAGAAGGTGGGCGGGGCGAGAGAGATCTAGAAAGTGGGCGGGGCGAGAGAGATCTAGAAGGTGGGCGGGGCGAGAGAGATCTAGAAGGTGGGCGGGGCGAGAGAGACTGAGAAAGTGGGCGGGGTGAGAGAGATCTAGAAGGTGGGCGGGGCGAGAGAGATCTAGAAAGTGGGCGGGGCGAGAGAGATCTAGAAGGTGGGCGGGGCGAGAGAGATCTAGAAGGTGGGCGGGGCGAGAGAGATCTAGAAGGTGGGCGGGGTGAGAGAGATCTAGAAGGTGGGCGGGGCGAGAGAGATCTAGAAGGTGGGCGGGGCGAGAGAGATCTAGAAGGTGGGCGGGGTGAGAGAGATCTAGAAGGTGGGCGGGGCGAGAGAGATGTAGGTGGGCGGGGCGAGAGAGATCTAGAAGGTGGGCGGGGCAAGAGAGATCTAGAAGGTGGGCGGAGCGAGAGAGATCTAGAAGGTGGGCGGGGTGAGAGAGATCTAGAAGGTGGGCGGGGCGAGAGAGATCTAGAAGGTGGGCGGGGCGAGAGAGATCTAGAAAGTGGGCGGGGCGAGAGAGATCTAGAAGGTGGGCGGGGCGAGAGAGATCTAGAAGGTGGGCGGGGCGAGAGAGATCTAGAAGGTGGGCGGGGCGAGAGAGATCTAGAAGGTGGGCGGGGCGAGAGAGATCTAGAAGGTGGGCAGAGCGAGAGAGATCTAGAAGGTGGGCGGGGTGAGAGAGATCTAGAAGGTGGGCGGGGCGCGAGAGATCTAGAAGGTGGGCGGGGCGAGAGAGACTGAGAAAGTGGGCGGGGTGAGAGAGATCTAGAAGGTGAGCGGGGCGAGAGAGCTCTAGAAGGTGGGCGGGCGAGAGAGATCTAGAAGGTGGGCGGGGCGAGAGAGACTGAGAAAGTGGGCGGGGCGAGAGAGATCTAGAAAGTGGGCGGGGTGAGAGAGATCTAGAAGGTGGGCGGGGCGAGAGATCTAGAAGGTGGGCGGGGCGAGAGAGTTCTAGAAGGTGGGCGGGGCGAGAGAGATCTAGAAGGTGGGCGGGGCGAGAGAGATCTAGAAGGTGGGCGGGGCGAGAGAGACTGAGAAAGTGGGCGGGGTGAGAGAGATCTAGAAGGTGGGCGGGGCGAGAGAGATCTAGAAAGTGGGCGGGGCGAGAGAGATCTAGAAGGTGGGCGGGGCGAGAGAGATCTAGAAGGTGGGCGGGGTGAGAGAGATCTAGAAGGTGGGCGGAGCGAGAGAGATCTAGAAGGTGGGCGGGGCGAGAGAGATCTAGAAGGTGGGCGGGGCAAGAGAGATCTAGAAGGTGGGCGGAGCGAGAGAGATCTAGAAGGTGGGCGGGGCGAGAGAGATCTAGAAGGTGGGCGGGGCGAGAGAGATCTAGAAGGTGGGCGGGGCGAGAGAGATCTAGAAGGTGGGCGGGGCGAGAGAGATCTAGAAGGTGGGCGGGGCGAGAGAGATCTAGAAGGTGGGCGGGGCGCGAGAGATCTAGAAGGTGGGCGGGGCGAGAGAGACTGAGAAAGTGGGCGGGGCGAGAGAGATCTAGAAGGTGGGCGGGGCGAGAGAGATCTAGAAGGTGGGCGGGCGAGAGAGATCTAGAAGGTGGGCGGGGCGAGAGAGACTGAGAAAGTGGGCGGGGCGAGAGAGATCTAGAAGGTGGGCGGGGCGAGGGAGATCTAGAAGGTGGGCGGGGCGAGAGAGATCTAGAAGGTGGGCGGGGTGAGAGAGATCTAGAAGGTGGGCGGGGCGAGAGAGATCTAGAAGGTGGGCGGGGCGAGAGAGATCTAGAAGGTGGGCGGGGCGAGAGAGATCTAGAAAGTGGGCGGGGCGAGAGAGACTGAGAAAGTGGGCGGGGCGAGAGAGATCTAGAAGGTGGGCGGGGGCGAGAGAGATCTAGAAGGTGGGCGGGGCGAGAGAGATCTAGAAAGTGGGCGGGGCGAGAGAGATCTAGAAGGTGGGCGGGGCGAGAGAGATCTAGAAGGTGGGCGGGGCGAGAGAGATCTAGAAGGTGGGCGGGGGCGAGAGAGATCTAGAAGGTGGGCGGGGCGAGAGAGATCTAGAAGGTGGGCGGGGCGAGAGAGATCTAGAAGGTGGGCGGGGGCGAGAGAGATCTAGAAGGTGGGCGGGGAGAGATCTAGAAGGTGGGCGGGGGTGAGAGAGATCTAGAAGGTGAGCGGGGCGAGAGAGATCTAGAAGGTGGGCGGGGCGAGAGAGATCTAGAAGGTGGGCGGGGCGAGAGAGATCTAGAAGGTGGGCGGGGCGAGAGAGATCTAGAAGGTGGGCGGGGCGAGAGAGATCTAGAAAGTGGGCGGGGCGAGAGAGACTGAGAAAGTGGGCGGGGCGAGAGAGATCTAGAAGGTGGGCGGGGGCGAGAGAGATCTAGAAGGTGGGCGGGGCGAGAGAGATCTAGAAAGTGGGCGGGGCGAGAGAGATCTAGAAGGTGGGCGGGGCGAGGGAGATCTAGAAGGTGGGCGGGGCGAGAGAGATCTAGAAGGTGGGCGGGGTGAGAGAGATCTAGAAGGTGGGCGGGGCGAGAGAGATCTAGAAGGTGGGCGGGGCGAGAGAGATCTAGAAGGTGGGCGGGGCGAGAGAGATCTAGAAAGTGGGCGGGGCGAGAGAGACTGAGAAAGTGGGCGGGGCGAGAGAGATCTAGAAGGTGGGCGGGGGCGAGAGAGATCTAGAAGGTGGGCGGGGCGAGAGAGATCTAGAAAGTGGGCGGGGCGAGAGAGATCTAGAAGGTGGGCGGGGCGAGAGAGATCTAGAAGGTGGGCGGGGCGAGAGAGATCTAGAAGGTGGGCGGGGGCGAGAGAGATCTAGAAGGTGGGCGGGGCGAGAGAGATCTAGAAGGTGGGCGGGGCGAGAGAGATCTAGAAGGTGGGCGGGGGCGAGAGAGATCTAGAAGGTGGGCGGGGCGAGAGAGATCTAGAAAGTGGGCGGGGCGAGAGAGACTGAGAAAGTGGGCGGGGCGAGAGAGATCTAGAAGGTGGGCGGGGGCGAGAGAGATCTAGAAGGTGGGCGGGGCGAGAGAGATCTAGAAAGTGGGCGGGGCGAGAGAGATCTAGAAGGTGGGCGGGGCGAGAGAGATCTAGAAGGTGGGCGGGGCGAGAGAGATCTAGAAGGTGGGCGGGGGCGAGAGAGATCTAGAAGGTGGGCGGGGCGAGAGAGATCTAGAAGGTGGGCGGGGCGAGAGAGATCTAGAAGGTGGGCGGGGGCGAGAGAGATCTAGAAGGTGGGCGGGGAGAGATCTAGAAGGTGGGCGGGGGTGAGAGAGATCTAGAAGGTGAGCGGGGCGAGAGAGATCTAGAAGGTGGGCGGGGTGAGAGAGATCTAGAAGGTGGGCGGGGCGAGAGAGATCTAGAAGGTGGGCGGGGCGAGAGAGATCTAGAAGGTGGGCGGGGCGAGAGAGACTGAGAAAGTGGGCGGGGTGAGAGAGATCTAGAAGGTGGGCGGGGCGAGAGAGATCTAGAAAGTGGGCGGGGCGAGGGAGATCTAGAAGGTGGGAGGGGCGAGAGAGATCTAGAAGGTGGGCGGGGCGAGAGAGATCTAGAAAGTGGGCGGGGCGAGAGAGATCTAGAAGGTGGGCGGGGCGAGAGAGATCTAGAAGGTGGGCGGGGCAAGAGAGACTGAGAAAGTGGGCGGGGTGAGAGAGATCTAGAAGGTGGGCGGGGCGAGAGAGATCTAGAAAGTGGGCGGGGCGAGAGAGATCTAGAAGGTGGGCGGGGCGAGAGAGATCTAGAAGGTGGGCGGGGCGAGAGAGATCTAGAAGGTGGGCGGGGTGAGAGAGATCTAGAAGGTGGGCGGGGCGAGAGAGATCTAGAAGGTGGGCGGGGCGAGAGAGATCTAGAAGGTGGGCGGGGTGAGAGAGATCTAGAAGGTGGGCGGGGCGAGAGAGATGTAGGTGGGCGGGGCGAGAGAGATCTAGAAGGTGGGCGGGGCAAGAGAGATCTAGAAGGTGGGCGGAGCGAGAGAGATCTAGAAGGTGGGCGGGGTGAGAGAGATCTAGAAGGTGGGCGGGGCGAGAGAGATCTAGAAGGTGGGCGGGGCGAGAGAGATCTAGAAAGTGGGCGGGGCGAGAGAGATCTAGAAGGTGGGCGGGGCGAGAGAGATCTAGAAGGTGGGCGGGGCGAGAGAGATCTAGAAGGTGGGCGGGGCGAGAGAGATCTAGAAGGTGGGCGGGGCGAGAGAGATCTAGAAGGTGGGCAGAGCGAGAGAGATCTAGAAGGTGGGCGGGGTGAGAGAGATCTAGAAGGTGGGCGGGGCGCGAGAGATCTAGAAGGTGGGCGGGGCGAGAGAGACTGAGAAAGTGGGCGGGGTGAGAGAGATCTAGAAGGTGAGCGGGGCGAGAGAGCTCTAGAAGGTGGGCGGGCGAGAGAGATCTAGAAGGTGGGCGGGGCGAGAGAGACTGAGAAAGTGGGCGGGGCGAGAGAGATCTAGAAAGTGGGCGGGGTGAGAGAGATCTAGAAGGTGGGCGGGGCGAGAGATCTAGAAGGTGGGCGGGGCGAGAGAGTTCTAGAAGGTGGGCGGGGCGAGAGAGATCTAGAAGGTGGGCGGGGCGAGAGAGATCTAGAAGGTGGGCGGGGCGAGAGAGACTGAGAAAGTGGGCGGGGTGAGAGAGATCTAGAAGGTGGGCGGGGCGAGAGAGATCTAGAAAGTGGGCGGGGCGAGAGAGATCTAGAAGGTGGGCGGGGCGAGAGAGATCTAGAAGGTGGGCGGGGTGAGAGAGATCTAGAAGGTGGGCGGAGCGAGAGAGATCTAGAAGGTGGGCGGGGCGAGAGAGATCTAGAAGGTGGGCGGGGCAAGAGAGATCTAGAAGGTGGGCGGAGCGAGAGAGATCTAGAAGGTGGGCGGGGCGAGAGAGATCTAGAAGGTGGGCGGGGCGAGAGAGATCTAGAAGGTGGGCGGGGCGAGAGAGATCTAGAAGGTGGGCGGGGCGAGAGAGATCTAGAAGGTGGGCGGGGTGAGAGAGATCTAGAAGGTGGGCGGGGCGCGAGAGATCTAGAAGGTGGGCGGGGCGAGAGAGACTGAGAAAGTGGGCGGGGCGAGAGAGATCTAGAAGGTGGGCGGGGCGAGAGAGATCTAGAAGGTGGGCGGGCGAGAGAGATCTAGAAGGTGGGCGGGGCGAGAGAGACTGAGAAAGTGGGCGGGGCGAGAGAGATCTAGAAGGTGGGCGGGGCGAGGGAGATCTAGAAGGTGGGCGGGGCGAGAGAGATCTAGAAGGTGGGCGGGGTGAGAGAGATCTAGAAGGTGGGCGGGGCGAGAGAGATCTAGAAGGTGGGCGGGGCGAGAGAGATCTAGAAGGTGGGCGGGGCGAGAGAGATCTAGAAAGTGGGTGGGGCGAGAGAGACTGAGAAAGTGGGCGGGGCGAGAGAGATCTAGAAGGTGGGCGGGGGCGAGAGAGATCTAGAAGGTGGGCGGGGCGAGAGAGATCTAGAAAGTGGGCGGGGCGAGAGAGATCTAGAAGGTGGGCGGGGCGAGAGAGATCTAGAAGGTGGGCGGGGCGAGAGAGATCTAGAAGGTGGGTGGGGGCGAGAGAGATCTAGAAGGTGGGCGGGGCGAGAGAGATCTAGAAGGTGGGCGGGGCGAGAGAGATCTAGAAGGTGGGCGGGGGCGAGAGAGATCTAGAAGGTGGGCGGGGAGAGATCTAGAAGGTGAGCGGGGGTGAGAGAGATCTAGAAGGTGAGCGGGGCGAGAGAGATCTAGAAGGTGGGCGGGGCGAGAGAGATCTAGAAGGTGGGCGGGGCGAGAGAGATCTAGAAGGTGGGCGGGGCGAGAGAGATCTAGAAGGTGGGCGGGGCGAGAGAGATCTAGAAAGTGGGCGGGGCGAGAGAGACTGAGAAAGTGGGCGGGGCGAGAGAGATCTAGAAGGTGGGCGGGGGCGAGAGAGATCTAGAAGGTGGGCGGGGCGAGAGAGATCTAGAAAGTGGGCGGGGCGAGAGAGATCTAGAAGGTGGGCGGGGCGAGGGAGATCTAGAAGGTGGGCGGGGCGAGAGAGATCTAGAAGGTGGGCGGGGTGAGAGAGATCTAGAAGGTGGGCGGGGCGAGAGAGATCTAGAAGGTGGGCGGGGCGAGAGAGATCTAGAAGGTGGGCGGGGCGAGAGAGATCTAGAAAGTGGGCGGGGCGAGAGAGACTGAGAAAGTGGGCGGGGCGAGAGAGATCTAGAAGGTGGGCGGGGGCGAGAGAGATCTAGAAGGTGGGCGGGGCGAGAGAGATCTAGAAAGTGGGCGGGGCGAGAGAGATCTAGAAGGTGGGCGGGGCGAGAGAGATCTAGAAGGTGGGCGGGGCGAGAGAGATCTAGAAGGTGGGCGGGGGCGAGAGAGATCTAGAAGGTGGGCGGGGCGAGAGAGATCTAGAAGGTGGGCGGGGCGAGAGAGATCTAGAAGGTGGGCGGGGGCGAGAGAGATCTAGAAGGTGGGCGGGGCGAGAGAGATCTAGAAAGTGGGCGGGGCGAGAGAGACTGAGAAAGTGGACGGGGCGAGAGAGATCTAGAAGGTGGGCGGGGGCGAGAGAGATCTAGAAGGTGGGCGGGGCGAGAGAGATCTAGAAAGTGGGCGGGGCGAGAGAGATCTAGAAGGTGGGCGGGGCGAGAGAGATCTAGAAGGTGGGCGGGGCGAGAGAGATCTAGAAGGTGGGCGGGGGCGAGAGAGATCTAGAAGGTGGGCGGGGCGAGAGAGATCTAGAAGGTGGGCGGGGCGAGAGAGATCTAGAAGGTGGGCGGGGGCGAGAGAGATCTAGAAGGTGGGCGGGGAGAGATCTAGAAGGTGGGCGGGGGTGAGAGAGATCTAGAAGGTGAGCGGGGCGAGAGAGATCTAGAAGGTGGGCGGGGTGAGAGAGATCTAGAAGGTGGGCGGGGCGAGAGAGATCTAGAAGGTGGGCGGGGCGAGAGAGATCTAGAAGGTGGGCGGGGCGAGAGAGATCTAGAAAGTGGGCGGGGCGAGAGAGATCTAGAAGGTGGGCGGGGCGAGAGAGATCTAGAAGGTGGGCGGGGCGAGAGAGATCTAGAAGGTGGGCGGGGCGAGAGAGATCTAGAAGGTGGGCGGGGCGAGAGAGATCTAGAAGGTGGGCGGGGCGAGAGAGATCTAGAAGGTGGGCGGGGCGAGAGAGATCTAGAAGGTGGGCGGGGTGAGAGAGATCTAGAAGGTGGGCGGGGCGAGAGAGACCGAGAAAGTGGGCGGGGCGAGAGAGATCTAGAAGGTGGGCCGGGCGAGAGAGATCTAGAAGGTGGGCGGGGCAAGAGAGATCTAGAAGGTGGGCGGGGCGAGAGAGACCGAGAAAGTGGGCGGGGCGAGAGAGATCTAGAAGGTGGGCGGGGTGAGAGAGATCTAGAAGGTGGGCGGGGCGAGAGAGACCGAGAAAGTGGGCGGGGCGAGAGAGATCTAGAAGGTGGGCCGGGCGAGAGAGATCTAGAAGGTGGGCGGGGCAAGAGAGATCTAGAAGGTGGGTGGGGCGAGAGAGTTCTAGAAGGTGGGCGGGGCGAGAGAGATCTAGAAGGTGGGTGGGGCGAGAGAGTTCTAGAAGGTGGGCGGGGCAAGAGAGTTCTAGAAGGGACACAGCTTGTGGTCCGGAGCGGGATAAAGAAACCGTGTCTAATACCATCGTAGCGTGGCGAGTTGGATGGTCACCACCCGAGAGTTTGTTGTGTTAATAGCCTGGAGTGTGTTGTGTTACTAGCCTGGAGTGTTTTGTGTTACTAGCCTGGAGTGTGTTGTGTTACTAGCCTGGAGTGTGTTGTGTTACTAGCCTGGAGTGTGTTGTGTTACTAGCCTGGAGTGTGTTGTGTTACTAGCCTGGAGTGTGTTGTGTTACTAGCCTGGAGTGTGTTGTGTTACTAGCCTGGAGTGTGTTGTGTTAACAGCCTGGAGTGTGTTGTTTTAATAGCCTGGAGTGTGTTGTGTTAATAGCCTGGAGTGTGTTGTGTTAATAGCCTGGAGTGTGTTGTGTTAATAGCCTGGAGTGTGTTGTGTTAATAGCCTGGAGTGTGTTGTGTTACTAGCCTGGAGTGTGTTGTGTTACTAGCCTGGAGTGTGTTGTGTTACTAACCTGGAGTGTGTTGTGTTAATAGCCTGGAGTGTGTTGTGTTAATAGCCTGGAGTGTGTTGTGTTACTAACCTGGAGTGTGTTGTGTTAATAGCCTGGAGTGTGTTGTGTTACTAGCCTGGAGTGTGTTGTGTTAATAGCCTGGAGTGTGTTGTGTTACTAGTCTGGAGTGTGTTGTGTTAATAGCCTGGAGTGTGTTGTGTTAATAGCCTGGAGTGTGTTGTGTTACTAGCCTGGAGTGTGTTGTGTTACTAGCCTGGAGTGTGTTGTGTTAATAGCCTGGAGTGTGTTGTGTTAATAGCCTGGAGTGTGTTGTGTTAATAGCCTGGAGTGTGTTGTGTTACTAGCCTGGAGTGTGTTGTGTTAATAGCCTGGAGTGTGTTGTGTTAATAGCCTGGAGTGTGTTGTGTTAATAGTCTAGAGTGTGTTGTGTTAATAGCCTGGAGTGTGTTGTGTTAATAGCCTGGAGTGTGTTGTGTTACTAGCCTGGAGTGTGTTGTGTTACTAGCCTGGAGTGTGTTGTGTTACTAGCCTGGAGTGTGTTGTGTTACTAGCCTGGAGTGTGTTGTGTTAATCGCCTGGAGTGTGTTGTGTTACTAGCCTGGAGTGTGTTGTGTTACTAGCCTGGAGTGTGTTGTGTTACTAGCCTGGAGTGTGTTGTGTTACTAGCCTGGAGTGTGTTGTGTTACTAGCCTGGAGTGTGTTGTGTTACTAGCCTGGAGTGTGTTGTGTTAATAGCCTGGAGTGTGTTGTGTTAAGAGTTTAATAAAACGTGTTACTCCCTAAGACAACGTCTGCGACTCAGTTGAACTCATTACACATGTATACTACGCGTGTACTAGGCGTGTGTGTACGTGTGTGTAGGTATACTACGTGTGTACTAGGCGTGTGTACCTGGCGTGTGTGTACGTGTGTGTACGTGTGTGTGTGTATGTATACTACGCGTGTACTAGGCGTGTGTACTAAGCGTGTGTGTACGTGTGTGTACGTGTGTGTATGTATACTATGTGTGTATACTATGTGTGTGCGCGTGTGTACTATATGTGTGTGTGTGTGTATGTATACTATGTGTGTATACTATGTGTGTGTGTGTGCGTGTGTGCGTGTGTGTATACTATGTGTGTGTGTGTATTATGTGCGTGTGTGTGTGTGTGTACTATGTGCGTGTGTACTGTGTGTGCGCGCGTCACCGCGTCCTCCTGCTTGATGACCCTCTGCAGGTGTCTCCGCATGTACACGGAGCCCAGGAAGCGCTCCAGCGGGGAGCAGAGGTAGGAGCCGGCGAGCGCCGGCGGCAAGCCCGGGGTGGGCGAGGGGCACAGCAGCAGGTGCAGGGCGCTGTGGGACAGCAGCGACGGGATGGCGCCCGCCCACGAGCGCTGAGGCAGCTTGCGCCCCGGGCCGCACGCCAGGGCGGCGGCGGCGGCCGCGGCCGCGGCCGCGGCTGCGGCAGCGGCGGCGGCCGCCGCGGCTTGGGATGGAGGGGCCTGGGAACCTGGGAGGGGTGAAGTGGGAAGGGATCATTGAGGGCGATGGAGGTGGTTGAGGTGGTAGGAGGCGGTGGCGATGTTGAATGCGCACGGAAAAAAAACCCCTCCATTAACCACAGATCAACTCCTAATTACCCCCTAGGTTGCTTAGGGGTAGCCAACCGTGCTAATCGGAAGTGATATTTGCGATCCCAGGTTACCCCGAGGTCACCACGAGGTCACCACGAGGTCACCACGAGGTTACCCCATAGGTTACCACGAGGTTACCCCATAGGTTACCACGAGGTCACCACGAGGTTACCCCATAGGTTACCACGAGGTTACCCCATAGGTCACCACGAGGTCACCACGAGGTTACCCCTCATAGGTTACCACGAGGCTGCTCCATATGTTGCCCCATAGGTTACCAAAAGATTACCTGCGCGGGGTGAGTGCGTGGGGTCCGACACGGGCGAGTGGATGGAGGCGAGGGCAGGGGACAGGGCCCCCCCGATGCCGGAGAGGCGCGAGGCCGAGGGGGGCCCCCCGCCCCCAGCCGAGGGGGAGCCGGGCCAGCCGCCCCCCAGGCGACCCCCCCCCGGAGACATCATGGCCAGGGTGCCGGCGTACGGGGAGCTGCTGTCTGCACGCACACAGGCAAAGAAACCCCCCACCGTGATAGCCTTAAGAGACTGTAGGGGCAAGTGCTGTTAGCGAGCGGCGCCTATGAAGGCCGGAACGGCACACGAGGAAGTGGGTGGCCAGCACCACGCCCGGCCGCCTTTGTCTCCCCAGCGGCGATGTTTACTACAGACCGTGTTTACTACAGACCATGTTTACTACAGACCATGTTTACTACACACCACGTTTACTACACACCACGTTTACTACAGACCGCTACACCAGGTACTCATTTGAGGATGAGTATGCTATTAATTTCCACGTGATGGTGATGATGATTGAAGCCTCTTGGTTAAGCAGCTTATCATTGTGTGATGTCCAGGGGTCGCTTCTGGAAACAGAAGCTACGCAGCTCAGTGATTCCTGACACGTGCGGGGAAAATAAACACATCGTTAATTGCTTCCCTTCCCTCCAACTTTGCACTGCTATCGTCTCTTGATCTTGTTTGTTGTTGTAAGGTTCTGACCCCCGTGCCCTCTCCTGGACTCTCCGTGAAGCAAGAACTCCAGAGCTCGTGGGTTTCCTCCTCCTGCAGTATGAACATTCTGAATTGAATATCTGCCCGGGGTTCGTACGGGCGCTGTGGAGGTCCTAGCCACACACACACACACACGGGGGCGTCCGTGGCACTGCCTGTAGTGAGTGGGGGTCCTAGCCACACACACACACAGGGGCGTCTGTCGTACTGCCTGTAGTGAGTGGGGGTCCTAGACAAACACACACACGGGCGTCCGTGGCACTGCCCGTAGTGATTGGGGTCCTAGCCACACACACAGGGGCGTCCATCGTACTGCCTGTAGTGAGTGGGGGTCCTAGCCACACACACACAGGGGCGTCTGTCGTACTGCCTGTAGTGAGTGGGGGTCCTAGCAACACACACAGGGGCGTCCGTGGCACTGCCCGTAGAGAGTGGGGGTCCTAGCCACACACACACACAGGGGCGTCCGTGGCACTGCCTGTAGTGAGTGGGGGTCCTAGCCACACACACACAGGGGCGTCTGTCGTACTGCCTGTAGTGAGTGGGGGTCCTAGCAACACACACAGGGGCGTCCGTGGCACTGCCCGTAGAGAGTGGGGGTCCTAGCCACACACACACACAGGGGCGTCCGTGGCACTGCCCGTAGTGAGTGGGGGTCCTAGCCACACACACACACAGGGGCGTCCGTCGTACTGCCTGTAGTGAGTGGGGGTCCTAGACACACACACAGGGGCATCCGTGGCACTGCCCGTAGTGAGTGGGGGTCCTAGACACACACACAGGGGCGTCCGTCGTACTGCCTGTAGTGAGTGGGGGGTCCTAGACACACACACAGGGGCATCCGTGGCACTGCCCGTAGTGAGTGGGGGTCCTAGCCACACACACACGGTCGTCTGTCGTACTGCCTGTAGTGAGTGGGGGTCCTAGACACACACACACGGGGGCATCCGTGGCACTGCCTGTAGTGAGTGGGGGTCCTAGACACACACACACACAGGGGCGTCTGTCGTACTGCCTGTAGTGAGTGGGGGTCCTAGACACACACACACACAGGGGCGTCCGTGGCACTGCCTGTAGTGAGTGGGGGTCCTAGCCACACACACACGGGCGTCTGTCGTACTGCCTGTAGTGAGTGGGGGTCCTAGCCACACACACACGGGCGTCTGTCGTACTGCCTGTAGTGAGTGGGGGTCCTAGCAACACACACACACGGTCGTCTGTCGTACTGCCTGTAGTGAGTGGGGGTCCTAGCCACACACACACACAGGGGCGTCTGTCGTACTGCCTGTAGTGAGTGGGGGTCCTAGCCACACACACACACAGGGGGGCGTCCGTGGTCCCGCTGCTGCCCGTAGTGCGTGCTACCGTGTGGGCTGTTGAAGCCGGCCGAGGGAGGCATGTGGATGCCCAGTGAGGAGGGGGAGGGCGCTGGGCCAAAGGAGGCCGGCGAAGGAATGCGCAGAGCGCCACCTCCTGGGGAGCTGGCGGGGAGCAGCGTCGCTGCACGGGGGGAGGGGGGCAGGGGGGGCAGGGGGGGGCAGGGGGGGCAGGGGGGGTATGGGGAGTGAGAGTGGTTGTTCATCAGCAAGGGTTAATCAACACTGAGAGTGTTGTTCATCAGCAAGGGTTAATCAACAGTGAGTGTTGTTCATCAGCAAGGGTTAATCAACAGTGAGAGTGGTTGTTCACCAGGGAGGGTTAATCAACAGTGAGAGTGTTGTTCACTAGGGAGGGTTAATCAACAGTGAGAGTGTTGTTCATCAGGGAGGGTTAATCAACACTGAGAGTGGTTGTTCACTAGGGAGGGTTAATCAACAGTGAGAGTGTTGTTCATCAGGGAGGGTTAATCAACAGTGAGAGTGTTGTTCACTAGGGAGGGTTAATCAACAGTGTGAGTGTTGTTCACCAGGGAGGGTTAATCAACAGTGAGAGTGTTGTTCACTAGGGAGGGTTAATCAACAGTGAGAGTGTTGTTCACCGGGGAGGGTTAATCAACAGTGAGAGTGTTGTTCACCAGGGAGGGTTAATCAACAGAGTGTTGTTCACTAGGGAGGGTTAATCAACAGTGAGAGTGTTGTTCACCAGGGAGGGTTAATCAACAGTGAGAGTGTTGTTCATCAGCAAGGGTTAATCAACAGTGAGAGTGGTTGTTCATCAGCGAGGGTTAATCAACAGTAAGAGTGTTGTTCACTAGGGAGGGTTAATCAACAGAGTGGTTGTTCACTAGGGAGGATTACTCAACACTGAGAGTGGTTGTTCACCAGGGAGGGTTAATCAACAGTGAGAGTGTTGTTCACCAGGGAGGGTTAATCAACAGAGTGTTGTTCACTAGGGAGGGTTAATCAACAGTGAGAGTGTTGTTCATCAGCAAGGGTTAATCAACAGTGAGAGTGGTTGTTCATCAGGGAGGGTTAATCAACAGTGAGAGTGTTGTTCACCAGGGAGGGTTAATCAACAGTGAGAGTGTTGTTCACCAGGGAGGGTTAATCAACAGTGAGAGTGTTGTTCACCAGGGAGGGTTAATCAACGTTGAGAGTGTTGTTCACTAGGGAGGGTTAATCAACAGTGAGAGTGTTGTTCACTAGGGAGGGTTAATCAACAGTGAGTATTGTTCATCAGGGAGGGTTAATCAACAGTGAGAGTGTTGTTCACTAGGGAGGGTTAATCAACACTGAGAGTGTTGTTCATCAGGGAGGGTTAATCAACAGTGAGAGTGTTGTTCATCAGGGAGGGTTAATCAACAGTGAGAGTGTTGTTCACTAGGGAGGGTTAATCAACAGTGAGAGTGTTGTTCATCAGGGAGGGTTAATCAACACTGAGAGTGTTGTTCACTAGGGAGGGTTAATCAACAGTGAGAGTGTTGTTCACTAGGGAGGGTTAATCAACAGTGAGAGTGTTGTTCACCAGGGAGGGTTAATCAACAGAGTGTTGTTCACTAGGGAGGGTTAATCAACAGAGTGTTGTTCACCAGGGAGGGTTAATCAACAGTGAGAGTGTTGTTCATCAGGGAGGGTTAATCAACAGTGAGAGTGTTGTTCATCAGGGAGGGTTAATCAACAGTGAGAGTGTTGTTCACCAGGGAGGGTTAATCAACAGTGAGAGTGTTGTTCATCAGGGAGGGTTAATCAACAGTGAGAGTGTTGTTCACTAGGGAGGGTTAATCAACAGTGAGAGTGTTGTTCATCAGGGAGGGTTAATCAACACTGAGAGTGTTGTTCACTAGGGAGGGTTAATCAACAGTGAGAGTGTTGTTCACTAGGGAGGGTTAATCAACAGTGAGAGTGTTGTTCACCAGGGAGGGTTAATCAACAGAGTGTTGTTCACTAGGGAGGGTTAATCAACAGAGTGTTGTTCACCAGGGAGGGTTAATCAACAGTGAGAGTGTTGTTCATCAGGGAGGGTTAATCAACAGTGAGAGTGTTGTTCATCAGGGAGGGTTAATCAACAGTGAGAGTGTTGTTCACCAGGGAGGGTTAATCAACAGTCAGGGTGGTTGATCATCAGCGGTGTAGTGCGGTATAGTGTAGTGTGGTGGTGTAGTGCGGTATAGTGTAATGTGGTGTAATGTGGTGTAGTGTGGTATAGTGTAGTGTGGTGTAGTATAGTGTGGTATAGTGTGGTATAGTGTAGTGTGGTGTAGTGTGGTGTGGTGTAGTGTAGTGTGGTATAGTGTGGTATAGTATAGTGCGGTTTAGTGTGGTGTAGTGTGGTATAGTGTGGTGTAGTGTGGTATAGTGTGGTGTAGTGTGGTGTGGTATAGTGTGGTATAGTGTGGTGTGGTATAGTGTGGTGTAGTATAGTGTGGTATAGTGTAGTATAGTGTGGTATAGTGTGGTGTAGTGTGGTATAGTGTGGTATAGTGTGGTGTAGTGTAGTGTGGTATAGTGTAGTGTGGTATAGTGTGGTATAGTGTGGTGTGGTATAGTGTGGTGTGGTATAGTGTGGTGTGGTATAGTGTGGTGTGGTATAGTGTGGTGTGGTATAGTGTGGTATAGTGTAGTATAGTGTGGTATAGTGTGGTGTAGTGTGGTATAGTGTGGTATAGTGTGGTGTAGTGTAGTGTGGTATAGTGTAGTGTGGTATAGTGTGGTATAGTGTGGTGTGGTATAGTGTGGTGTGGTATAGTGTGGTGTGGTATAGTGTGGTGTGGTATAGTGTGGTGTGGTATAGTGTGGTATAGTGTGGTATAGTGTGGTGTGGTATAGTGTGGTATAGTGTAGTGTGGTATAGTGTGGTATAGTGTGGTATAGTGTGGTATGGTGTAGTGTGGTATAGTGTGGTATAGTGTGGTGTGGTATAGTGTGGTATAGTGTGGTATAGTGTGGTGTAGTGTGGTGTAGTGTGGTATAGTGTGGTGTGGTATAGTGTGGTATAGTGTGGTATAGTGTGGTGTGGTATAGTGTGGTATAGTGTGGTATAGTGTGGTGTGGTATAGTGTGGTATAGTGTGGTATAGTGTGGTGTAGTGTGGTATAGTGTGGTGTAGTGTGGTGTGGTATAGTGTGGTATAGTGTGGTATAGTGTGGTGTAGTGTGGTATAGTGTGGTATAGTGTGGTATAGTGTGGTATAGTGTGGTGTGGTATAGTGTGGTGTGGTATAGTGTGGTATAGTGTGGTATAGTGTGGTGTGGTATAGTGTGGTATAGTGTGGTATAGTGTGGTATAGTGTGGTATAGTGTGGTATAGTGTGGTATAGTGTGGTGTAGTGTGGTATAGTGTGGTATAGTGTGGTATAGTGTGGTATAGTGTGGTGTAGTGTGGTATAGTGTGGTATAGTGTGGTGTAGTGTGGTATAGTGTGGTATAGTGTGGTATAGTGTGGTGTAGTGTGGTATAGTGTGGTGTGGTATAGTGTGGTATAGTGTGGTGTAGTGTGGTATAGTGTGGTATAGTGTGGTGTGGTATAGTGTGGTATAGTGTAGTGTGGTGTGGTATAGTGTGGTATAGTGTAGTATAGTCTGGTATAGTGTGGTGTAGTGTGGTATAGTGTAGTGTGGTATAGTGTGGTGTGGTATAGTGTGGTATAGTGTAGTGTGGTATAGTGTGGTATAGTGTAGTATAGTCTGGTATAGTGTGGTGTAGTGTGGTATAGTGTAGTGTGGTATAGTGTGGTGTGGTATAGTGTGGTATAGTGTAGTATAGTCTGGTATAGTGTGGTGTAGTGTGGTATAGTGTAGTGTGGTATAGTGTGGTGTGGTATAGTGTGGTATAGTGTAGTGTGGTGTGGTATAGTGTGGTATAGTGTGGTGTAGTGTGGTATAGTGTAGTGTGGTATAGTGTGGTATAGTGTGGTGTGGTATAGTGTGGTGTGGTATAGTGTGGTGTAGTGTGGTATAGTGTGGTGTGTTGTGGGGGTCTTCACCGGGTGAGGGTGTGGGGATCATGGGAGCCGGTGAGGGAGCCACCCCCCCGTGGTAGGGGGGAGCGGGGGGTGAGGCGAGGGGGTACGGCCCGGAGGGGTTCTTGCCAAAGCCCTGCACACGCGGAGAGACAGGGAGACACGGGGAGACACGGGGAGACACGGAGAGACAAGGGGGGACACGGGGAGACACGGAGAGACAAGGGGGGACACGGGGAGACAGGGACACACGGGGAGACACGGAGAGACACAGGGAGACACGGGGGGACACGGAGAGACAAGGGGGGACACGGGGAGACACGGAGAGACAAGGGGGGACACGGGGAGACAGGGACACACGGGGAGACACGGAGAGACACAGGGAGACACGGGGGGACACGGAGAGACAAGGGGGGACACGGGGAGACACAAGGAGACACGGGGAGACACAAGGAGA
Source organism: Petromyzon marinus (assembly GCF_048934315.1). NCBI lineage: Eukaryota > Metazoa > Chordata > Hyperoartia > Petromyzontiformes > Petromyzontidae > Petromyzon > Petromyzon marinus. The sequence continues at coordinate 1,236,057 of NW_027422603.1, read as the reverse complement.
CACAAGGATACACAGGGAGACACGGAGAGACACAAGGAGACACGGGGAGACACAAGGAGACACAAGGAGACACGGGGAGACACGGAGACACAGGGAGACACAGGGAGACACGGGGACACAAGGAGACACAGGGAGACACGGGGACACACGGAGAGACACAGGGAGACACGGGGAGACAGGGAGAGACAGGGAGACACGGGGAGACACAAGGAGACACAAGGACACACGGGGAGACACGGAGAGACAGGGAGACACGGGGAGATGGAGACACGGGGACACACGGAGAGACACAAGGAGACACGGGGAGACACGGGGAGACACAAGGAGACACGGGGAGACACGGGGAGACAGGGAGAGACAGGGGGGGACATGGAGACACGGGGAGACATGGAGAGACAGGGAGAGACAGGCGGGGACATGGAGACACGGGGACACACAGAGAGACACAGTGAGACACGGGGACACACGGAGAGACAGTGAGACACGCGGACAGGGAGAGAGGGAGACACGGGGAGACAGGGCGGGACATGGGGAGACAGGGAGACACGGGGACAGACGGGGAGTATGTATTTAGTGAGCTCCTCCGGCAGACAACGCTGCATTGGCTGAGTCAAGTAGTCCACATGCCCAGCCACTGCATGCCCAAGGAGTTTCTGTTTGGCCGGACAGATGGGGCTAAATGGGCGCGGCACGGGCTGCAGAATAGATGGAGCTGGTGTGGTGCAGGAGGACGTGGAGCTGAGTGGCCTTGCCAATAACCGGTACCAGCGGTGTCAAAATCGGCCTCTGTGGAGGTGGCTCGTGAAGGACGCTCCTGGGCAGTTAGGAGGTAGTCGCCCTCCAGCAACAACGGAGGGCGGAGGAGCGACGCTCACGGCAACGACAGGAAGCAGAAACGCAGCAGGGAGCACGGCCGGTGGAGCATCTGGCAGTCATCTCAGTCAGTCAACCCATGGCACCTGGGGTCTGCGCCGAGACCTCCTGCACCTAACGTGGCAACCCATGGCACCTGGGTCTACATCGTGACATCCTGTTAGCGAGCCTTCAACAAATTCGCGTAGCCTAAAAGTGCACCTAGCCTGGCACAAGCGTTGTGGTGACCCGCCACTTATAGGCGAAATGGCGGCTGTTGTTGTTGTGACTGTCACTGTGTAAGTGACCGTGTGAGCGAGTGACCACGTGAATGAGTGAGTTACCTTGTGAGTGACCATGTGAGTGAGTTATCGTGTGAGTGACCATGTGAGTGAGTTATCGTGTGAGTGAGTGACCGTGTGAGTGAGTGACCATGTGAGTGAGTGACCATGTGAGTGAGTTATCGTGTGAGTGAGTGACCACGTGAATGAGTAAGTGACCTTGTGAGTGACCATGTGAGTGAGTTATCGTGTGAGTGACCGTGTGAGTGAGTTATCGTGTGAGTGAGTGACCATGTGAGTGAGTGACCATGTGAGTGAGTTATCGTGTGAGTGAGTGACCATGTGAGTGAGTTATCGTTTGAGTGAGTGACCGTGTGAGTGAGTTATCGTGTGAGTGACCGTGTGAGTGAGTTATCGTTTGAGTGAGTGACCGTGTGAGTGAGTGACCGTGTGAGTGAGTTAATGAGTGAGTGAGTGGTCGTGTGAATGAGTGAGTGGCCGTGTGAATGAGCGAGTGACCGTGTGAATGAGTGAGTGACTGTGTGAGTGAGTGACTGTGAGTGAGTGACCGTGTGAGTTATCGTGTGAGTGAGTGGCCGTGTGAGTGAGTTATCGTGTGAGTGAGTGACTGTGTGAGTGAGTGACTGTGAGTGAGTGACTGTGAGTGAGTGACTGTGAGTGAGTGACTGAGTGAGTTATCGTGTGAGTGAGTGGCCGTGTGAATGAGTGAGTGGCCGTGTGAATGAGTGAGTGGCCGTGTGAATGAGTGACCGTGTGAGTGAGTTATCGTGTGAGTGAGTGACTGTGAGTGAGTGACTGTGAGTGAGTTATCATGTGAGTGAGTGGCCGTGTGAGTGAGTTATCGTGTGAGTGAGTGACTGTGTGAGTGAGTGACTGTGAGTGAGTGACTGTGAGTGAGTGGCCGTGTGAATGAGTGAGTGGCCGTGTGAATGAGTGACCGTGTGAGTGAGTTATCGTGTCAGTGAGTGACTGTGTGAGTGAGTGACTGTGTGAGTGAGTGACTGTGTGAGTGAGTTACCGTGTGAGTGAGTGACCGTGTGAATGAGTGAGTGACTGTGTGAGTGAGTGACTGTGAGTGAGTGACTGAGTGAGTTATCGTGTGAGTGAGTGGCCGTGTGAATGAGTGAGTGGCCGTGTGAATGAGTGAGTGACTGTGTGAGTGAGTGACTGTGAGTGAGTGACCGTGTGAGTGAGTGGCCGTGTGAATGAGTGAGTGACCGTGTGAATGAGTGAGTGACTGTGTGAGTGAGTGACTGTGAGTGAGTGACTGTGAGTGAGTTATCGTGTGAGTGAGTGGCCGTGTGAATGAGTGAGTGGCCGTGTGAATGAGTGAGTGACTGTGTGAATGAGTGACTGTGTGAGTGAGTGACTGTGAGTGACTGTGAGTGAGTTATCGTGTGAGTGAGTGGCCGTGTGAATGAGTGAGTGACCGTGTGAGTGAGTGACCGTGTGAATGAGTGAGTGACCGTGTGAGTGAGTGACTGTGTGAGTGAGTGACCGTGTGAATGAGTGACTGTGAGTGAGTTATCGTTTGAGTGAGTGACCGTGTGAGTGAGTGACCAGGTGAGTGAGTTATCGTGTGAGTGAGTGGCCGTGTGAGTGAGTGACTGTGAGTGAGTGACCGTGTGAGTGAGTTACCGTGTGAGGGAGTGAGTGACCGTGTGAATGAGTGACTGTGAGTGAGTGACCGTGTGAGTGAGTGACTGTGAGTGAGTGGCCGTGTGAATGAGTGAGTAACTGTGAGTGACACCTGGGCTCCGTGCTGCTGTGACCCCGTGGAGGTTTGTGTGGGGGTCTGTGGGGGTCCCGGGGGGGGCTGTGTGGACAGGAAGGTGTCCGTGGGGTCCCCTCCCATGGGCGATGGGGGGTTGTCGTCTTCGTTGACGGAGCGCCGCCGAGCTTCCTGGCTGCTGTCCACGAACATCGTGAGGAACGTCTGGGGGGGGGAGGGGCGGTGAAGCCGTGAACACCATCACCGTCTCTCCCTCTCTCCCCACCTCCAATCTCTCCCCACCTCCAATCTCTCCCCATCTCTACCCCCATCTCTCCCCCTGTCCCCCTCTCTCCCCATCTCCTCCCATCTCTCCCCCCCATCTCTCATCCTCCCCCCATCTCGCCCGATCTCGCCCCATCTCTCCCCATCTCCCCATCTCCCCATCTCCCCCATCTCTCCCCCATCTCTCCCCCCCCATCTCCCCCCATCTCTCCCCATCTCTCCCCATCTCTCCCCCCCCCCATCTCCCCCATCTCTCCCCATCTCTCCCCATCTCCCCCCATCTCTCCCCATCTCTCCCCCTCTCTCCCCCTCCCCCTCTCTCCATCTCCCCACTTCTCTCTCCCTCCTTCATCCCCATCTCTTCATCCCATCCCTCCCTCTCTCTATCCCCACCACTCCCCATCCCTCCCTCTCTCCATCCCTCCCTCTCTCCATCCCTTCTCCCCCCATCTCTCCCCATCTGCCCCATCTCTCCCCATCTCTCCCCCTCTCTCCCCCTCCCCCTCTCTCCATCTCCCCACTTCTCTCTCCCTCCTTCATCCCCATCTCTTCATCCCATCCCTCCCTCTCTCCATCCCTCCCTCTCTCCATCCCCACCTCTCTCCATCCCTCCCTCTCTCCATCCCTCCATCTCCCCCCATTTCCCTCCATCTCCCCCCATCTCCCCCCATCTCCCCCCATCTTTCCCCATCTGCCCCATCTCTCCCCATCTCTGCCCCTCTCTCCCCCTCTCTCCCCATCTCTCCCCATCTCTCCCCCTCTCTCCATCTCCCCACTTCTCTCTCCCTCCTTCATCCCCATCTCTGCATCCCATCCCCACCTCTCTCCATCCCCACCTCTCTCCATCCCTCCCTCTCTCCATCCCCACCCTCTCTCCATCCCCACCCTCTCTCCATCCCTCCCTCTCTCCATCCCTCCCTCTCTCCATCCCTCCCTCTCTCCATCCCTCCCTCTCTCCATCCCTCCCTCTCTCCATCCCATCTCCCCCCATCTCCCCCCCTCTCTCCCCATCTCTCCCCCTCCCCCCTCTCTCCATCTCCCCACTTCTCTCTCCCTCCTTCATCCCCATCTCTGCATCCCATCCCTACCTCTCTCCATCCCCACCCACTCCCCATCCCCACCCACTCCCCATCCCCTCCCTCTCCCCATCCCCACCCTCTCCCCATCCCCACCTCTCCCCATCCCCACCCACTCTCCATCCCCACCCACTCCCCATCCCCACCCTCTCCCCATCCCCACCCTCTCCCCATCCCCACCCTCTCTCCATCCCCACCCACTCCCCATCCCCACCCTCTCCCCATCCCCACCCTCTCCCCATCCCCACCCTCTCCCCATCCCCACCCTCTCCCCATCCCCACCCTCTCCCCATCCCCACCCTCTCCCCATCCCCACCCTCTCCCCATCCCCACCCTCTCCCCATCCCCACCCTCTCCCCATCCCCACCCTCTCCCCATCCCCACCCACTCCCCATCCCCACCCACTCCCCATCCCCACCCTCTCCCCATCCCCACCCTCTCCCCATCCCCACCCTCTCCCCATCCCCTCCCTCTCCCCATCCCCACCCTCTCCCCATCCCCTCCCTCTCCCCATCCCCACCCTCTCCCCATCCCCACCCTCTCCCCATCCCCACCCTCTCCCCATCCCCACCCTCTCCCCATCCCCACCCTCTCCCCATCCCCACCCACTCCCCATCCCCACCCTCTCCCCATCCCCACCACTCCCAATCCCCACCCACTCCCCATCCCCACCACTCCCCATCCCCACCCACTCCCCATCCCCACCCTCTCTCCATCCCCACCCACTCCCCATCCCCACCACTCCCCATCCCCACCCACTCCCCATCCCCACCCACTCCCCATCCCCACCACTCCCCATCCCCACCCACTCCCCATCCCCACCCTCTCCCCATCCCCACCCTCTCTCCATCCCCACCCACTCCCCATCCCCACCCTCTCCCCATCCCCACCCTCTCCCCATCCCCACCCTCTCCCCATCCCCACCCACTCCCCATCCCCACCCTCTCCCCATCCCCACCCTCCCCATCCCCACCCTCTCCCCATCCCCACCCTCTCCCCATCCCCACCCACTCCCCATCCCCACCCACTCCCCATTCCCACCCTCTCCCCATCCCCACCCACTCTCCATCCCCACCCTCTCCCCATCCCCACCCACTCCCCATCCCCACCCTCTCCCCATCCCCACCACTCCCCATCCCCACCCTCTCCTCATCCCCACCA
>NW_027422603.1:1112164-1230570 GCF_048934315.1 Petromyzon marinus | reverse complement strand
TGTATGTCTGTGTGAGTGTCTGTGTGAGTGTCTGTGCGGGTGTCTGTGTGAGTGTCTGTGTGACTATTGTGGAGTGTCTGTGAGTGTCTGTGTGAGTGTGTGTGAGTGTGAGTATCTGTGTGTGTCTGTGTGAGTGTGAGTGTCTGTGTGAGTGTGAGTGTCTGTGTGTGTCTGTGTGAGCGTTTGTGTGAGTGTCTGTGTGAGTGTCTGTGTGAGTGTCTGTGTGTGTCTGTGTGAGTGTTTGTGTGAGTGTCTGTGTGAGTGTCTGTGCGAGTGTCTGTGCGAGTGTCTGTGCGAGTGTCTGTGCGAGTGTGAGTGTCTGTGTGAGTGTCTGTGTGAGTGTCTGTGTGAGTGTCTGTGTGTGTCTGTGTGAGTGTCTGTGTGAGTGTCTGTGTGAGTGTCTATGTGAGTGTCTGTGCGAGTGTCTGTGTGTGTCTGTGTGAGTGTCTGTGTGAGTGTCTGTGTGAGTGTCTGTGTGAGGGTGAGTGTCTGCGTGAGTGTCTGTGTGAGTGTCTGTGTGAGTGTCTGTGTGACTATGTGAGTGTCTGTGAGTGTCTGTGTGAGTGTCTGTGTGAGTGTGAGTGTCTGTGTGAATGTCTGTGTGAGTGTGAGTGTCTGTGTGAGTGTGAGTGTCTGTGTGTGTCTGTGTGAGCGTTTGTGTGAGTGTCTGTGTGAGTGTCTGTGTGAGTGTCTGTGTGTTCTTTTGTGTTGTTGATGTTTGTGTGAGTGTCTGTGTGAGTGTCTGTGTGAGTGTCTGTGTGAGTTTCTGTGTGAGTGTTAGTGTCTGTGTGAGTGTCTGTGTGAGTGTCTGTGTGAGTGTCTGTGTGAGTGTTAGTGTCTGTGTGAGTGTCTGTGTGAGTGTCTGTATGAGTGTCTGTGTGAGTGTCTGTGAGTGTCTGTGTGAGTGTCTGTGTGAGTGTCTGTGCGAGTTGTGAGTGTCTATGTGAGTGTCTGTGCGAGTGTGAATGTCTGTGTGAGGGTGAGTGTCTGTGTGAGTGTCTGTGTGAGTGTCTGTGTGAGTGTCTGTGAGTGTCTGTGTGAGTGTCTGTGTGAGTGTCTGTGCGAGTGTGAGTGTCTATGTGAGTGTCTGTGCGAGTGTGAGTGTCTGTGTGAGGGTGAGTGTCTGTGTGAGTGTCTGTGTGAGTGTCTGTGTGAGTGTCTGTGTGAGTGTCTGTGTGAGTGTCTGTGTGAGTGTCTGTGAGTGTCTGTGTGAGTGTCTGTGTGAGTGTCTGTGCGAGTGTGAGTGTCTGTGTGAGGGTGAGTGTCTGTGTGAGTGTCTGTGTGAGTGTCTGTGTGAGTGTCTGTGTGGGTGTCTGTGCGAGTGTGAGTGTCTGTGTGAGGGTGAGTGTCTGTGTGAGTGTCTGTGTGAGTGTCTGTGTGAGTGTGAGTGTCTGTGAGTGTCTGTGCGAGTGTCTGTTTGAGTGTCTGTGCGAGTGTGAGTGTCTGTGTGAATGTGAGTGTCTGTGTGAGTGTCTGTGTGTCTGTGTGAGTGTCTGTGTGATGTCTGTGTGGGTGTCTGTGTGAGTGTCTGTGTGAGTGTGAGTGTCTGTGTGAGTGTCTGTGTGAGTGTCTGTGTGAGTGTCTGTGTGAGTGTTAGTGTCTGTGTGAGTGTCTGTGTGAGTGTCTGTGTGAGTGTGAGTGTCTGTGTGAGTGTCTGTGTGAGTGTGAGTGTCTGTGTGAGTGTGAGTGTCTGTGTATGTCTGTGTGAGTGTCTGTGTGAGTGTCTGTGCGGGTGTCTGTGCGAGTGTGAGTGTCTGTGTGAGTGTGAGTGTCTGTGTGAGTGTGAGTGTCTGTGTATGTCTGTGTGAGTGTCTGTGCGGGTGTCTGTGCGAGTGTGAGTGTCTGTGTGAGTGTCTGTGTGAGTGTCTGTGTGAGTGTCTGTGTGGGTGTCTGTGTGAGTGTGAGTGTCTGTGTGTGTCTGTGTGAGTGTCTGTGTGAGTGTCTGTGTGGGTGTCTGTGTGAGGGTGAGTGTCTGTGTGAGTGTCTGTGTGAGTGTCTGTGAGTGTCTGTGTGAGTGTCTGTGTGAGTGTCTGTGCGAGTGTCTGTGCGAGTGTCTGTGCGAGTGTGAGTGTCTGTGTGAGTGTCTGTGTGAGTGTCTGTGTGAGTGTGAGTGTCTGTGTGTGTCTGTGTGAGTGTCTGTGTGACTATATGAGTGTCTGTGTGAGTGTCTGTGTGAGTGTCTGTGTGAGTGTCTGTGTGAGTGTGAGTGTCTGTGTGAGGGTGAGTGTCTGTGTGAGTGTCTGTGTGAGTGTCTGTGCGAGTGTCTGTGTGAGTGTCTGTGTCTGTGTGAGTGTCTGTGCGGGTGTCTGTGCGAGTGTGAGTGTCTGTGTGAGTGTCTGTGTGAGTGTCTGTGCGGGTGTCTGTGCGAGTGTGAGTGTCTGTGTGAGTGTCTGTGTGAGTGTCTGTGTGAGTGTCTGTGTGGGTGTCTGTGTGAGTGTGAGTGTCTGTGTGTGTCTGTGTGAGTGTCTGTGTGAGTGTCTGTGTGGGTGTCTGTGTGAGGGTGAGTGTCTGTGTGAGTGTCTGTGTGAGTGTGAGTGTCTGTGTGAGTGTCTGTGTGAGTGTCTGTGTGAGTGTCTGTGTGAGTGTCTGTGCGAGTGTCTGTGCGAGTGTCTGTGCGAGTGTCTGTGCGAGTGTGAGTGTCTGTGTGAGTGTCTGTGTGTGTCTGTGTGAGTGTCTGTGTGACTATGTGAGTGTCTGTGAGTGTCTGTGTGAGTGTCTGTGTGAGTGTCTGTGTGAGTGTCTGTGTGAGTGTCTGTGTGAGTGTCTGTGTGAGTGTCCGCAGGATTGGAAGGATACCCTGGTGGTCCCCCTTTTTAAGAAGGGGGACCGCACAGACTGTAACAACTACAGGGGCATCTCACTCCTCAGTGTGCCGAAAAAGGTCCTGGCAAGGATTATTCAACATCGCCTTGCCAGGCACGCTGAGGAGATGCTTGCGGAGCCCCAATGCGGTTTCAGGAAAGGGCGGTCCTGCACAGATGCCATATTTTCTGTCCGTCTGCTACAGCAGGTGTAGGGAATTCCAACACGACCTACATCTCTGCTTTATTGACCTGATCAAGGCCTATGATACCATCAGTAGGCCTGGGCTCTGGGTTGTTCTTCGTGCTTTTGGAGTACCTGACCCTCTGCTCACGATCATTAAGGACCTTCATGATGGTGAGCGGGCCCGGGTAAAACTACGTGGCCGGGAGTCAGAGCCATTCCCTGTACACCTTGGGGTGCGACAGGGATGTCCTCTGGCTCCCACATTATTTTAACATCTATTTTGACCACGTAGTTCGTGAAGCCTTTAATTGCTTTACCGGGGGAATCTCCATATGGTACAGATATAGTGGAAGGCTGATCGATGCCCGGGTGCGGTCAAGGGATGGCTCCCTATTGCTCAACCACGTTATGTATGCCGATGATTTGTTAATAGCTGCTCATTCAGAGGAGGAGTTGGAGACGCTGCTGCTGAGACTGGAGCGTGCCACTAAGAGGTGGGGCCTTACCATCAGCCCCACCAAAACTAAGCACCTGCCTGGGTATTTGTACCATCGGACACTCCACCCCCACAACTCCCAATCGGTGATGGGGCAGTTGTGGAGAGAGTGGAAAGTTTCCCATACCTGGGCAGTGTGCTTATGACCGGCTCCAGTTTAACAGCAGAGGTCTCACTCCGAATCAGTCGAGTGGCAATATCTTTTCATCGGTTGGGTAACGCTGTGTGGAAGCTACCTGGTCTGTCGCTCCGCACGAAGCTTCAGGTCTTCTCGGCCACGGTCATTCCCTCCCTTCTCTACGCTTGCGAAACGTGGACCCCCTTAATGGAGCATCTTCGCCGTTTAGAAACATTTAGACTGGCCTGCCTACGATCCATCCTGCGTTTAACCAGACTGGATTGTGTGAGCTCACAAATCCTTGAAAGATCTGGGCAAGATCCCATCGGTGAGCTCCTCCGGCGGGCAAGGCTGCGTTGGCTTGGTCAAGTAGCCCGCATGCCCAGCCACCGCATGCCGAAACAGCTTTTGTTCGGCCGGATCAAGGGGGCTAAGCGGGCGCGGCACGAGCTAGAGAAGAGATGGAGTGATGTGGTACAGGAGGACGTGGAGCTGAGTGGACTTGCCGATGACCGGTACCAGCGGTGTCAAGATCGACTTCTGTGGAGGAGGCTCGTGAAGGACGCTATTGGGCAGTTGGAGGCAGTCGCCCTCAACAACAACGGAGGGCGGAGGAGCGACGCTCACAACAACGAGCGGAGCGCCGGGTGGCTAAAGCAAAGCAGGTTGGCACGGTAGGGGGCACAGGTGGTGCATCAGCCAGTCATCTCAGTCAGTCGACCCGTGGCACCTGGGTCTGCCCTGTGACCTCCTGCCAGCGGGCGTTCGACACTTCACGTGGCCTCAGGGTGCACATGGCCTGGCACAAGCGTCGTGGTGACGTCACCGCCACCGAGTGGCGAATGGCGGTTGTTGTTGTGAGTGGGTGAGTGTGAGTGGGTGAGTGTGGGTGGGTGAGTGTGGGTGGATGAGTGTGGGTGAGTGGGTGAGTGTGGGTGGGTGAGTGTGGGTGAGCGGGTGAGTGTGGGTGAGTGGGTGAGTGTGGGTGAGTGGGTGAGTGTGGGTGGGTGAGTGTGGGTGGGTGAGTGTGGGTGAGTGGGTGAGTGTGAGTGGGTGAGTGTGAGTGGGTGAGTGTGGGTGGGTGAGTGTGGGTGAGTGGGGTAAGTGTGAGTGGGTGAGTGTGAGTGGGTGAGTGTGGGTGAATGAGTGTGGGTGAGTGGGTGAGTGAGTGTGGGTGAGCGGGTGAGTCCCACCTGAAGCAGGTGGGCCAGGCTGGGCCTGTGAGTGAAGGCCTCCACCAGCTGGTGCAGGATGATGTTGTGGCAGTTGCTGGAGCCTGAGTTGGGGCCCACGGTGCCCAGCGCCAGCTGGAACTTGTGGGCAGTGGGCAGCCACTGCACGCTGATCTGTGGGGCAGCCACAACCACCACCACCACCGCCACAACCATCACAACATCAACAACCATCAATGCATCCATCACAATCACCACAACAACCATCACAATCACCACAACAACGACCACCACATCCATCACAACGAACATCAACAACCATCACAACAACCATCACAACCACCATATTAAAAACCATAAATACCACTATAAAAATCAGACTGAGGAGGTGGTGAGTAAGTGGTGAGTGGGTGGTGAGTGAATGAGTGGTGAGTGGGTGGTGAGTGAGTGAGTGAGTGGTGTGTGAGTGGTGAGTAGGTTGTGAGTCGGTAGTGAGTTGGTGGTGAGTGAGTGGGTGGTGAGTGAGTGGGTGGTGAGTGAGTGGGTGGTAGTGAGTGAGTGGGTGGTGAGTGAGTGGTGAGTGAGTGGGTGGTGAGTGGGTGGGTGGTGAGTGTGTGGTGAGTGGGTGGTGAGTGAGTGGGTGGTGAGGTGGTGTGAGTGGGTGGTGAGTGGGTGGTGAGTGAGTGTGTGGTGAGTGTGTGTTGAGTGAGTGGGTGGTGAGTGAATGGGTGGTGAATGGGTGGTGAGTGGATGGTGAGTGTGGTGAGTGAGTGATGAGTGAGTGTGTGGTGAGTGAGTGGTGAGTGAGTGGTGAGTGAGTGGGTGTGAGTGAGTGGGTGGTGAGTGAGAGGGTGGTGAGTGAGTGGTGAGTGAGTGAGTGGTGAGTGGTGAGTGAGTGGGTGGTGAGTGAGTGGTGAGTGTGTGGTGAGTGAGTGGATAGTGAGTGAGTGGGTGGTGAGTGAGTCGCTCCGCACTAAGCTTCAGGTCTTCTCGGCCACGGTCATTCCCTCCCTTCTCTACGCTTGCGAAACGTGGACCCCCCTAATGGATTATCTTCGCCGGTTAGAAACATTTAGGCTGGCCTGCCTACGATCCATCCTGGGTTTAACCAGACTGGATTGTGTGAGGAGCTCACAAATCCTTGAAAGATCTGGGCAAGGTCCCATCGGTGAGCTCCTCCGGCAGGCAAGGCTACGATGGCTGGGTCATGTAGCCCGCATGCCCAGTCACCGCATGCCGAAACAGCTTTTGTTCGGCCGGATCGAGGGGGCTAAACGGGCGCGCACGGGCTAGAGAGGAGATGGAGTGATGTGGTACAGGAGGACGTGGAGCTGAGTGGACTTGCCGATGACTGGTACCAGCGGTGTCAAGATCGGCCTCTGTGGAGGAGGCTCGTGAAGGACGCTACTGGGCAGTTGGAGGTAGTCGCCCTCCAACAACAACGGAGGGCGGAGGAGCGACGCTCACGACAACGAGCGAGTGCCGGGTGGCTAAAGCACAGCAGGTTGGCACAGTAGGGGGCACAGGTGGTGCACCAGCCAGCCATCTCAGTCAGTCGACCCGTGGCACCTGGGTCTGCCCCGTGACCTCCTGCCAGCGGGCGTTCGACACTTCACGTGGCCTCAAGGTGCACATGTCCTGGCACAAGCGTCGTGGTGACGTCACCGCCACTTAGTGGCGAATGGCGGTTGTTGTTGGTGAGCGAGTGGGTGGTGAATGGGTGCTGAGTGTGTGGGTGGTGAGTGAGTGGTGAGTGGGTGGAGAAAGTGTGGTGAGTGAGTGGTGAGTGAGTGAGTGGGTGGGTGGTGAGTGAGTGGTGAGTGAGTGGGTGGTGAGTGATGGTGAGTGAGTGGTGAGTGGTGAGTGATGGTGAGTGAGTGGTGAGTGATGGTGAGTGAGTGGTGAGTGAGTGGTGAGTGAGTGGAGGGTAGTGATGGTGAGTGGTGAGTGAGTGGTGAGTGAGTGGTGAGTGAGTGTGTGGTGAGTGAGTGGTGAGTGAGTGGTGAGTGAGTGGGTGGTGAGTGAGAGGGTGGTGAATGAGTGGTGAGTGAGTGAGTGGTGAGTGGTGAGTGAGTGGGTGGTGAGTGAGTGGTGAGTGTGTGGTGAGTGAGTGGATAGTGAGTGAGTGGATAGTGAGTGAGTGGGTGGTGAGTAAGTTGTGAGCGAGTGGTGAGTAAGTGGGTGGTGAGTGGGTGGTGAGTGAGTGGTGAGTGAGTGGGTGGTGAGTGGATGGTGAGTGAGTGGGTGGTGAGTGAGTGAGTGAGAGTGTGGTGAGTGGGTGTTGAATGGGTGGTGAGTGGATGGTGAGTGAGTGGTGAGTGGATGGTGAGTGAGTGAGTGGTGAGTGAGTGGGTGGTGAATTGGTGGCGAGTGGATGGTGAGTGAGTGCTGAGTGAGTAGTGAGTGAGTGGGTGGTGAGTGAGTGGTGACTGAGTGGGTGGTGAGTGGGTGGTGAGTGTGTGGTGAGTGTGTGGGTGGTGAGTGAGTCGCTCCGCACTAAGCTTCAGGTCTTCTCGGCCACGGTCATTCCCTCCCTTCTCTACGCTTGCGAAACGTGGACCCCCCTAATGGAACATCTTCGCCGGTTAGAAACATTTAGGCTGGCCTGCCTACGATCCATCCTGGGTTTAACCAGACTGGATTGTGTGAGGAGCTCACAAATCCTTGAAAGATCTGGGCAAGGTCCCATCGGTGAGCTCCTCCGGCAGGCAAGGCTGCGATGGCTGGGTCATGTAGCCCGCATGCCCAGTCACCGCATGCCGAAACAGCTTTTGTTTGGCCGGATCGAGGGGGCTAAACGGGCGCGGCATGGGCTAGAGAGGAGATGGAGTGATGTGGTACAGGAGGACGTGGAGCTGAGTGGACTTGCCGATGACTGGTACCAGCGGTGTCAAGATCGGCCTCTGTGGAGGAGGCTCGTGAAGGACGCTACTGGGCAGTTGGAGGCAGTCGCCCTCCAACAACAACAGAGGGCGGAGGAGCGACGCTCACGACAACGAGCGGAGCGCCGGGTGGCTAAAGCACAGCAGGTTGGCACAGTAGGGGGCACAGGTGGTGCATCAGCCAGTCATCTCAGTCAGTCGACCCGTGGCACCTGGGTCTGCCCCGTGACCTCCTGCCAGCGGGCGTCGTGGTGACGTCACCGCCACTTAGTGGCGAATGGCGGTTGTTGTTGGTGAGCGAGTGGGTGGTGAATGGGTGGTGAGTGTGTGGGTGGTGAGTGAGTGGTGAGTGGGTGGTGAAAGTGTGGTGAGTGAGTGGTGAGTGAGTGAGTGGGTGGGTGGTGAGTGAGTGGTGAGTGAGTGGGTGGTGAGTGATGGTGAGTGAGTGGTGAGTGGTGAGTGATGGTGAGTGGTGAGTGATGGTGAGTGATGGTGAGTGAGTGATGGTGAGTGATGGTGAGTGGTGAGTGAGTGGTGAGTGGTGAGTGAGTGGTGAGTGGGGAGTGAGTGGTGAGTGAGTGGTGAGTGAGTGGTGAGTGAGTGGTGAGTGATGGTGAGTGAGTGGTGAGTGAGTGGTGAGTGAGTGGTGAGTGGGTGATGGTGAGTGGTGAGTGAGTGGTGAGTGAGTGGTGAGTGGTGAGCGAGTGGTGAGTGAGTGGTGAGTGATGGTGAGTGAGTGGTGAGTGGTGAGTGAGTGGTGAGTGAGTGGTGAGTGAGTGATGGTGAGTGGTTAGTGGTGAGTGAGTGGTGAGTGGTGAGTGAGTGGTGAGTGATGGTGAGTGAGTGATGGTGAGTGATGGTGAGTGGTGAGTGAGTGGTGAGTGAGTGGTGAGTGAGTGGTGAGTGGTGAGTGATGGTGAGTGAGTGGTGAGTGAGTGGTGAGTGATGGTGAGTGAGTGATGGTGAGTGATGGTGAGTGGTGAGTGAGTGGTGAGTGGGGAGTGAGTGGTGAGTGAGTGGTGAGTGAGTAGTGAGTGATGGTGAGTGAGTGGTGAGTGAGTGGTGAGTGAGTGGTGAGTGGGTGATGGTGAGTGGTGAGTGAGTGGTGAGTGAGTGGTGAGTGGTGAGTGAGTGGTGAGTGAGTGATGGTGAGTGATGGTGAGTGGTGAGTGAGTGGTGAGTGATGGTGAGTGAGCGGTGAGTGGTGAGTGAGTGGTGAGTGAGTGGTGAGTGGTGAGTGAGTGGTGAGTGAGTGGTGAGTGAGTGATGGTGAGTGGTTAGTGGTGAGTGGTGAGTGGTGAGTGAGTGGTGGTGAGTGGTGAATGAGTGGTGAGTGATGGTGAGTGAGTGATGGTGAGTGGTGAGTGGTGAGTGAGTGGTGAGTGAGTGGTGGTGAGTGGTGAGTGAGTGGTGAGTGAGTGGTGAGTGAGTGATGGTGAGTGAGTGGTGAGTGAGTGGTGAGTGAGTGGTGAGTGATGGTGAGTGAGTGGTGAGTGGTGAGTGAGTGGTGAGTGAGTGGTGAGTGGTGAGTGAGTGGTGAGTGAGTGAGTGGTGAGTGAGTGGTGAGTGAGTGAGTGGTGAGCGAGTGGTGAGTGAGTGGTGAGTGGTGAGTGAGTGGTGAGTGAGTGAGTGGTGAGTGAGTGAGTGGTGAGTGAGTGGTGAGTGATGGTGAGTGGTGAGTGAATGGTGAGTGAGTGGTGGTGAGTGGTGGTGAGTGGTGAGTGAGTGATGAGTGAGTGGTGAGTGAGTGGTGAGTGAGTGAGTGGTGAGTGATGGTGAGTGATGGTGAGTGAGTGGTGAGTGAGTGGTGAGTGGTGAGTGAGTGGTGAGTGAGTGGTGAGTAATGGTGAGTGAGTGATGGTGAGTGATGGTGAGTGAGTGGTGAGTGAGTGGTGAGTGGGTGATGGTGAGTGGTGAGTGAGTGGTGAGTGGTGAGTGAGTGGTGAGTGGTGAGTGAGTGGTGAGTGATGGTGAGTGGTGAGTGAGTGGTGAGTGATGGTGAGTGAGTGGTGAGTGAGTGGTGAGTGAGTGGTGAGTGGTGAGTGAGTGGTGAGTGAGTGGTGAGAGGGTGATGGTGAGTGGTTAGTGGTGAGTGAGTGGTGAGTGAGTGGTGGTGAGTGGTGAGTGAGTGGTGAGTGATGGTGAGTGAGTGATGGTGAGTGAGTGGTGAGTGGTGAGTGAGTGGTGAGTGAGTGGTGGTGAGTGGTGAGTGAGTGGTGAGTGAGTGGTGAGTGAGTGGTGGTGAGTGGTGGTGAGTGAGTGATGGTGAGTGAGTGGTGAGTGAGTGGTGAGTGAGTGGTGAGTGAGTGGTGAGTGGTGAGTGAGTGGTGAGTGAGTGAGTGGTGAGTGAGTGGTGAGTGGTGAGTGAGTGGTGAGCGAGTGGTGAGTGAGTGGTGAGTGGTGAGTGAGTGGTGAGTGAGTGGTGAGTGAGTGAGTGGTGAGTGAGTGGTGAGTGAGTGGTGAGTGAGTGAGTGGTGAGTGAGTGGTGAGTGATGGTGAGTGGTGAGTGAGTGGTGAGTGAGTGGTGAGTGAGTGGTGGTGAGTGGTGGTGAGTGGTGAGTGGTGAGTGAGTGATGAGTGAGTGGTGAGTGAGTGGTGAGTGAGTGGTGAGTGGTGAGTGAGTGATGGTGAGTGAGTGGTGAGTGGTGAGTGAGTGGTGAGTGAGTGGTGAGTGAGTGGGTGGTGAGTGAGTGGTGAGTGAGTGGGTGGGTGGTGAGTGAGTGGTGAGTGAGTGGTGAGTGAGTGGTGAGTGAGTGGGTGGGTGGTGAGTGAGTGGTGAGTGATGGTGAGTGGTGAGTGAGCGAGTGGTGAGTGAGTGGTGAGTGAGTGGTGAGTGAGTGGTGAGTGAGTGGTGAGTGAGTGGTGAGTGAGTGGTGGTGAGTGGTGGTGAGTGGTGAGTGAGTGGTGAGTGAGTGATGAGTGAGTGGTGAGTGAGTGGTGAGTGAGTGGTGAGTGAGTGATGGTGAGTGAGTGATGGTGAGTGAGTGGTGAGTGGTGAGTGAGTGGTGAGTGAGTGGGTGGGTGGTGAGTAAGTGGTGAGTGAGTGGGTGGGTGGTGAGTGAGTGGTGAGTGAGTGGTGAGTGAGTGAGTGGTGAGTGAGTGGTGAGTGAGTGGGTGGGTGGTGAGTGAGTGGTGAGTGAGTGGGTGGTGAGTGAGTGAGTGATGGTGAGTGGTGAGTGAGTGGTGAGTGAGTGGTGAGTGATGGTGAGTGAGTGATGGTGAGTGGTGAGTGAGTGATGGTGAGTGAGTGGTGAGTGATGGTGAGTGATGGTGAGTGGTGAGTGATGGTGAGTGATGGTGAGTGAGTGGTGAGTGAGTGAGTGGTGAGTGGTGAGTGATGGTGAGTGGTGAGTGATGGTGAGTGATGGTGAGTGAGTGATGGTGAGTGGTGAGTGAGTGGTGAGTGAGTGATGGTGAGTGGTGAGCGTACCGAGCTGCCCTTGTTGGGTCCGTAACACAGCACCAGCTTCTTGTAGGTGTAGGTGCGCACCTCCGCAAACTGGCTGAAGTGAACAGTCGTCTCTATAACAACAACAATAACAACAACAACAATAACAACAACAATAACAACAATAACAACAACAACAATAACAACAACAATAACAACAACAATAACAACAATCGATACATCCACAACCACCACGACAACAACAATCACTCGCTCACTGCGGGTGAGCCAGCGAGTGACTGAGCGAGTGAGTGGGCGGATGAGCGATTGAGCGAGCGAGTGACTGAGCGAGCGAGTGAGTGAGCGAGTGAGTGAGTGAGCGAGTGAGCGAGCGAGTGACTGAGCGATTGAGTGGGCGGGTGAGTGAGTGAGCGACCGAGCGAGTGGGTGGGTAAGTGAGCGAGCGATTGAGTGAGTGAGTGAGCGAGTGAGTGAGCGAGTGGGTGGGTGGGTGAGCGAGTGGGTGGGTAAGTGAGCGATCGAGCGAGTGGGTGGGTAAGTGAGCGAGCGAGTGAGTGAGCGAGCGAGTGACTGAGCGAGTGAGCGAGCGAGTGAATGAACGAGCGAGTGACTGAGCGAGTGAGTGGGCGGATGAGCGAATGAGCGAGTGACTGAGCGAGTGAGCGAGCGAGTGAATGAGCGAGCGAGTGACTGAGCGAGTGAGTGGGCGGATGAGTGAATGAGCGAGCGGTCGAGTGACTGAGCGAGTGAGTGGGCTGGTAAGCGAATGAGTGAGTGGGCGGGTGAGTGAGCGAGTGAGCGAGCGAGTGGGCGGGTGAGCGAGCGAGTGAGTGAGCGAGTGAGTGAGCGAGTGGGTGGGCGGGTGAGCGAGTGAGCGAGTGGGCGGGTGAGCGAGTGAGCGAGTGGGCGGGTGAGCGAGTGGGCGGGTGAGCGAGCGAGTGAGTGAGCGAGTGAGTGAGCGAGTGAGTGAGCGAGTGGGTGGGCGGTTGAGCGAGTGAGTGAAAGAGCGAGTGAGCGAGCGAGTGACTGAGCGAGTGAGCGAGTGAGTGAATGAGCGAGCGAGTGACTGAGCGAGTGAGTGGGCGGGTGAGTGAGTGAGCGACCGAGCGAGTGGGTGGGTAAGTGAGCGAGCAAATGAGTGAGTGAGTGAGCGAGCGAGTGAGCGAGTGAGTGAGCGAGTGGGTGGGTGAGCGAGTGGGTGGGTAAGTGAGCGAGTGAGCGAGCGAGTGAATGAGCGAGCGAGTGACTGAGCGAGTGAGTGGGCGGATGAGCGAATGAGCGAGTGAATGAGCGAGCGGTCGAGTGACTGAGCGAGTGAGTGGGCTGGTAAGCGAATGAGTGGGCGGGTGAGCGAGCGGTCGAGTGACTGAGCGAGCGAGTGGGCGGGTGAGCGAGCGAGTGAGCGAGCGAGTGGGTGGGCGGGTGAGCGAGTGAGTGAGTGGGCGAGTGAGCGAGCGAGCGAGTGGGCGGGTGGGTAAGTGAGCGAGCGATTGAGTGAGCGGGTGAGCGAGCGAGTGGGTGGGCGGGTGAGCGAGTGGGTGGGTAAGTGAGAGAGTGAGTGAGCGAGTGAGCGAGTGAGCGAGTGAGTGAATGAGCGAGCGAGTGACTGAGCGAGTGAGTGGGCGGGTGAGCGAGCGATTGAGTGAGTGAGTGAGGGAGCGAGTGGGTGGGCGGGTGAGCGAGTGAGTGAGTAGGCGGGTGAGCGAGCGAGTGAGTGAGCGAGTGGGTGGGCGGGTGAGCGAGTGAGCGAGTGGGTGGGCGGGTGAGCGAGTGGGTGAGTAGGCGGGTGAGCGAGCGAGTGAGTGAGCGAGTGGGTGGGCGGGTGAGCGAGTGGGTGGGTGAGTGAGCGAGTGGGCGGGCGAGCGAGTGAGCGACTCACCGTGCAGCGTGTGAGAGAAGTCGAGCACGCAGCTGTAGAGGCGTGAGATGGAGCGCCAGTCGTCCAGGAACGCGTGGAGGACCCGGCGGCTCCCGGCCGGCTGTGCCGGGGGGCTCTCGTAGGTGAGGTAGACGCGGCGCACGGGGCCTGCAGCACACAGACACAGAACCCCCACCACCACCACCACCATCAACATCACCACTCTCACCACTCTCACCACCACCACCATCAACATCACCACCACTCTCACCACCACCACTATCACCACCACTCTCACCACTATCACTCTCACCACCACAACCACTATCACCACCACCATCACCAACATCACCACCACCACTCTCACCACCACCACTCTCACCACTCTCACCACCACCACTCTCACCACCACCACCACCACCACTATCACCACCACCACTCTCACCACCCCCACCACCACTCTCACCACCACTCTCACCACCACCACCACCACTCTCACCACCACTCTCACCACCACCACCACCACCACTATCACCACCACCACTCTCACCACTATCACCACCACCACTCTCACCACCACCACCACTCTCACCACCACCACTCTCACCACTATCACCACCACCACCACTCTCACCACCACCACTCTCACCACCACCACCACCACCACTCTCACCACTATCACCACCACCACTCTCACCACCACCACCACCACCACTCTCACCACCACCACCACTCTCACCACCACCACTCTCACCACCACCACCACTATCACCACCACCCCGTGTAGCCTGGCACGGCCTGTTAGGGCCTCGTAGTAGTAAGTAGCAGCGGCACAGCCTATGAAGGCCGCCATTGTGGCACCCAAGGGGGGTCGGTGGCCAGCACCACGCACGACCCGGGCGTCTTTGTCTCCCTCGTGACGGGGGGGGGGGGGCGGGGGGTGGGGGGGGCGGGGGGCCGTGCAGCGGTGCCGCCCCAACTCCACTGGGTGCAGTGCGTTGTGTGTGGTGTGTACAGTGTACAGTGTAGTGTACAGTGCAGTGTACAGTGCAGTGTACAGTGTAGTGTGGTGTACGGTGTAGTGTGCAGTGTAGTGTACAGTGTAGTGTGCGGTGTAGTGTACAGTGTAGTGTACGGCGTAGTGCACAGTGTAGTGTGGTGTACAGTGTAGTGTGCAGTGTAGTGTACAGTGTAGTGTGCAGTGTGGTGTGCAGTGTAGTGTACAGTTTGGTGTGCAGTGTAGTGTACAGTGTAGTGTGAAGTGTAGTGTACAGTGTAGTGTGCAATGTGCAGTGTGGTGTACAGTGCAGTGTACAGTGTAGTGTGGTGTACAGTGTAGTGTGCGGTGTACCGCGCAGTGTAGTGTACAGTGTAGTGTGGTGTACAGTGTGGTGTACAGTGTAGTGTGGTGTACAGTGTAGTGTGCGGTGTACCGCGCAGTGTAGTGTACAGTGTAGTCTGGTGTACAGTGTGGTGTACAGTGTGGTGTGGTGTACAGTGTAGTGTGCAGTGTAGTGTGCAGTGCAATGTGTAGTGTACAGTGTGGTGTGGTGTACAGTGCAGTGTGCAGTGCACAGTGCAGCGTGGTGTACAGTGCAGTGTGCAGTGCACAGTGCAGTGTGCAGTGCAGTGTGTAGTGTAGTGTGTAGTGTACAGTGTGGTGTGGTGTACAGTGCAGTGTGTAGTGTACAGTGTGCAGTGCAGTGTACAGTGCAGTGTGTGGTGTACAGTGTAGTGCGGTGTACAGTGCAGGGTGTAGTGTGCAGTGTAGTGTACAGTGTAGCCTGGTGTACAGTGTAGTGTGGTGTACAGTACAGTGTACAGTGTGGTGTGCGGTGTACAGTGCAACACGCGGTGCAGGGGTCGTGCACAGTGTGGTGTTGTGTACAGTTGGGTATCGCATACAGTGTAATGGGTGGTGTACAGTGCGGCGTGTGCAGTGTGGACCCTGCTCGCAGGGCGAGGTCCTTCCTCCGTGCTCTTTGCGGTGCCGTGCGGTGCGGTGCGGTGTGGTGCCGTGCCGTGTCGTGCCGTGCCGTGTGGTGCCGTGTGGTGCCGTGTGGTGCGGTGTGGTGCCGTGCGGTGCCGTGTGGTGCCGTGTGGTGCCGTGCCGTGTGGTGCCGTGTGGTGCCGTGTGGCGCCGTGCGGTGCGGTGCGGTGCCGTGCGGCGTGTACCCTGCTCTCTGGGTGAGGTGCTGTGCACGGGGCAGCCTGTGAATGCCAGCTCCACCAGCCAGGTGCGATTGTTGCGGCCCTGCAACCGCATGGTGCAGTCCAGCAGCGAGCGCTCCAGCTCGCCGCACGCCTCCACGCCCACCTCCATGCACGGCGGGATCCTGCAGCAGGGAGCACGCGGCACGCAGCGGGGAGCAGCAGGAAACAGCGGGGAGCGTGCAGCAGCAGCAGCAGCAGGGAGCAGCAGGGAGCATACAGCAGCAGCAGCAGCAGGCAGCACACAGCAGCAGCAGCAGCACACAGCAGCAGCAGCAGGGAGCACACAGCAGGGAGCACACAGCAGCAGGGAGCACACAGCAGCAGGGAGCACACAGCAGCAGGGAGCACACAGCAGCAGCAGGGAGCACACAGCAGCAGCAGCAGCAGCAGGGAGCACACAGTAGCAGCAGGGAGCACACAGCAGGGAGCACACAGCAGCAGCAGAGAGCACACAGCAGCAGGGAGCACACAGCAGCAGGGAGCACACAGCAGCAGCAGGGAGCACACAGCAGGGAGCACACAGCAGCAGCAGGGAGCACACAGCAGCAGGGAGCACACAGCAGGGAGCACACAGCAGCAGCAGAGAGCACACAGCAGCAGGGAGCACACAGCAGGGAGCACACAGCAGCAGCAGAGAGCACACAGCAGCAGGGAGCACACAGCAGCAGGGAGTACACAGCAGCAGCAGGGAGCACACAGCAGCAGCAGCAGGAAGCAGCAGCAGCAGGGAGCAGCAGCAGCAGAACAAAATGTCGGGCAGCATGCAGTATGGAGTAGCGGCACGGAGTGGCGGCACGGAGTGGCGGTGAGCGTGAATGAGCACAGAGAAGCGTTCAGAGTGGTTAGTGTGTGTCCAGTACACACACAAGGGCTTGGTCTGTGTGTAAGTACGTGTGTGAGTAGTACACGTGTGTGTGTGTACACGTGTGTGAGTAGTACACGTGTGTGTGTGTGTACACGTGTGTGAGTGTACACGTGTGTGTGTGTGTGTACACGTGTGTGAGTAGTACACACGTGTGTGTGTGTACACGTGTGTGTGTGTGTGTGTACACGTGTGTGAGTGTACACGTGTGTGTACATGTGTGTGTGTGTACACGTGTGTGTGTGTACACGTGTGTACGTGTGTGAGTAGTACACGTGTGTGTACACGTGTGTGAGTGTACACGTGTGTGAGTGTACACGTGTGTGAGTAGTACACATGTGTGAGTAGTACACGTGTGTGTGTACACGTGTGTGAGTGTGCACGTGTGTGTACATGTGTGTGAGTGTACACGTGTGTGTGTGTGTGTACACGTGTGTGTACATGTGTGTGAGTGTACACGTGTGTGTGTGTGTGTACACGTGTGTGTGTACACGTGTGTGAGTGTACACGTGTGTGAGTGTACACGTGTGTGAGTGTACACGTGTGTGAGTAGTACACGTGTGTGAGTAGTACACGTGTGTGAGTGTACACGTGTGTGTGTGTGTACACGTGTGTGAGTGTACACGTGTGTGTGTGTGTACACGTGTGTGTGTGTACACGTGTGTGTGTGTACACGTGTGTGAGTGTACACACACGTGTGTGTACATGTGTCCGTGTGTGTGTGTACGTGCATGTGTGTGTACGTGCGTGTGTGTACGTGCGTGTGCGTGTGTGCGTGTATACGTGCGTGTGTACGTGTATGTGTGTACGTGCGTGTGTGTGTACGTGCGTGTGTGTACGTGCGTGTGTGTACGTGCGCGTGTGTACGTGCGTGTGTGTAAGTGCGAGTGTGTGTACGTGCGTGTGTGTGTACGTGTGTGTACGTGTGTGTGTACGTGCGTGTGTGTACGTGTGTGTACGTGTGTGTACGTGCGTGTGCGTGTGTGTGTACGTGTGTGTACGTGTGTGTATGTACGTGTGTGTACGTGCGTGTGTGTACGTGTGTGTACGTGCGTGTGTGTACGTGCGTGTGTGTATGTGCGTGTGTGTGCGTGCGTGTACGTGCGTGTGTGTACGTGCGTGTGTGTACATGCATGGGTGCACGTGCGTGTGTGTACGTGCGTGTGTACGTGCGTGTGCGTACGTGTGTGTACGTGCGTGTACGTGCGTATGTGTACGTGTGTGTACGTGCATGTGTGTACGTGCGTGGGTGTACGTGCGTGTGTGTACGTGTGCGTACGTGCGTGTGTATACGTGTACGTGTGTGTACGTGCGTGTGTACGTGCGTGTGTATACGTGCGTGTGTACGTGCGTGTGCATACGTGTGTGTGCGTGCGTGTGTGTACGTGTGTACGTGGTGTGTACGTGGTGTGTGTGTGTACGTGTGTGTACGTGTGTGTACGTGCGTGTGTGTACGTGTGTGTACGTGCGTGTGTGTGTACGTGTGTGTACGTGGTGTGTGTACGTATGTGTGTGTACGTGTGTACGTGCGTGTGTACATGTGTGTACGTGCGTGTGTGTACGTGGTGTGTGTGTACGTGTGTGTACGTGCGTGTGTGTACGTGTGTGTACGTGCGTATGTGTATGTGTGTGTACTTGCGTGTGTGTACGTGTGTGTACGTGTGTGTACGTGCGTGTATGTGCATGTGTGTACGTGGTGTGTGTGTGTACGTGTGTGTACGTGCGTGTGTACGTGCGTGTGTGTACGTGTGTGTACGTGCGTGTGTGTACGTGGTGTGTGTGTGTACGTGTGTGTATGTGTGTGTGTGTACGTGTGTGTACATGCGTGTGTGTGCATGTGTGTACGTGTGTGTACGTGCGTGTGTGTACGTGTGTGTACGTACGTGTGTGTACGTGTGTGTAAGTGCGTGTGTGTACGTGTACGTGTGTGTAAGTGCGTGTGTGTACGTGTGTGTACGTGTGTGTGTGTGTGTGTACGTGTGTGTACGTGTGTGTGTACGCACTTCAGGAGCCGTATGGCCAAGGTGGTGTTGTCTCCCTCCACCTGTAGCCCCTGGTGCGGGATGTCCATAGCGGACAGCTGCACAACACAGACACCAAAGACAAAGGTCCCCCGTGTAGCCTTATCAGGGTTGTTGGGGCAAGTGCTGTTGGTGAGTAGCAGCACCTATGTGGCACACCAGGGGAAGGGTGGCCAGCATCACGCCCGGCCGCCTTTGTCTCCCCAGTGGCGATGTTTACTACACACCGCACCAGGTACTCATTTGAGGCCGAGTCGACCTAGGGGAGGCCCAGGACCAGTTCAGATAATCGCTGTCACCTGGTGTCGGTGGTCTGAGCGGGAATCGAACTCGGGTCGCCGGGTTCGTAGCGCAGCGCGCTAACCGCTGTGCCACCACTCCCGATAATAAATTGTGGGCGCCACGGTGGCTAGGAGATGTTAACTACCTCGCCAGGTATGCAGGAGGTCGTGGGTTTGATACCGATGCTGATGCCTGTTGTAATTTTGGAGTTTGCGTGTCTCTCTCATCATCGTCGGTGGCTAGGAGATGTTAACTACCTCTCCAGGTATGCAGGAGGTCGTGGGTTTGATACCGATGCTGATGCCTGTTGTAATTTTGGAGTTTGCGTGTCTCTCTCATCATCGTCGGTGGCTAGGAGATGTTAACTACCTCTCCAGGTATGCAGGAGGTCGTGGGTTTGATACCGAGGCTGATGCCTGTTGTAATTTTGGAGTTTGCGTGTCTCTCTCATCATCGTCGGTGGCTAGGAGATGTTAACTACCTCTCCAGGTATGCAGGAGGTCGTGGGTTTGATACCGAGGCTGATGCCTGTTGTAATTTTGGAGTTTGCGTGTCTCTCTCATCATCGTCGGTGGCTAGGAGATGTTAACTACCTCTCCAGGTATGCAGGAGGTCGTGGGTTTGATACCGAGGCTGATGCCTGTTGTAATTTTGGAGTTTGCGTGTCTCTCTCATCATCGTCGGTGGCTAGGAGATGTTAACTACCTCTCCTGGTATGCAGGAGGTCGTGGGTTTGATACCGATGCTGATGCCTGTTGTAATTTTGGAGTTTGCGTGTCTCTCTCATCATCGTCGGTGGCTAGGAGATGTTAATTCTCTCGCCAGGTATGCAGGAGGTCGTGGGATTGATACCGATGCTGATGCCTGTTGTAATTTTGGAGTTTGCGTGTCTCTCTCATCATCGTCGGTGGCTAGGAGATGTTAACTCTCTCGCCAGGTATGCAGGAGGTCGTGGGTTTTTCTCTGGGTCCTCCGATTTTTCCCTCCACATTTTGAGTATTTGGCTGCTTTAGATTCCCAAACGGTGATGATGATGATGATACGCCCCCTGGTTGAGCTATCATTTGTGACAGGTCGCTTGTCTGAGAAAGAGCTTCGTAGCTCTGTGGGCCTTACAGCGGGTACAATAAAAAAACAATATTCACACGCAAACAGATCTCCAAGCATGACCTCCCCCTGTCCTGCAGAATGTGCGAGTGAGGGAGCGGTCACCATCTTGCCGCTAGCGGCAGGAGGAAAATGCAGCAGCTGCCACTGGGGGTGCTCCTTGGGCTAGACCCGCACAGCAACAGCAGACCGTAAAATCGGCAGATCTGACCATACCACCACATCCGTCCAGCGCTCGCTGAGCCACGCTGGCTTCCGTTTGCCCAACGAATGCGTTACGAGGTGGCGCTCATTACACACAAAGCGCTTGCGACACATGAACCACAAGACCTCACCGCTGATCTCGTCAAGGACAATAAACAACCATCATCATCATCATCACATGAACTCCGGTTTATCCTCGCAGCAGCAGCAGCAGCAGCGGCTTTTGGCTCGCCATCAGACAAGACGGTCACCGCGTTGCTCGGCACTTTCAGGCACGCTTCTGTAGCCGTCTGGAACACTCTCCCTTCTGACGTGAGGACGCCGCTGGGAGCAGTGCACTTTCAGATTGAAAACTCGTTACTTTAAAACTGCTCTTTGTGTTTAGTTTGCTGTCCTTCCACCACACCACCGTTTAGCGCGGTTGGATACATACGGTGCGAAATAAATTCAACATCCATACACAGAGAACCAGAGACACCCAGGCAGACCCACAGAGACACCTAGACCCAGAGACACCCACACAGACCCAGAGACACCCACAGAGATCCAGAACGCCCACACAGACCCACAGAGACACCCACACAGATCCAGAGACACCCACACAGACACCCAGACCCAGAGACACCCACAGAGACACACAGAGACACCCAGACCCAGAGACACCCACACAGACCCACAGAGACACCCAGAGACCCACAGACACACAGAGACACCCACAGAGACACATAGAGACACCCACAGAGACCCACAGACACACAGAGACACCCACAGAGACCCACAGACACACCCACAGAGACCCACAGACACACCCACAGAGACCCACAGACACACAGAGACACCCACAGAGACCCACAGACACACAGACACACCCACATAGACCCACAGAGGCACCCACAGAGACCCACAGAAACACCCAGACCCAGAGACACCCACAGAGACACACAGACACACACAGACACACAGAGACAACCAAAGAGACCCACAGAGACACAGAGACACCCACAGAGACCCACAGACAGAGACATCCACAGAGACACTCACAGAGACCCACAGACACCCACAGAGACATCCACAGAGACACCCACAGAGACCCACAGAGACACAGAGACACCCACAGAGACACCCACAGGCACACAGAGACACCCACAGAGACACAGACACACCCACAGAGACACACACAGAGACACCCACAGAGACATCCACAGAGACACCCACAGAGACATCCACAGAGATCCACAGACACACAGAGACACCCACAGAGACCCACAGACACACAGAGACACCCACAGAGACACAGACAAACCCACAGAGACACACAGAGACACCCACAGAGACATCCACAGAGACACCCACAGAGACCCACAGACACACAGAGACACCCACAGAGACCCACAGACACTCAGAGACATCCACAGAGACACAGACACACCCACAGAGACACACACAGAGACACCCACAGAGACATCCACAGAGACACAGACACACCCACAGAGACACACACAGAGACACCCACAGAGACATCCACAGAGACACCCACCGACACATCCACAGAGACCCACAGACACACAGAGACACCCACAGAGACCCACAGACACTCAGAGATTAGCCCGGTTGGCTCCACATGGTGCGAAAAAAATTCAACGTACGTACATACCAACAGCCATCATTGCCCCACGACTAAAAGCAGATTAATGCATAGGGCCAGCTGCCACTGGGGTGCCCCTAGGCAAGATCCTACTCACAAACACGCAAAGATTTGGAGTTTGCGTGTCTCTCTCTCTCCCAGTGGTTGTGTGGATTTTTTCTCCGGATCCTCCGGCTTTCCCCCTCCACATTTAGAAACGTGCAGCGAGCTTATTTAAATTATTTTGCTGCTGCTGCTGCTACTGCTATGAATATCCACGTGATAATAAACCACTTTGTGGAGCTATCATCTGTGATGGCCAGATCACTTCTGGAAAAAAACAAATTAATACCTCAGTGGGCTCTGCCTGGTAGGATGAGGCCCACTTCATGGACGACAGTCGCAGAGCCACGCCAATCAACGTCAAACTCCGCCACCCGCCGTTGTAGAGATGTGGCATCTACTGTGCCCTAGGGGCAATCACGTGGATTTTTGATTAACCGGAGCCACACGTTTGTTGGGTTACAGCTGTTTTTTAAGATTATTCTTCATTTGGGGTCATGGGAGCGTCGGCGAGGAATTAATTTACGTCAAAATCTTAGGTGCTGCGGTTAATCCGCAAATCGGATAAACCGCATGCGGATAATCGAGTCTCCTGCTACAGGGTTAACAGCGCAGTCGGTGACAATGCCCCCGAGAGAGAGAGAGAGAGAGATGCGTAACGCAGGCCGAACAGAAGACCGAGGCGCGTGCAGGCTTGGCGTCTAGAGGCAGCGTCCCAACACCACCGCTCTCATCCCTACTCGCGTGCGACGCACGTGGGTTCAGTCGGCTCCGCCGCCATTACCGATCATCCAATCACCTCGTGGCGCATGCAGACGAAGGGCAGGCTGCTGTCACACACGGCCACCAGGTGTGCCAGCTCCCGGTTGTGGGCACTGGGCTCGCCCGACAGGCGCGGCCGCTTGGCGTCGGGTGCTGGTGCAGCGCCACCCGTCACCGTCGCTGCAGCCGCGGGGGCAGAGGAGGCCTGGCCGATGTGCACGCACACACGTACACACACGTACACACACGTACACACACGTACACACACGTACACACACAAGGGGTACTCACGTACACACATGTACACACATGTACACACGTACACACAAGGGGTACTCACATACACACACGTACACACACGTACACACATGTACACACACGTACACACATGTACACACACGTACACACAGGGGGTACTCACGTACACACACGTACACACATGTACACACACGTACACACACGTACACACAAGGGGTACTCACGTACACACACGTACACACACGCACACACATGTACACACAAGGGGTACTGATGTACACACATGTACACACAAGGAGTACTCACGTACACACACGTACACACATGTACACACATGTACACACACGTACACACATGGGGGCATGGCACACGAGGGGGTGGGTGGCCAGCACCACGCCCGGCCGCCTTTGTCTCCCCAGTGGCGGTTTACTGCACACCGCTACACCAGGTACTCATTTGAGACTGAGTTGACCTAGGGGAGGCCCAGGATCAGTTCAGATAATTGTCACTGGTGTTGGCCGTGAGCGGGAATCAAACTCAGATGGGCGGGTTTACAGCACAGGGTGCTCACCGCTACACTACCAAGGAGCCCTCACAGACTTTCTGGCACATGAACACACAAGTTCACGAACACACACATGTACAACAACAACCGCCAGTCGCAACTAAGTGGCGGTGACGTCACCACGACGCTTGTGCCAGGCCATGTGCACGTTGAGGCCGCGTGAAGTGTCGAACGCCCGCTGGCAGGAGGTCACGGGGCAGACCCAGGTGCCACGGGTCGACTGACTGAGATGACTGGCTGATGCACCACCTGTGCCCCCTACTCTGCCAACCTGCTGTGCTTTAGCCACCCGGCACTCCGCTCGTTGTTGTGAGCGTCGCTCCTCCGCCCTCCGTTGTTGTTGGAGGGCGACTGCCTCCAACTGCCCAGTAGCGTCCTTCACGAGCCTCCTCCACAGAGGCCAATCTTGACACCGCTGGTACCAGTCATCGGCAAGTCCACTCAGCTCCACATCCTCCTGTACGGCATCACTCCATCTCTTCTCTAGCCCATGCCGCACCCGTTTAGCCCCCTTTATCCGGCCGAACAAAAGCTGTTTCGGTATGCAGCGGCTGGGCTACATGACCCAGCCAATGTAGCCTTGTCTGCCAGAGGAGCTCACCAATAGGTCTAGATCTTTCAAGGATTTGTGAGCTCCTCACGCAATCCAGCCTGGTTAAACCCAGGATGGATGGTAGGCAGGCCAGCCTAAATGTTTCTAACCGGCGAAGATGTTCCATTAGGGGGGTCCACGTTTCGCAAGCGTAGAGAAAGGAGGGCATGACTGTGGCCGAGAAGACCTGAAGCTTCGTGTGGAGCGACCGACCAGGTAGCTTCCACACAGAGTTACACAACCGATGAAAAGATAATGCCACTCGACTGATTCGGAGTGAGACCTCTGCTGTCAAACCGGAGCCGGTCATGAGCACACTG
Organism: Petromyzon marinus; assembly: GCF_048934315.1. Lineage (NCBI taxonomy): Eukaryota > Metazoa > Chordata > Hyperoartia > Petromyzontiformes > Petromyzontidae > Petromyzon > Petromyzon marinus. The sequence goes on along the minus strand of NW_027422603.1, from coordinate 1,206,773 downwards.
CCCAGGTATGGGAAACTCTCCACTCTCTCCAGAACTGCCCCATCACCGATTGGGAGTTGTGGGGGTGGAGTGTCTGATGGTACAAAATACCCAGGCAGGTGCTTAGTTTTTGTGGGGCTGATGGTAAGGCCCCACCTCCTAGTGACACGCTCCAGGTTCAGCAGCAGCACCTCCAACTCCTCCTCTGAGTGAGCAGCAATTACCAGATCATCGGCATACATAACATAGTTGACCACTAGGAAGCCATCCCTTGACCGCACCGGTGCATCGATCAGCCTCCCATTGTACCTGTACCAGATGGGAATTCCTCCAGAACAGTAATCGAAGGCTTCATGAACTACATGGTCGAAATAGATGTTAAATAATGTGGGAGCCAGAGAACATCCCTGTCGCACCCCAAGGTGAACAGGGAATGGCTTCGACTCCCGGCCACGTAGTTTTACCTGGGCCTGCTCACCATCATGAAGGTCCTTAATGATCGTGAGCAGAGAGTCAGGGCCTCCGAAAGCACGAAGAACAACCCAGAGCCCAGGCCTACTGATGGTATTATAGGCCTTGACCAGGTCAATAAAGCAGAGATGTAGGTCTTGTTGGAATTTCCTACACCTCTGCTGCAGCAGACGGACAGAAATTATGGCATCTGTGCATGAAATTAAAGAGTGATCGCGGACCACTGAGGCAGATTCCATCTCCTCAGCAACCCGCGACCACCACCCATCCTTGCAGCGCCTCACGGCCCTCCGAACCTCCGAGCGAAGGCTGCGTTAAGCCTTCCCATTCTCTGACGTCGGATGCTCTAAGACGAGGAGAGTGAGCCTGCCGCTTTTTCTCAGCCAGCCTGGGTGTACACCCACCACCGGAGTGGAAGAATGGCAGGCGCATTTTACAAATGACAAGTCGATAGTCAGTGGGCAGATCAGCTCCACGGTAGGTCCTGGTGTCATGGACATTGGCCTGCATCCGCCGTTCCATCACTATATAGTCCAGCAGATGTTCTTACTTGGACCCAGCATGCATCCATGATGTTGTGTGGATGGGCCGATGCCGGAACAGCGTGTTGGTAATTACAAGCCCATGAGCTGCACAAAAGACTAGCAGCCTCCTACCGTTGTTATTAAGCTGATCTGGCCCATGCCTTCCAATCACTCCAAACCAGGTGCCAGCATCATTACCAAATCGGGCATTGAAGTCACCCAACATGATGACTATCCCAAGGGGCCACTTGAGCTAGCACCTGTGACAGGAGGTCATCTGACTCATAGGCTTTGCCTGCATCCCTCCACTGATGTTCATATTCGGTGGGGGCATTAGTAACCACGACCACCACTCCTCACCTCCGGTTGATGGGAAGGTGAGTCCAAAGTAACCTGGGGCTTACAGCTTCCTACACCTCACCGCCACACTCCCACACCCCCTTTATTCTTTTGTTTAGAAGAAGAGCCACTCCCTGTTGGTTGGTAGCTTCCTGCCCCGAGTAGAGGACTGTCCACCCCTCATGGTGGCAGGAGCCAGAGGCGGTCCACGGGACCTCCTAAATACTACGGAAATCCAGGCGGTACCGGTCCAGCTCCCAACGGAGGAGTGGCAGCCTCTCCTCGAATATTCCACGTGGCCACCCGCAGTGGCTTTTTGCTGCTTCTGGAGGAAACCCGAGGGTAAGGATTCAATCTCCTGGCTCCTCCAAATGGGGTTTGGCCAGGAGACGTCATCGACGCCTGTCCTCCCGGGGCCTCCGGCACAAGCTCCGTTTGATATTTTCTGTGGTATCGTAGTAATTTATTTGAAGGTGGAGGGGTTACCAGCCACCCGCAACCCGTCCAGAGCCCCCGTTTGGCCACTGTGGTGACCACGAACACCACGGGGGGGAATGGGCAATCGAAATTGGCCCTCCCCCCACGGCACTGCTCGGCACGGTGTTTCCCGTCCGGCACCAACAAACGCGCGTAGGGACACGGGCGCACCTTGCGCTTCCCAGGGACCCGGCTGCCACCGCCGCCGCCGCCGCTGCTGCCAGTCCGCGGGTCCAGCAGCAGGTAGAGCTCCTCGAGGTCCGGCTTGAAAGAGCGCAGCAGCAGAGCGGTGAGGGGGGCCGTGGGGGGTCCCGAGCCACCGCCCCCACCCTCCGCCTCACCCCCCCCGCCACCGCCCCCGCCAGCGCCGCTCACCACCAGCAGGTGGAAGCGGTAGCAGAGCTCCGTAGGGCAGCCGGGCTTCTCAAGCAGCTCCACCACCTGGAGCGGGTGGGGGGGGGGGCACAAGGGGGGGGGCACGGGGGGGGGCACGGGGGGGGGCACGGGGGGGGAGGGACACGGTGGGGGAGGGACACGGTGGGGGAGGGACACGGTGTGTGTGCGTACCCAGGTGCGTGTACCTGCATGTGCGTGCGAGTGTGTGTGTGTACCTGCATGTGCGTGCAAGTGTGTGCGTGCGAGTGTGTGTGTGTGTACCCGTGTGTGTGTGTGTACCTGTGTGTGTGTGTACCCGTGTGTGTGTGTGTACCCGTGTGTGTGTGTGTACCCGTGTGTGTGTGTGTGTACCCGTGTGTGTGTGTGTGTACCCGTGTGTGTGTGTGTGTACCCGTGTGTGTGTGTGTGTGTACCCGTGTGTGTGTGTGTACCCATGTGTGTGTGTGTACCCGTGTGTGTGTGTGTACCCGTGTGTGTGTGTGTGTGTGTACCCGTGTGTGTGTGTGTGTGTACCCGTGTGTGTGTGTGTGTACCCGTGTGTGTGTGTGTGTGTACCCGTGTGTGTGTGTGTGTACCCGTGTGTGTGTGTGTACCCGTGTGTGTGTGTGTGTACCCGTGTGTGTGTGTGTACCCGTGTGTGTGTGTGTACCCGTGTGTGTGTGTACCCGTGTGTGTGTGTGTACCCGTGTGTGTGTGTGTGTGTACCCGTGTGTGTGTGTGTACCCGTGTGTGTGTGTGTGTACCCGTGTGTGTGTGTGTGTACCCGTGTGTGTGTGTGTACCCGTGTGCGTGTACCTGCATGTGCATGCGAGTGTGTGCATGCGTGTGTGTGCGTGTACCTGCATGTGCGTGCGAGTGTGTGTGTGTGTACCCGTGTGCGTGTACCTGCATGTGCGTGCGAGTGTGTGTGTGTGTACCCGTGTGTGTGTGTGTGTGTGTACCCGTGTGTGTGTGTGTGTGTACCCGTGTGTGTGTGTGTACCCGTGTGTGTGTGTGTGTACCCGTGTGTGTGTGTGTACCCGTGTGTGTGTGTGTACCCGTGTGTGTGTGTGTGTACCCGTGTGTGTGTGTGTACCCGTGTGTGTGTGTGTGTACCCGTGTGTGTGTGTGTGTGTACCCGTGTGTGTGTGTGTGTACCCGTGTGTGTGTGTGTACCCGTGTGTGTGTGTGTGTGTACCCGTGTGTGTGTGTACCTATGTGTGGGAGCGGTGGCGCAGCGATTAGCGCGCTGCGCTATGAACCCGGTAACCCGAGTTCCATTCCCATTCACCACCAGTGACAATTATCTGAATTGGTCCAGGGCCTCCACGAGGTCGAATCGGCAAACCTGTCAGCCCGTACGGTTTACCCAGAGTCTTCTACGGCGAAATTGAGTTTTCAGGTCCATACGGTGTACAGCCATTTCAATACGGGCAATTTTGATTGTGAATTTGTGTTTCTCCCTTGTGATGGGACTTTGAGGGATGAACGTTGAGATTTATAAGGGCACGGGGTGGCCAATACGGTCTGAATTAGGTCTGTAATAAGTTGGGCACTGATCAGGGGTTGAGAGCGATGAATCAGCCTCAAATGAGTAGCTAGTGCGGTGTGTAAACATCGCCACTGGGGAGACAAAGGCGGTCGGGCGTGGTACTGGCCACCCCCATTCCGGCCTTCATAGGTGCTCGCTAACAGCACTTGCCCCTACAGTATGTTAAGGCTATACAGGGGATCTTTGCCTTTGTGTGCGTGTACCCGTGTGTGTGTGTGTGTGTGCTTGGGAGATCATCTCTGCCCAGTGCCTTTCCTGATCTCCCAAGCGAAATGCTGAGGGAGGGTGGTGTTTGTGTACAGACTGCCCTACATAACATCATAACAAGTCTGGACCACTGGACGGGTTCCGCAGGAATGGAAGGGTGCCCTGGTGGTCGTCCTCTTTAAGAAGGGGGACCGCACAGACTGTAACAACTACAGGGGCATCTCACTCCTCAGTGTGCCGGGAAAGGTCCTGGCAAGGATTATTCAACATCGCCTTGCCAGGCACGCTGAGGAGAGGCTTGCGGAGCTCCAATGCGGTTTCAGGAAAGGGCGGTCCTGCACAGATGCCATATTTTCTGTCTGTCTGCTACAGCAAAGGTGTAGGAAATTCCAGCAAGACCTACATCTCTGCTTTATTGACCTGGTCAAGGCCTATGATATCATCAGTAGGCCTGGGCTCTGGGTTGTTCTTCGTGCTTTTGGAGGCCCTGACTCTTTGCTCACGATCATTAAGGACCTTCATGATGGTGAGCGGGCCCGGGTAAAACTACGTGGCCGAGAGTCAGAGCCACCTTGGGGTGCGACAGGGATGTCCTCTGGCTCCCACATTATTTAACATCTATTTTGACCACGTCGTTCATGAAGCCTTTTCATTACTGTACCGGAGGAATTTACATCTGGTACAGATACAATGGGAGGCTGATCGATGCCCCGGGTGCGTTCAAGGGATGGCTCCCGATTGGTCAACCATGTTATGTATGCTGATGATTTGGTAATTGCTGTTCACTAAGAGGAGGAGTTGGAGGTGCTGCTGCTGAACCTGGAGCGTGCCACTAAGAAGTGGGGCCTTACCATCAGCCCCACCAAAACTAAGCACCTGCCTGGGTATTGTGTACCATCGGACACTCCACCCCCACAACTCCAAATTGGTGATGGGGCAGTTGTGGAGAGAGTGGAGAGCTTACAATATCTGGGCAGCGTGCTCATGAACGGCTCCGGTTTGACAGCAGAGGTCTCACTCCGAATCAGTCGAGTGGCATTATCTTTTGGTCGGTTGCGTAACACTGTGTGGAAGCTACCACCTGGTCTGTCGCTAAACATCGAAGCTTCAGGTCCTCTCGGCCACAGTCATGCCCTCCCTGTCTACGCTTGTGAAACGTGGATCCCCCTAATGGAACATCTTCGCTGGTTAGAAACATTTAGGCTGGGCTGCCTACGATCCATCCTGGGTTTAACCAGGCAGGATTGTGTGAGGAGCTCACAAATCCTTGAAAGATCTGGGAAAAGTCCGATCGGTGAGCTCCTCCGGCATGCCCAGTCACAGCAAGCCTAAACAGCTATTAAACAGCTATTGTTCGGCTGGATAAAGGAGTCTTAACGGGTGCGGCACGGGCTGGAGAAGAGATGGAGTGATGTGGTACAGGAGGATGTGGAGCTGAGTGGACTTGCCGATGACTGGTACCAGCGGTGTCAAGATCGGCCTCTGTGGAGGAGGCTCGTGAAGGATGCTACTGGGCAGTTGGAGGCAGTCGCACTCTAACAACAACGGAGGGTGGAGAAGCGATGCTCACAACAACGAGCGGAGTGCCGGGTGGCTAAAGCACAGAAAGTTGGCACAGTAGGGGGCACAGGTGGCACATCGGCCACTCATCTCAGTCAGTCGACCCGTGGCACCTGCTGGGTCTGCCCCGTGACCTCCTGCCAGCGGGCGTTCGACACTTCACGTGGCCTCAGGGTGCACATAGCCTGGCACAAGCGCCGTGGTGACGTCACTGCCACTTAGTGGCGAATGGCGGTTGTTGTTGTTGTTGTTGTTGTTGTGTGTGTGCGTGTACCCGCGTGTGTACCTGTGTGTGTGTATGCGTGCGCGGGTACGTACGATGTAGTGCTGCGGCAGGCGGGTGAGGCGGATGTAGAGGCGGTGAGCAGACAGGTTGCTCACTGGGTGAGTGGCCGCGTTGCTCAGCGCCAGCGTCTCCGTGCACAGCGTTGGAAGGTGCTTCACAGACTGCTTGCAGCGCTGCACACCTAGCCAGAAGCTGCATAAAAGACAAAGATCCCCCGAAAAGCCTCACACAGACCGTTGGGGCAAGTGATGTTCGCGAGTGCCTATGAAGGCCAGCACTACACTCGACCGCCTTTCCCTTCCGAGTGCCAATGTTTACTACAAGCTGCCACCAGGTACTCATTTGAGTCGACCTAGGGGAGGCCCAGGACCGGTTAAGATAATCATCACTGGTGTTGGCCGTGAGCGGGAAACAAACTCAGCTCGTTGAGTTCGTAGCGCAGCGTAGCGCTAACCGCTACACTACCACTCCCCTCAGAAGCTGCACACACAGGCGGACAAAGCTCCCCCGTGTAGGGGCAAGTGCTGTCAGTCGCCTCACTAACTCTAAGTTACACTCACACTCTCGTATACACTCAATCACACTATCAAATACACTCGCTCAAATATCCGCTCACATTCTCACGTGACAATACTCGCCACTAAGTAACGGTAACATCCCCACAGCGCCTGCTGTGCCAGGCTGGTGCACTTTGAGGCCACGTGAAGCGTCGAAGGCTCGCCAGCAGGAGGACACGGGACAGACCCAGGTGCCATGGGCTGGCTGAGATGACCGGTAGATGTGTGGCGACTGCGATTGTCACTGTGTGGTGCCGGGCTTACGAGGCCACGGCGGTGAACGCGTTGACTTTACAGTGCAGCCCGCTCACTGGGCGTAGTACCACCGGCCCTAGCGGGGCTTGGCTGAGCGAGAGAGAGCGTCGGCCAGCCAGGGTTACGTTGGGGCACGACGCGCCGCTTGACCTGCCGACACGTGACCGGACGATATTGGAGGGGGGCCAGCCGGTGGACGGGGGGGGCCGCTGGGCGGTCACGTGGTCTAAAGGAGCTCTCGGGAGCCCTTCGGGAAAGAGCCGGAAGGATGCGGAAGGGGGGCGGGACGAAGGACGGAGCCGGCCCCAGCCCGGGGGGGATATAACGGGGGGGGGGGCCCCGTGAGGGGCTCGGGGTTCTTCGTGTTGCTGGTGTCAAGAAGATCCACGTTGGGGAGAAGAAGCCTCTGGCCACGCGGCCCGGGGCCCAGCTCGTGGTCCGGACCGGGATAGCGAACCGCCGTGCCCAGTTCTGCCGTAGCGTGGTGAGATGGGCGTTCGACCCCCCGAGTGTAGGTTGCGTGATGTTGTGTTGTAATAAAAACGTGTTGCTCCCAAGACTATGTCTGCGGCTCAGTTGGAGGAGGGCGACTGCCTACCCTGTGGCGATGTTCACTGCACACCACCACACCAGGTACTCATTTAAGTCTAAGTCAACCTAGAGGAGGCCCAGAAACCGGTTCAGATAATCGTCACGATTAATTGGTCCTGAGCGAGAATCAAACTCGGTTCTTTGCCCGGTTCATAGCGCAATGAGGCACTAACCACTACACTACCGCACCCCACACACACACACATATATAGTCCAGCAATATAGCCTGACAGCCTGGTCAGGCTATATTGGGGGATCTTTGTCTTCAGGGGAGGCGTTGTAGTGCGGTGAAGTAATGTGGTGCTGTAGTGTGGTGTTGTAGTGCTGTGGTGTGGTGCTGTGTTTTAGTGTGGTGCTGTAGTGTGGTGCTGTAGTGTGGTGTTGTAGTGCTGTGGTGTGGTGCTGTGTTTTAGTGTGGTGCTGTAGTGCAGTGCTGTAGTGTAGTGCTGTAGTGTGGTGCTGTAGTGTGGTGCTGTGTTTTAGTGCGGTGCTGTAGTGTGGTGCTGTAGTGTGGTGTTTTACTGTGGTGCTATAGTGTAGTGCTGTAGTTCTTTGCCCGGTTCATAGCGCAATGAGGCACTAACCACTACACTACCGCACCCCACACACACACACATATATAGTCCAGCAATATAGCCTGACAGCCTGGTCAGGCTATATTGGGGGATCTTTGTCTTCAGGGGAGGCGTTGTAGTGCGGTGAAGTAATGTGGTGTTGTAGTGCTGTAGTGTGGTGCTGTAGTGTGGTGCTGTAGTGTGGTGTTGTAGTGTGGTGCTGTAGTGTAGTGCTGTAGTGTGGTGTTGTAGTGCTGTAGTGTGGTGCTGTAGTGTGGTGTTGTAGTGCTCTAGTGTGGTGCTGTAGTGTGGTGTTGTAGTGCTGTAGTGTGCTGCTGTAGTGTGGTGTTGTAGTGTGGTGAAGTAATGTGGTGTTGTAGTGCTGTAGTGTGGTGCTGTAGTGTGGTGTTGTAGTGTGGTGTTGTAGTGCTGTAGTGCGGTGCTGTAGTGTGGTGCTGTAGTGTGGTGATGTAGTGTGGTGTTGTAGTGCTGTAGTGTGGTGCTGTAGTGTGGTGCTGTAGAGTGGTGTTGTAGTGCTGTAGTGTGGTGTTGTAGTGTGGTGCTGTAGTGTGGTGCTGTAGTGCGGTGTTGTAGTGTGGTGCTGTAATGTGGTGTTGTAGTGCGGTGCTGTAGTGTGGTGTTGTAGTGTGGTGTTGTAGTGCTGTAGTGTGGTGCTGTAGTGTAGTGCTGTAGTGTGGTGTTGTAGTGCTGTAGTGTGGTGCTGTAGTGTGGTGTTGTAGTGTGGTGAAGTAATGTGGTGTTGTAGTGCTGTAGTGTGGTGTTGTAGTGCTGTAGTGCGGTGCTGTAGTGTGGTGTTGTAGTGTGGTGTTGTAGTGCTGTAGTGTGGTGCTGTAGTTTGGTGCTGTAGTGTGGTGTTGTAGTGCTGTAGTGTGGTGTTGTAGTGTGGTGCTGTAGTGTGGTGCTGTAGTGTGGTGTTGTAGTGCTGTAGTGTGGTGCTGTAGTGTGGTGTTGTAGTGTGGTGCTGTAATGTGGTGTTGTAGTGTGGTGCTGTAGTGCGGTGTTGTAGTGCTGTAGTGTGGTGCTGTAGTGTGGTGCTGTAGTGTGGTGTTGTAGTGCTGTAGTGTGGTGCTGTAGTGTGGTGTTGTAGTGCTGTAGTGTGGTGTTGTAGTGCTGTAGTGTGGTGCTGTAGTGTGGTGCTGTAGTGTGGTGAAGTAATGTGGTGTTGTAGTGTGGTGTTGTAGTGCTGTAGTGCGGTGAAGTAATGTGGTGTTGTAGTGTGGTGAAGTAATGTGGTGTTGTAGTGCTGTAGTGTGGTGCTGTAGTGTGGTATTGTAGTGTGGTGTTGTAGTGTGGTGTTATAGTGTGGTGTTGCAGTGCTGTAGTGTGGTGCTGTAGTGCAGTAATGTGGTGCTGTAGTGTGGTGTTGTAGTGCTGTAGTGTGGTGCTGTAGTGTGGTGTTGTAGTGCTGTAGTGTGGTGTTGTAGTGCTGTAGTGTGGTGCTGTGTTTTAGTGCGGTGCTGTAGTGTGGTGCTGTAGTGTGGTGCTGTAGTGTGGTGCTGTAGTGTGGTGCTGTAGTGCTGTAGTGTGGTGCTGTAGTGTGGTGCTGTAGTGCTGTAGTGTGGTGGTGTAGTGTGGTGTTGTAGTGTGGTGTTGTGTTTTAGTGCGGTGCTGTAGTGTGGGACTGTAGTGTGGTGCTGTAGTGTGGTGCTGTAGTGTGGTGCTGTAGTGCGGTGCTGTGTTTTAGTGCGGTGCTGTAGTGCGGTGCTGTAGTGTGGTGCTGTAGTGTGGTGCTGTGTTTGAGTGCGTTGCTGTAGTGTGGTGCTGTAGTGTGGTGCTGTAGTGTGGTGCTGTAGTGTGGTGCTGTAGTGTGGTGCTGTAGTGTGGTGCTGTAGTGTGGTGCTGTAGTGTGGTGTTGTAGTGCTGTGGTGTGGTGCTGTGTTTTAGTGTGGTGCTGTAGTGTGGTGCTGTAGTGTGGTGTTGTAGTGCTGTGGTGTGGTGCTGTGTTTTAGTGTGGTGCTGTAGTGCAGTGCTGTAGTGTAGTGCTGTAGTGTGGTGCTGTAGTGTGGTGCTGTGTTTTAGTGCGGTGCTGTAGTGTGGTGCTGTAGTGTGGTGTTTTACTGTGGTGCTATAGTGTAGTGCTGTAGTGTGGTGCTGTAGTGTGGTGCTGTAGTGTGGTGCTGTAGTGCGGTGTTGTAGTGTGGTGCTGTAGTGTGGTGCTGTAGTGTGGTGCTGTAGTGTGGTGCTGTAGTGTAGTGCTGTAGTGCTGTGGTGTGGTGCTGTAGTGCGGTGTTTTACTGTGGTGCTATAGTGTAGTGTTGTAGTGTGGTGCTGTAGTGTGGTGCTGTAGTGTGGTGCCGTAGTGTGGTGCTGTAGTGCGGTGCTGTAGTGTAGTGCTGTAGTGTGGTGCTGTAGTGTGGTGCTGTAGTGTGGTGCTGTGTTTTAGTGCGGTGCTGTAGTGTGGTGCTGTAGTGTGGTGCTGTGTTTTAGTGCAGTGCTATAGTGTGGTGCTGTAGTGTGGTGCTGTAGTGTGGTGCTGTAGTGTGGTGCTATAGTGTGGTGCTGTAGTGTGGTGCTGTAGTGTGGTGCTGTAGTGTGGTGCTGTAGTCCCACCGGAGTGAAGACAGCCAGGCCGGGAGCCTCCTCATGTCCTCATTGATCGACTTCTCCAGATCGTCCAGAACAGAGGATTCTGGGAAATCAACACGAGCACACGGCAACACTCACAAACACTCCTCACTCTCACAAACACTCCTCACTCTCACAAACACTCCTCACTCTCACAAACACTCCTCACTCTCACAAACACTCCTCACACTCACAAACACTCCTCTCTCTCACAAACACTCCTCACTCACTCCTCACTCTCACTCCTCAGTCTCACAAACACTTCTTACTCTCACAAACACTCCTCACACTCACAAACACTCCTCACACTCACAAACACTCCTCACTCTCACTCCTCAGTCTCACAAACACTCCTCACTCTCACAAACACTCCTCACTCTCACAAACACTCCTCTCTCTCTCACAAACACTCCTCACTCTCACTCCTCAGTCTCACAAACACTCCTCACTCTCACAAACACTCATCACTCTCACAAACACTCCTCACACTCACAAACACTCCTCTCTCACAAACACTCCTCTCTCACAAACACTCCTCACTCTCACTCCTCAGTCTCACAAACACTCCTGACTCTCACAAACACTCCTAACACTCACAAACACTCCTCACTCTCACAAACACTCCTTACTCTCACAAACACTCCTCACACTCACAAACACTCCTCACTCTCACAAACACTCCTCACACTCACAAACACTCCTCACTCTCACAAACACTCATCACTCTCACTCCTCACTCTCACAAACACTCCTCACACCCACAACCACTCCTCACACTCACAAACACTCCTCACTCTCACAAACACTCCTCACTCTCACAAACACTCCTCTCTCTCACAAACACTCCTCACTCTCACTCCTCAGTCTCACAAACACTCCTCACTCTCACAAACACTCCTCACTCTCACAAACACTCCTCACTCTCACAAACACTCCTCACTCTCACTCCTCAGTCTCACAAACACTCCTGACTCTCACAAACACTCCTCACACTCACAAACACTCCTCACTCTCACAAACACTCCTCACTCTCACTCCTCACTCTCACAAACACTCCTCACACTCACAAACACTCCTCACTCTCACAAACACTCCTCACTCTCACTCCTCACTCTCACAAACACTCCTCACACTCACAAACACTCCTCACTCTCACAAACACTCCTCACTCTCACAAACACTCCTCACACTCACAAACACTCCTCACTCTCACAAACACTCCTCACTCTCACAAAACTCATCACTCTCACTCCTCACTCTCACAAACACTCCTCTCTCTCGCAAACACTCCTCACACTCACAAACACTCCTCTCTCTCACAAACACTCCTCTCTCTCACAAACACTCCTCACACTCACAAACACTCCTCACTCTCACAAACACTCCTCACTCTCACAAACACTCCTCACTCTCACAAACACTCCTCACTCTCACACTCACTCTCACAAAAACTCCTCACACTCACAAACACTCCTCACTCTCACAAACACTCCTCACTCTCACAAACACTCCTCACTCTCAGTTACTCCTCACTCTCAAACACTCCTCACTCTCACAAACACTCTCTCACAAACACTCCTCACTCTCACAAACACTCCTCACACTCACAAACACTCTTCACTCTCAGTTACACCTCACTCTCAAACACTCCTCACTCTCACAAACACTCCTCACTCTCACAAACACTCCTCACAAACACTCCTCACTCTCACAAACACTCCTCACTCTCACAAACACTCCTCACTCTCACAAACACTCCTCACTCACTCCTCACTCTCACAAACACTCCTCACTCTCACAAACACTCCTCACTCTCACAAACACTCCTCACTCACTCCTCACTCTCACAAACACTCCTCACTCTCACAAACACTCCTCACTCTCACAAACACTCCTCACTCTCACAAACACTCCTCACTCTCACAAACACTCCTCACTCTCACAAACACCGCCATTCGCCACTAAGTGGTGGTGACATCACCACGGCACTTGTGCCAGGCTAGGTGCAGGAGGAGGTCACGGGACAGACTCAGCAGGTGCCATAGGTTGTACTGCTGTGCCAGGCTAGGTGCAGGAGGAGGTCACGGGACAGACCCAGCAGGTGCCATGGGTTGTACTGCCGTGCCAGGCTAGGTGCAGGAGGAGGTCACGGGACAGACCCAGCAGGTGCCATGGGTTGCACTGCCGTGCCAGGCTAGGTGCAGGAGGAGGTCACGGGACAGACCCTGCAGGTGCCATAGGTTGCACTGCCGTGCCAGGCTAGGTGCAGGAGGAGGTCATGGGACAGACCCTGCAGGTGCCGGACAGCGGCAGCAGCGGGGCCCCAGTTTGGAATTGAACCCAGGTCTCCCCGTTGCGAGGAGGAGGCGGTGGTGGTGGTGGTGGTGGCGGTGGCAGTGTGGCGGTGGTGGCGGCAGTGCGGTGGTGGCGGTGTGGTGGTGGTGGCAGTGTGGTGGTGGTGGCAGTGTGGTGGTGGTGGCAGTGTGGTGGTGGTGGTGGCAGTGTGGTGGTGGTGGCAGTGTGGCGGTGGTGGTGGCGGTGTGGTGGTGGTGGCGGTGTGGTGGTGGTGGCAGTGTGGTGGTGGTGGCAGTGTGGTGGTGGTGGCAGTGTGGTGGTGGTGGCAGTGTGGTGGTGGTGGCGGTGTGGTGGTGGTGGTGGCAGTGTGGTGGTGGTGGCGGTGTGGTGGTGGCAGTGTGGTGGTGGCAGTGTGGTGGTGGTGGCGGTGTGGTGGTGGTGGTGGCAGTGCGGTGGTGGCGGTGGTGGTGGTGATGGTGTGGTGGTGGTGGCAGTGTGGTGGTGGTGGCGGCAGTGTGGTGGTGGTGGCGGCAGTGCGGTGTTGGCGGTGGTGGTGATGGTGGTGTGGTGGTGGTGGCAGTGTGGTGGTGGTGGTGGTGGCAGTGTGGTGGTGGTGGCGGTGTGGTGGTGGCAGTGTGGTGGTGGTGGCAGTGTGGTGGTGGTGGTGGTGGCAGTGTGGTGGTGGTGGCGGTGTGGTGGTGGTGGCAGTGTGGTGGTGGTGGTGGTGTGGTGGTGGTGGCAGTGTGGTGGTGGTGGCAGTGTGGTGGTGGTGATGGCAGTGTGGTGGTGGTGGCGGTGTGGTGGTGGTGGTGGCGGTGTGGTGGTGGTGGCAGTGTGGTGGTGGTGGCGGCAATGCGGTGGTGGCGGTGGTGGTGATGGTGGTGTGGTGGTGGTGGCAGTGTGGTGGTGGTGGTGGCAGTGTGGTGGTGGTGGCAGTGTGGCGGTGGTGGTGGCGGTGTGGTGGTGGTGGCAGTGTGGTGGTGGTGGCAGTGTGGTGGTGGTGGCAGTGTGGTGGTGGTGGCAGTGTGGTGGTGGTGGTGGCAGTGTGGTGGTGGTGGCAGTGTGGCGGTGGTGGTGGCGGTGTGGTGGTGGTGGCGGTGTGGTGGTGGTGGCAGTGTGGTGGTGGTGGCAGTGTGGTGGTGGTGGCAGTGTGGTGGTGGTGGCAGTGTGGTGGTGGTGGCGGTGTGGTGGTGGTGGTGGCAGTGTGGTGGTGGTGGCGGTGTGGTGGTGGCAGTGTGGTGGTGGCAGTGTGGTGGTGGTGGCGGTGTGGTGGTGGTGGTGGCAGTGCGGTGGTGGCGGTGGTGGTGGTGATGGTGTGGTGGTGGTGGCAGTGTGGTGGTGGTGGCGGCAGTGTGGTGGTGGTGGCGGCAGTGCGGTGTTGGCGGTGGTGGTGATGGTGGTGTGGTGGTGGTGGCAGTGTGGTGGTGGTGGTGGTGGCAGTGTGGTGGTGGTGGCGGTGTGGTGGTGGCAGTGTGGTGGTGGTGGCAGTGTGGTGGTGGTGGTGGTGGCAGTGTGGTGGTGGTGGCGGTGTGGTGGTGGTGGCAGTGTGGTGGTGGTGGTGGTGTGGTGGTGGTGGCAGTGTGGTGGTGGTGATGGCAGTGTGGTGGTGGTGGCGGTGTGGTGGTGGTGGTGGCGGTGTGGTGGTGGTGGCAGTGTGGTGGTGGTGGCGGCAATGCGGTGGTGGCGGTGGTGGTGATGGTGGTGTGGTGGTGGTGGCAGTGTGGTGGTGGTGGTGGCAGTGTGGTGGTGGTGGCAGTGTGGCGGTGGTGGTGGCGGTGTGGTGGTGGTGGCAGTGTGGTGGTGGTGGCAGTGTGGTGGTGGTGGCAGTGTAGTGGTGGTGGCAGTGTGGTGGTGGTGGCGGCAGTGCGGTGGTGGCGGTGGTGGTGATGGTGGTGTGGTGGTGGTGGCAGTGTGGTGGTGGTGGCGGCAGTGCGGTGGTGGCGGTGTGGCGGTGGTGGCGGTGGTGGTGATGGTGGTGTGGTGGTGGTGGCAGTGTGGTGGTGGTGGCGGCAGTGCGGTGGTGGCGGTGTGGCGGTGGTGGTGGTGGTGATGGTGATGGTGGCTGTGCCCTCACCCAGGCCATAGAGAAGTGGCTGGAAGGCTCCCGAGTGCAGGTCCACGAAGAGGTGGAGGCACTCGGAGCGCCCGCAGGGTTCCAGCACCGGCACCACCAGCGTGGGCACTGCCAGCTCCACAAACGCTGGCACACACACAGCAGAGGGGGGACAGGGGAGGAGGAGGGGGAGGAGGAGAGAGAGAAGGGTGAGGAGGGGATAGGAGGTGGAGCAAGAGGGAGAGATGGAGGAGGAGGGGGAGATGGAGGAGGAGGGGGAGGAGGAGGGGGAAGAGGGAGAGGAAGACGAAGGGGGGGGAGGAGGAGGGTGAGGAGGAGATGGGGGGAGGAGGAGGAGGGGAAGGAGGAGGGTGAGAAGGGGGAGCGGTGGAGGCCGAGGGGTAATGAGGAGGGCGAGGGGGAGGGGGTGGAGGAGGAGGGAGTAGGAGGTGGAGGAGGGCGAGGAGGAGGGGGTGGAGGAGGAGGGCGAGGAGGAGGGAGAGGAGGAGGGGGTGGAGGAGGAGGGAGAGGAGGAGGGGGTGGAGGAGGAGGGCGAGGAAGAGGAGGAGGAGGTGGAGGAGGGAGAGGGAGGAGGAGGGAGAGGAAGAGGAGGGAGAGGAGGGAGAGGGAGGAGGAGGAGGAGGGAGAGGAAGAGGAGGGAGAGGAGGGGAAAAAGGGGGAGGAGGAGGTGGAGAAGGGGGAGCGGTGGAGGCCAAGGGGTAATGAGGAGGGCGAGGAGGAGGGGGTGGAGGAGGGAGAGGGAGGAGGAGGAGGGGGAGGAGGGGGGCAGGGTTCGATAAGCGACGCTCACAACAACGGACCGAGCGCCGGGGAGGTTAAACCGCAGTAGGGGACACAAGGTTGTGGATCAAAACTAGGCACCATTTATTTATTTATTTACTTACTTCACCAGGTGTGAGGCCCCACCGAGTGGCTCTGTAGCAGCCTCCCCCACAACACACCACCACCCCCCTGTGCCCTCCCGCCCCAGCGCGCATCCACCACTCACAGTTCTCGTTGGGGTTGTGTGCCCTGAGCAGGGTCTTCAGCTCTTGCAGCTTCTGGTGAGCGCGAGCGTGGACGCTGTCAATCAGCAGCTTCTCCAGAGACAGGTGGCCAATCTGAGCAGCACCACCACCACCACCGCAGCAGCAGCACACAGAGAAAGATCCCCCGTCAGTTTAACACGTAGCAGGCTTTCCCGACCAATATTATTCATAATAAAGGTTTTTGGGTTAGATCGCGTTATTTATAAATGTGTCGTAACCCTCCACCACCCGACACGGCCAATCAGCAAAAAAAGTGTCACGTTGACAAAAGACAAATAGTTCACGACTTTAGCCCACCGGTGTGTTGAAGAGTGAATCCACAACATTTACAGTTTGAGTACGACGTTTCGCTGGTAATTACATCCAGCATCATCGGACAATTCGCCAGAATGGTAAAGCCCTCGCTTGCTCCCGGTTTTATATAGAGCAGCAGGGTGACGTCATCACTTAACTCATTTCAGGTGCAGTGATTTGATGCGGAGGGGGGGAATTGTAATTATATAATCTATTAGTAATCAGTCATTGGTTATGGTTAGTAATGAGTTGTAGATTAGTAATTAGTTGTAATGTGTGTTATTGTGATTATATGCTACGTTAGTAATCCGTTAATTAGTGTGTGTTTCCCCTATAAGGAATTGTAATATGTATTATTTAATAATACGCTTCCAGGCCGCACTAAGCCTGTAGCTATCAGAGCTATTATAGTTATTTCTATTGCTCTCAATTTCATTGGATTCTCTAATTAGTCTTTGCCAGTAATAATTAGTTTAACACAACACTTCAACGTTATCAAAATCAATTGAGTGTCCTTGTTGACAAGCATGTTCTGCCACTGCCAACAGTTGTGTTTGAGATAATTTAATATTTCTTTGATGTTCTTTTAGTCTTATGCTGATGTTACGTTCTGTCTGTCCAATATAGCATCTGCCACATAAACAATTAATCCGATATACACCTTCTGTTGATAATTTAGGTAATGCGTCTTTAGTGTAAGATACTAGTTTTTGAATTTTGTGTACTGTACCAAATCTTACTGTAATGTGTTGCTTTTGCAAAACACGGGCTAATTTGTCAGTTACTCCTGAGATATATGGAATTTTATTGTTTTAACAATCTGATCGCTTTCAGCAGTATTGCTTTGCGATCGTGATTTGGCATTCAGTGCTCTGTTAATTTGAGCATTATTGTAGCCAAGCAAGGGCTTTACCATTCTGGCGAATTGCCCGATGATGCTGGATGTAATTACCAGCGAAACGTCGTACTCAACCTGTAAATGTTGTGGATTCACTCTTCAAAACACCGGTGGGCTAAAGTAGTGAATTATTTGTCTTTTGTCAACGTGACACTTTTTTGCTGCTTGGCCGTGTCGGGTGGTGGAGGGTTACGACACATTTATAAATAACGCGATCTAACCCAAAAACCTTTTTTTTTTGCGGATGTGTATGCTTTAACTTTTAACATAACTATTTCTGTGACCAGTCACAAGCTAATCATTCAGCCATTTCAATGCTAAATTATATGCTAATTCCTTTGTCAAGGCGCTTTGTTCCTCTCACACAGCTTAAAGGCCGTGATCTGAACGTGGCTCTATCACTCCAGCGCTGTCCTACCAGACAGTCTCGTCCCTTCACCTGATGAAGGCCGCTTGTGTTGTGGCCGAAACGTTGTGAGAATATTATTGTGTTATTTTATTTTATCAATTTATTATTTTATTCTCATTCTACGTGACTTTACCGAAAGAACCAGAGAAGACCAAAAACCTTTATTATGAAAAGATCCCCCGTGTAGCCTCAACAGACAGCTGCGTGCAAGCGCTGTTAGTGGCCAGTAGCGCCTATGAAGGCCGGCAACTGGAGCAACACGAGGGGGTGGTGGGTGGCCAGCACTACCTCCCACACATACACACCAAGGCACACAAAGATCCCCCGTGTAACCTTAACAGACACACACACCAATACCAATACCCGCGATTGGCCGCTAAGTAGCAGTCAGGTCACCACGGCACCTGTGCCAGGCCAGGTGCACTTACAGGTCACGTCAAGTGGCAGGAGGTCACGGGACAGACCGCAGGTGCCATGGGTCGACTGGCAGAGATGACCGGCAGATGTACCACCTGTGCAGACTTGCTGCATTTTAGCCACCCGGCACTCCGCTCGTTGTTGTGAGCGTCACTCCCACCACCGTCCATTGTTGCTGGAGACTGCCTACGAACTGCCCAGTAGCAGCGTACTTCACGAGCCTCCTTCACAGAGGCCGATCTTGACACTGCTGGTACCAGTCTTCGGCAAGTCCATTCAGCTCCACATCCTTCTTGACTGCATCAATCCATCTCCTTTCCAGCCCGTGTCGTGCCCATTTAGACCCCAAACAGAAGCCGTTTGGACATGCGGTGGCTGCGCATGCGAGCTACGTGACCCAGCCCACTGGAGTAGCTCACTGATGGGACTGCAGATCTTTCAAGGATCTGTGAGCTCCTCACACAATCCAGTCTGGTTAAAACCAGGATGGATCGTAGGCAGGACAGCCTGAATGTTTCTAACCAGCCAAGATGGTCAACGTTTCGCAAGCACAGAGAAGGGAGGGGCATGATCGTGGCTTCATGTGTGTGAGTGAACAGATGAGCGTGTGAGTGAGCGGGTGTGTGGGTGATTGTAAGAGCAAGTGGGTGAATGGGCAATCTGGTGCCGTGTGAGTGAACAGGTGAGTGTACTCTGTGTGTGCTGCGTGTACTCTGCGTGTACTCTCTCCATGTACTCTGCGTGTGCTGCGTGTACTCTCTCCATGTACTCTGTGTGTACTCTGTGTGTACTCTCTCCATGTACTCTGTGTGTGCTGCGTGTACTCTGCGTGTACTCTCTCCATGTACTCTGTGTGTACTCTGTGTGTACTCTCTCCATGTACTCTGTGTGTACTCTCTCCATGTACTCTGCGTGTACTCTGAGTGTACTCTGCGTGTACTCTCTCCATGTACTCTGCGTGTACTCTGCGTGTACTGTGTGTACTCTGCGTGTACTCTCTCCATGTACTCTGTGTGTACTCTGTGTGTACTCTGCGTGTATTCTCTCCATGTACTCTGAGTGTACTCTCTCCATGTACTCTGTATGTACTCTGCGTGTACTGTGAGTGTACTCTGTGTGTACTCTCTCCACATACTCTGCGTGTACTCTGAGTGTAATCTGTGTGTACTCTCTCCATGTACTCTGCGTGTACTCTGTGTGTACTCTGTGTGTACTCTCTCCATGTACTCTGAGTGTACTCTCTCCATGTACTCTGAGTGTACTCTCTCCATGTACTCTGCGTGTACTGTGAGTGTACTCTGAGTGTACTCTCTCCACGTACTCTGCGTGTACTCTGAGTGTACTCTCTCCACGTACTCTGAGTGTAATCTGTGTGTACTCTCTCCACATACTCTGCGTGTACTGTGTGTACTCTGAGTGTACTCTCTCCACGTACTCTGCGTGTACTCTGTGTGTACTCTGAGTGTACTCTCTCCACATACTCTGCGTGTACTCTGAGTGTACTGTGTGTACTCTCTCCATGTACTCTGTGTGTACTCTCTCCATGTACTCTGTGTGTACTCTCTCCATGTACTCTGCGTGTACTCTGTGTGTACTCTGTGTGTACTCTGTGTGTACTCTGAGTGTACTCTCTCCACGTACTCTGTGTGTACTCTGTGTGTACTCTCTCCATGTACTCTGTGTGTGCTGCGTGTACTCTGCGTGTACTCTCTCCATGTACTCTGTGTGTACTCTGTGTGTACTCTCTCCATGTACTCTGTGTGTACTCTCTCCATGTACTCTGCGTGTACTCTGAGTGTACTCTGCGTGTACTCTCTCCATGTACTCTGCGTGTACTCTGCGTGTACTGTGTGTACTCTGCGTGTACTCTCTCCATGTACTCTGTGTGTACTCTGTGTGTACTCTGCGTGTATTCTCTCCATGTACTCTGAGTGTACTCTCTCCATGTACTCTGTATGTACTCTGCGTGTACTGTGAGTGTACTCTGTGTGTACTCTCTCCACATACTCTGCGTGTACTCTGAGTGTAATCTGTGTGTACTCTCTCCATGTACTCTGCGTGTACTCTGTGTGTACTCTGTGTGTACTCTCTCCATGTACTCTGAGTGTACTCTCTCCATGTACTCTGAGTGTACTCTCTCCATGTACTCTGCGTGTACTGTGAGTGTACTCTGAGTGTACTCTCTCCACGTACTCTGCGTGTACTCTGAGTGTACTCTCTCCACGTACTCTGAGTGTAATCTGTGTGTACTCTCTCCACATACTCTGCGTGTACTGTGTGTACTCTGAGTGTACTCTCTCCACGTACTCTGCGTGTACTCTGTGTGTACTCTGAGTGTACTCTCTCCACATACTCTGCGTGTACTCTGAGTGTACTGTGTGTACTCTCTCCATGTACTCTGTGTGTACTCTCTCCATGTACTCTGTGTGTACTCTCTCCATGTACTCTGCGTGTACTCTGTGTGTACTCTGTGTGTACTCTGTGTGTACTCTGAGTGTACTCTCTCCACGTACTCTGCGTGTACTCTGTGTGTACTCTGCGTGTACTCTCTCCACGTACTCTGCGTGTACTCTGTGTGTACTCTGCGTGTACTCTCTCCATGTACTCTGTGTGTACTCTCTCCATGTACTCTGTGTGTACTCTGCGTGTACTCTCTCCACGTACTCTGCGTGTACTGAGTGTACTCTGTGTGTACTCTGTGTGTACTCTCTCCATGTACTCTGCGTGTACTGTGTGTAATCTGTGTGTACTCTCTCCACGTACTCTGCGTGTACTGTGTGTACTCTCTCCATGTACTCTCCATGTACTCTGTGTGTACTCTGAGTGTACTCTGCGTGTACTCTCTCCACGTACTCTGCGTGTACTCTGTGTGTACTCTGAGTGTACTCTGAGTGTACTCTGAGTGTACTCTGCGTGTACTCTCTCCATGTACTCTGTGTGTACTATGCGTGTACTGTGTGTACTCTGCGTGTACTGTGTGTGCTGAGTGTACTCTCTCCATGTACTCTGCGTGTACTGTGTGTACTCTGAGTGTAATCTGTGTGTACTCTCTCCACGTACTCTGCGTGTACTCTGCGTGTACTGCGTGTACTGTGTGTACTCTGCGTGTACTCTCTCCACGTACTCTGTGTGTACTCTGTGTGTACTCTGCGTGTACTCTCTCCATGTACTGTGTGTACTCTGTGTGTACTGTGTGTACTGTGAGTGTACTCTGAGTGTACTCTGTGTGTACTCTCTCCACGTACTCTGAGTGTACTCTGTGTGTACTCTGTGTGTACTCTCTCCATGTACTCTGCATGTACTCTGAGTGTACTCTGAGTGTACTCTGAGTGTACTCTCTCCACGTACTCTGTGTGTACTGTGTGTACTCTGAGTGTACTCTGCGTGTACTGTGTGTACTCTGAGTGTACTCTGAGTGTACTCTGTGTGTACTGTGTGTACTCTGAGTGTACTGTGTGTGTACTCTGTGTGTACTCTCTCCACGTACTCTGCGTGTACTGTGTGTACTCTGAGTGTACTCTCTCCACGTACTCTGTGTGTACTCTGTGTGTACTGTGTGTACTCTGTGTGTACTCTGCGTGTACTCTGTGTGTACTCTGTGTGTACTCTGAGTGTACTCTGTGTGTACTCTGTGTGTACTCTGTGTGTACTCTGAGTGTACTGTGTGTACTCTGAGTGTACTCTCTCCATGTACTCTGCGTGTACTCTGTGTGTACTCTGTGTGTACTCTGAGTGTACTCTGAGTGTACTCTGTGTGTACTCTCTCCATGTACTCTGAGTGTACTGTGAGTGTACTCTGTGTGTACTGTGTGTACTCTGTGTGTACTGTGAGTGTACTCTGAGTGTACTCTGTGTGTACTCTGTGTGTACTCTGTGTGTACTCTGAGTGTACTGTGTGTACTCTGAGTGTACTCTCTCCACGTACTCTGAGTGTACTGTGAGTGTACTCTGTGTGTACTCTGTGTGTACTCTGCGTGTACTGTGTGTACTCTGTGTGTACTCTGAGTGTACTCTGTGTGTACTCTGTGTGTACTCTGTGTGTACTCTGTGTGTACTGTGTGTACTGTGAGTGTACTCTGCGTGTACTGTGTGTACTCTGTGTGTACTCTGAGTGTACTCTGTGTGTACTGTGTGTACTCTGTGTGTACTCTGTGTGTACTGTGTGTACTCTGTGTGTACTGTGAGTGTACTCTGAGTGTACTCTGTGTGTACTCTGTGTGTACTCTGTGTGTACTCTGAGTGTACTGTGTGTACTCTGAGTGTACTCTCTCCACGTACTCTGAGTGTACTGTGAGTGTACTCTGTGTGTACTCTGTGTGTACTCTGCGTGTACTGTGTGTACTCTGTGTGTACTCTGAGTGTACTCTGTGTGTACTGTGTGTACTCTGTGTGTACTCTGTGTGTACTGTGTGTACTGTGAGTGTACTCTGTGTGTACTGTGTGTGTACTGTCCGTGTACTCTCGCTGTGCAGTGCCGCCCCTCACCTGCATCGCCCTCTGAACCAGGTGGTTGTCGATAGGCGGCAGTGGGGGGTCATGTGACACCTGCAGGGGCTTGGAGGCGTCCGATTGGTCGATCTGCACCAGCACCTTGTACACGGGGGCGGAGCCAGAACGGCGGGCCAGGATCTGTTGACTGCATGATCGCATGGGCAGACGCACGGACGCGTGATTACGGGCCGAGTCCACCTAGAGGGAGCCCAAACACCCATGAAGATCCGCCGTGTAGCCTCACACAGGCTGTCGGTGGCAAGTGTTGTTAGTAGCGAGTAGCAGCACCTGTGAAGGCCACCGGCACTGTGGCTCACGAAGGGGTGGGTGGCCAGCACCACGCCCGGCCACCTTTGTCTCCCCACTGCTGCTACGTTTACTACGCACACTGCCACTACGTGCCAATTTAAAGGCCGAGTCGACCTAGGGGAGGCCCAAAATCGGGTTCAGATAAGTCACCGGTGTTGGTGGTGGTCGTCTTGAGCGAGAATCGAACTCGGGTTCTCTGCCGGGCTCCCAGCGCAAGCGCAGCGCTAACCGCTGCACCACCGCTCCCCCCATCCGCTACTCACCACCACACTAGCAGTGTGAGGCTGTGTCCTGGTGAGTAGTGCTCACCAGCAACAGCTGTCTCCCTCACCACACTCACTTCCACACTAACAGCGTGAGGCTGTGTCCTGGTGAACAGTGCTCACCAGCACCAGCTGTCTCCGACATAACACTAACAGCGTGAGGCTGTGTCCTGGTGAGTAGTGCTCACCAACACCAGCTGTCTCTCTCACCAAACTCACTTCCACACTAACAGCGTGAGGCTGTGTCCTGGTGAGTAGTGCTCACCAGCACCAGCTGTCTCCCTCACCACACTCACTTCCACACTAACAGCGTGAGGCTGTGTCCTGGTGAGTAGTGCTCACCAGCACCAGCTCTCTCCCTCACCACACTCACTTCCACAGTAACAGCGTGAGGCTGTGTCCTGGTGAATAGTGCTCCACCAGCACCAGCTCTCTCCCTCACCAAACTCACTTCCACACTAACAGCGTGAGGCTGTGTCCTGGTGAGTAGTGCTCACCAGCACCAGCTGTCTCCCTCACCACACTCACTTCCACACTAACAGCGTGAGGCTGTGTCCTGGTGAGTAGTGCTCACCAGCACCAGCTGTCTCCCTCACCACACTCACTTCCACACTAACAGCGTGAGGCTATGTCCTGGTGAGTAGTGCTCCACCAGCACCAGCTCTCTCCCTCACCACACTCACTTCCACACTAACAGCGTGAGGCTATGTCCTGGTGAGTAGTGCTCACCAGCACTAGCTCTCTCCCTCACCACACTCACTTCCACACTAACAGCGTGAGGCTATGTCCTGGTGAGTAGTGCTCACCAGCACCAGCTGTCTCCCTCACCACACTCACTTCCACACTAACAGCGTGAGGCTATGTCCTGGTAAGTAGTGCTCCACCAGCACCAGCTCGCCCCAGCGCTCGCGGATCAGCGACCGAGCCTGCGAGTGAAGTACCTCCAGCTGCAGTGAGAGGCAGAACGAGTCTGGGGGTAGGGGACGAGTCAAGGAAGGCACAAGGGGGGTATGCAGGAGGTCGTGGGTTCGACCCCGGATCTTAACGCTTGACGCTGTATAGAGTCCATGTCCCTCTCTCTCTCATCATCACAGTGGCTATGAGATGTTAACTACCTCGCCTGGTATGGTGGTCACTGCGTGGATTATTCTCCGAGTCCTCCGGTTTTTCCCTCCACTTTGAGATTTGACGTTATGCATTTTAGAGTTCTTTGGCTACTAAAATTTCCTCGTGATAATAATCCGCTTTGTTGAGCGATCATTAGAGATGGCCAGGTCGCTCCTGCGAAAAAAAACAGCTACATAGCTCAGTGGGCCTTGCGTGGTAAACTAAAAATACTTTTGCTATGAGCCGTTACCCAGATCTTGCGAGGAGCTGTCATCAGCTCCTCGCACCGATATTCGGTCCGGGTGAAGCGGCGGCAGCAGGAGGGGCAGCAGCAGCAGCAGTGGGGAGAGGATACGCAGGCAGCTGTACATGTCCTGCAGCGGGCGCTCGTCACAGAAGAGGCGGCTCTGCACCAGCTGGTGCAGAAAGTCCACCTGGACCGCGTGCACCAGCGCACGACCGTCTGCACGGAGACAACAACGCACACACACACACACACACCGAGGCACACCCACACACACACGCACACCCAGGCACACCCCCACACACCCACGCACACCCACGCACGCACACCCAGGCAAACCCACGCATACACACACGCACGCGCGCACGCACACACACACGCACACACGCGCGCACACACACACATACCCAGGCACACCCACACACACCCACGCACACGCACGCACACACGCACACCCAGGCACACCCACGCATACACACACGCACGCGCGCACGCACACACACACGCACACCCAGGCACACACCCACGCACACACGCGCGAACGCACACACACGCACACCCAGGCACACCCACACACACCCACGCACGCACACACACCCACGCACACACACCCACGCACACACACGCACGCGCGCACGCACACACACACGCACACGCGCGCATACACGCGCACACACACACACACGCGCGCACACACACACACACGCGCGCGCACACACACACACACCCAGGCACACACACCCACGCACGCGCACACACACACGCGCACACACACACGCACGCACGCACACACACACACACACGCACGCACGGGGAGCCTTCAGCAGACTCGTAGCAGCAAACGTTACCCCTTTTTCACCCAAAACACAAACTTTTTAATATCTAAGCAATGGATATGAATACAAAAAGATACTAACATTGTAAACACATAATATCATGGTTAAGCAATGCATTAATTAAGATGTACTGTACTTACAACAGCCCATCGTTAGCAGGGGAATAGTCAGTAAGCGAAGACATTGGCCTCTATGGAGGCACGCCGTTAAGCGATTAGTTGTTAATAGGGGTGCTCGGTAAGAGGGGTTCTACTCTACACTACCCTAGACACTACCCTATACACTACCCTATACACTACCCTATACACTACACTCTACACTACCCTATACACTACACTACCATATAAACTACACTCTACACTACCATATACACTACACTCTATACTACCCTATACTCTACACTACCCTAGACACTACCTTATACACTACACTCTACACTACACTCTACACTACACTCTACACTACCCTATACACTACACTCTACACTACACTCTACACTACCCTAGACACTACCCTAGACACTACCTTATACACTACACTACCCTAGACACTACCCTATACTCTACACTACCCTAGACACTACCCTAGACACTACCTTATACACTACACTCTACACTACCCTATACACTACACTCTACACTACCCTATACACTACCCTATACACTACCCTATACACTACACTCTACACTACCCTATACACTACACTACCCTAGACACTACCCTATACACTACCCTATACACTACCCTATACACTACACTACCCTAGACACTACACTACCCTAGACACTACACTCTACACTACCCTACTATACACTACACTATAAACTACACATTGGGCTTTACGGAGGCACATCATTAATCAATTAGTCATATTCTTAGCTCTTTCGGTAAAGTCACGTTGAAGGGAAACAATAAAATAATAAAAAATATATAAAACAATAAAAAATTCTCACGACGTTTCGACCATAACACAAACGGTCGTCATCAGGTGTGTTGGTTTTTTATTGTTTTATATATATTTTATTATTTTATTGTTTCCCTTCAACGTGACTTTACCGAAAAAGCTAAGAATATGAATTACTGCAGTCACGAAAGCTTTAAATAAAAATCAATTAGTCGTTAACGGGGTGGTCCTTAAGAGGGTTTCTATATGTGTAGTAGTTTCATTGTTTAAGTTGTATGTATGTAGTGTGTACATTCTGCCGTTAACAGATGTTCAAACACCACTAGACACAATAACCCGGAGGGAGGGTGGAGCAGGCGAATCCATCAGGGACGTGCGGTCAGGAGAGGCAGAGAATCGCCTGACTAACTCCAATGAAAATTGCTGTTACGAAAAGTAAAAAATAAAGAATCAAATAAAATCAGTATCAAGATTTTTCCACTGATCCGTGTTGTAAATTTCTCTACGATTCCAATCATTTTTAGAGTCAAAATCGGCAAATTTGCGGCGCTCCGCTGCAAATAGCGGAAGGGACGAGGGGGGTGAGACAGCGAGAGGCTCAGCCTCCCCTCTGATTGCGCAACCCCTCAGAAACTGGATGGAGCACGGGCAATAAGAGCGTGCCTGTTACTGTCTCTCTGTGTCACCAACGTGATGTTTGTAGACCCCTTCATTACATCTCCTCGCCTTCCATACGCCAGGTAACTTATTTCACGTTTGAGTATAAAGATATTTATAAAGTATTAAAGCTTTCGTGAATGCACAAAATTACTCATTGGTTTTTTTTTCGGTAAAGTCACGTATGTAGAAATACAATAAAATTATATTGAAATTTAACACTTCTGAAATTCGTGGCCCGCCAGGAAGTGTCTAACTGTGTTGTTGGCCTGACTGGATGTGCTTCACATAATGTTTCTTAGGTTTGTTGAATTCTCTTCTTGTTGTATTTACCTCCGTGATTTGTTCTTGACACCTGATGAAGAGCGCTTGTGTTGCGATCGAAACGTCGTGATTGTTTTAATATAATTTTATTGTATTTCTAAATACGTGACTTTACCGAAAAAACCAGAGTAAAGATATTTATGTCAGACACGCCCCCCTCAGTGACGCCACGCCCCTCCATGAGGCCACGCCCCTCCGTAAGGCCACGCCCCCTCCACGAGGCCACGCCCCCTCAGTGAGGCCACGCCTCCCCCACCTCAGTGTGTGAATCTGGCTCTGACACTCGCACGTGCCTCCCCAGCCATTGACACCCTAGAAGCCAATATCAAGATGATGAAAAACAAAATAGGATTTATTCTTTCCGGCCAGAATACAGGAGGTGTTAAAATAAAAATTGGTGTTTAATAGGTGTTTAATAGGTGTTTAATAGGTGTTTAATAGGCGTTTAATAGGCGTTTAATAGGCGTTTCATAGGCGTTTCATAGGCGTTTCATAGGCGTTTAATAGGCGTTTAATAGGCGTTTAATAGGTCTTTAATAAGTGTTTAATAGGTCTTTAATAAGTGTTTAATAGGTCTTTAATAAGTGTTTAATAGGCGTAGGCGTTTAATAGGTGTTTAATAGGCATTTAATAGGTGTTTAACAGGTGTTTAATAAGTGTTTAATAGGCGTTTAATAAGTGTTTAATAGGCGTTTAATAGGCGTTTAATAGGTGTTTAATAAGCGTTTAATAGGCGTTTAATAGGCGTTTAATAGGAGCTTAATAGGCGTTTAATAGGCGTTTAATAGGCGTTTAATAGGCGTTTAATAGGCGTTTAATAGGCGTTTAATATGCGTTTAATAGGTGTTTAATAGGCGTTTAATAGGTGTTTAATAGGTGTTTAATAGGCGTTTAATAGGTGTTTTATAGGCATTTAATAGGCGTTTAATAGGTGTTTAATAGGAGCTTAATAGGCGTTTAATAGGCGTTTAATAGGAGCTTAATAGGCGTTTAATAGGAGCTTAATAGGCGCTTAATCGGTGTTTAATAAGCGTTTAATAGGCGTTTAATAGGCGTTTAATAGGAGCTTAATAGGCGTTTAATAGGCGTTTAATAGGCGTTTAATAGGCGTTTAATAGGCGTTTAATAGGCGTTTCATAGGCGTTTCATAGGTGTTTAATAGGCGTTTAATAGGTGTTTAATAGGCGTTTAATAGGCGTTTAATAGGCGTTTAATAGGCGTTTAATAGGCGTTTCATAGGCGTTTAATAGGCGTTTAATAGGCGTTTAATAGGCGTTTAATAGGCGTTGAATAGGTCTTTAATAAGTGTTTAATAGGTGTTTAATAAGTGTTTAATAGGCGTTTAATAGGCGTTTAATACGCGTTTAATAGGCATTTAATAGGTGTTTAATAGGTGTTTAATAAGTGTTTAATAGGCGTTTAATAGGCGTTTAATAGGTGTTTAATAAGCGTTTAATAAGCGTTTAATAGGCGTTTAATAGGAGCTTAATAGGCGTTTAATAGGCGTTTAATAGGCGTTTAATAGGCGTTTAATAGGCGTTTAATAGGCGTTTAATAGGCGTTTAATAGGTGTTTTATAGGCATTTAATAGGCGTTTAATAGGTGTTTAATAGGAGCTTAATAGGCGTTTAATAGGCGTTTAATAGGCGTTTAATAGGAGCTTAATAGGCGTTTAATAGGCGTTTAATAGGCGTTTAATAGGCGTTTAATAGGAGCTTAATAGGCGTTTAATAGGAGCTTAATAGGTGTTTAATAAGCGTTTAATAGGCGTTTAATAGGCGTTTAATAGGCGTTTAATAGGCGTTTAATAGGCGTTTAATAGGCGTTTAATAGGCGTTTCATAGGCGTTTCATAGGCATTTAATAGGCGTTTAATAGGCGTTTAATAGGCGTTTAATAGGCGTTTAATAGGCGTTTAATAGGTCTTTAATAAGTGTTTAATAGGTGTTTAATAAGTGTTTAATAGGCGTTTAATAGGCGTTTAATAGGCGTTTAATAGGTGTTTAATAGGTGTTTAATAGGCGTTTAATAGGCGTTTAATAGGCGTTTAATACGCGTTTAATAGGTGTTTAATAGGCGTTTAATAGGCGTTTAATAGGAGCTTAATAGGCGTTTAATAGGCGTTTAATAGGCGTTTAATAGGCGTTTAATAGGTGTTTAATAGGCGTTTAATAGGCGTTTAATAGGCGTTTAATACGCGTTTAATAGGCATTTAATAGGTGTTTAATAGGTGTTTAATAAGTGTTTAATAGGCGTTTAATAGGCGTTTAATAGGTGTTTAATAAGCGTTTAATAGGCGTTTAATAGGCGTTTAATAGGAGCATAATAGGCGTTTAATAGGCGTTTAATAGGCGTTTAATAGGCGTTTAATAGGCGTTTAATAGGCGTTTAATAGGTGTTTAATAGGCGTTTAATAGGTCTTTAATAGGTGTTTAATAGGCGTTTAATAGGTGTTTAATAGGTGTTTAATAGGGGCTTAATAGGTGTTGAATAGGCGTTTAATAGGCGTTTAATAGGCGTTTAATAGGTGTTTAATAGGTGTTTAATAGGAGCTTAATAGGCGTTTAATAGGCGTTTAATAGGAGCTTAATAGGCGTTTAATAGGTGTTTAATAGGCGTTTAATAGGCGTTTAATAGGTGTTTTATAGGCATTTAATAGGCGTTTAATAGGCGTTTAATAGGAGCTTAATAGGCGTTTAATAGGCGTTTAATAGGCGTTTAATAGGAGCTTAATAGGCGTTTAATAGGCGTTTAATAGGCGTTTAATAGGCGTTTAATAGGAGCTTAATAGGCGTTTAATAGGAGCTTAATAGGTGTTTAATAAGCGTTTAATAGGCGTTTAATAGGCGTTTAATAGGAGCTTAATAGGCGTTTAATAGGCGTTTAATAGGCGTTGAATAGGCGTTTAATAGGCGTTTAATATGCGTTTAATAGGCGTTTAATAGGCGTTTAATAGGTGTTTAATAGGCGTTTAATAGGTGTTTAATAGGTGTTTTATAGGCATTTAATAGGCGTTTAATAGGTGTTTAATAGGTGTTTAATAAGTGTTTACCCTTTGGGCAATAATAAAACAGTTGTGTTAAGATGTTCAAACACCTTTTGCAAAGGATCGAGTCTCATTAACCACACACGCACATGTGATGAACATGCAACATATGGTGGTGACAGTGAGCGTGTGGTAATGGTGAGCGTGTGGTTGTGGTGGTGAGCGTGTGGTAGTGGTGGTGAGCGTGTGGTCGTGGTGGTGAGCGTGTGGTCGTGGTGGTGAGCGTGTGGTCGTGGTGGTGAGCATGTGGCGGTGAGCGTGGTGGTGTTGGTGAGCGTGTTGGTGGTGGTGTTGGTGAGCGTGTGGTAGTGGTGAGCGTGTGGTAGTGGTGAGCGTGTGGTCGTGGTGGTGAGCGTGTGGTCGTGGTGGTGAGCGTGTGGTCGTGGTGGTGAGCGTGTGGTGGTGACGGTGGTGAGCGTGTGGCGGTGAGCGTGCTGTGGCGGTGAGCGTGGTGGTGTTGGTGAGCGTGTGGTCGTGGTGGTGAGCGTGTGGTGGTGACGGTGGTGAGCGTGTGGCGGTGAGTGTGGTGGTGTTGGTGAGCGTGTCGGTGGTGGTGTTGGTGAGCCTACACTCACCACCCGTGTCTCTGTCCTGCACCAGGATGCGCAGCTTGAGGAGTCTCCAGGGGATGTCCGGGTCGTCCCCCATGACGGTCAGGACCGCCTCAAACTCACCGTCCACGCACAGCCTCACCCGGCCCCGCTCTGGGATATGGGGATGGACCCGGGGGTGGACATGAGGGGGACACCGGTGAGACGGGGATGGACACGGGGGTGGACATGAGGGGGACACCGGTGAGACGGGGGTGGACACGGGGGTGGACATGAGGGGGACACCGGTGAGACGGGGGTGGACACGGGGGTGGACATGAGGGGGACACGGGTGAGACACGAGTGGGACATGGGAGGGACAAGGGGAGACGTGGCAGGGGACACGGGGGATACGGGGTGGACACGGGGGTGGACATGAGGGGGACACCGGTGAGACGGGGGTGGACACGGGGGTGGACATGAGGGGGACACCGGTGAGACGGGGGTGGACACGGGGGTGGACATGAGGGGGACACCGGTGAGACGGGGGTGGACACGGGGGTGGACATGAGGGGGACACGGGTGAGACACGAGTGGGACATGGGAGGGACAAGGGGGACACGGGGGGGGGCATGTGGGGATATGCGGAAACACGGGGGGTGAGCCACATGGGGACACGGTTGAGACAAGGGGAGACAAGGGTGATATAAGTCAAGACATGAGTGAGTGGGTGGGTGAGTGAGTGAGTGGGTGGGTGAGTGAGTGGGTGAGTGAGTGGGTGAGTAAGTGGGTGAGTAAGTGGGTGGGTGAGTGGGTGGGTGAGTGGGTGGGTGGATGGGTGAGTGAGTGAGAGGGTGAGTGAGTGAGAGGGTGGGTGTGTGTGTGGGTGGGTGAGTGGGTGAGTGAGTGGTTGAGTGAGAGGGTGGGTATGTGGATGGGTGACGAGATGAGTGGGTGAGTGAGTGGGTGGGTGAGTGAGAGGTTGGGTGGGTGGATGGGTGATTGAGAGGGTGGGTAAGTTGGTGTGTGACTAGATGAGTGGGTGAGTGAGTGAGTGAGTTGGTGGGTGGGTGAGTAACTGACCCACGGTGAGTGAGGCAAGGCGTGGAGGCAGGTGAGTGCTGATGAGTCGGTGCTGCAGGATGTGGTTGAGGTGCACCAGAGTTGACAACTTCTCCGCTCGGGTGATCGGGTCCGGCGGGATGATCTTATCCTACAACACCCGGCAAGCCACAATAACAACAACTCAACAACAATGCGATCACAAGGGAGAGTGTGTATGGTGATGGTGTGGTGAGGGTGTAGTGAGAGTGTGTGTGTGTACGTGTCTAAGGGCTGTGTGTGCGTGGCGAGTGTGCGATGGCGAGCGTGTAGTTGGTGAGTTTCAGTGTCTATGTTGGGAAGCGTTGGCGCAGTTAGCGTGCTGCAACGCTCCACAATGAGCACCGTTGGCTATGTGCGATGCGGAATAAGTCCAAGATACAGATGTGGCGACTGCGATTGTCACTGTGTGGTGCCGGGCTTACGAGGCCACGGCGGTGAACGCGTTGACTTTAAAGTGCAGCCCGCTCACTGGGCGTAGTACCACCGGCCCTAGCGGGGCTTGGCTGAGCGAGAGAGAGCGTCGGCCAGCCAGGGTTACGTTGGGGCACGACGCGCCGCTTGACCTGCCGACACGTGGCCGGACGATATTGGAGGGGGGCCAACCGGTGGACGGGGGGGGCCGCTGGGCGGTCACGTGGTCTAAAGGAGCTCTCGGGAGTCCTTCGGGAAAGAGCCGGAGGGATGCGGAAGGGGGGCGGGGACGAAGGACGGAGCCGGCCCCAGCCCGGGGGGGATATAACGGGGGGGGGGGCCCCGTGAGGGGCTCGGGGTTCTTCGTGTTGCTGGTGTCAAGAAGATCCACGTTGGGGAGAAGAAGCCTCTGGCCACGCGGCCCGGGGCCCAGCTCGTGGTCCGGACCGGGATAGCGAACCGTCGTGCCCAGTTCTGCCGTAGCGTGGCGAGATGGGCGTTCGACCCCCCGAGTGCAGGTTGCGTGATGTTGTGTTGTAATAAAAACGTGTTGCTCCCAAGACTACGTCCGCGGCTCAGTTGGACTCGCTACAGATGCACAGAGACCCACAGACACCCAAGACTCAGAGACGCCCATGGAAATCCGTCGATTAGCCTGGCTGGCTACGTACGCTACACTATACAATACACGCTGCGGTGGTGGCGAGCGTGCGGCAGTGGTGGTGGTGGCAGTGAGCGTGCGGCGATGATGAGCGAGCCTCACCCGGATGCAGGTGGGGAGGCGTGGGTAGGTGCCCGTGGTGAGCGTGTCGATGGCGCAGTGGATGGAGAAGGCGGGGAGGCGCGCGTGAACGAGCGCATCGCGCGCCAGCGCCGCCAGCCGATCCGCAGAATCCACAAACAGCAGCGTGCCTTGCTCCAGGAAGCCGGAGATCAGCTGGGACGTGCACGGGGGGAGGGAGAGACGCGTGGAGGGAGACGGGGAGGAGAGACGCGTGGAGGAGAGACGGGGAGAGGGAGACGGGGAGGAGACGCGTGGAGGAGAGACGGGGAGAGGGAGACGGGGAGGAGAGACGGGGAGAGGGAGACGGGGAGGAGAGACGCGTGGAGGAGAGACGGGGAGAGGGAGACGGGGAGGAGAGACGCGTGGAGGAGAGACGGGGAGAGGGAGACGGGGAGGAGACGGGGAGGAGAGACGGGGAGAGGGAGACGGGGAGGAGACGGGGAGGAGAG
This sequence comes from Petromyzon marinus, assembly GCF_048934315.1. Taxonomy (NCBI): domain Eukaryota; kingdom Metazoa; phylum Chordata; class Hyperoartia; order Petromyzontiformes; family Petromyzontidae; genus Petromyzon; species Petromyzon marinus. The sequence goes on along the minus strand of NW_027422603.1, from coordinate 1,173,587 downwards.
ACGGGGAGAGGGAGGATTGGGCCTTGCTCGAGGAAAGCCGCCATCGGCTGGGGCACGGATGGGGGGGGAGGAGATGCGGAGGAGGGCACGTGGGGGGTCGTGGTCTCACCGCACACTTGTCGACCTTGCCCGCGTTCCCTGCCCACTTGACGAGCGCCAGGAGACGCACGAACAGCTGTCGCGTGCGCGTCGCAAACTGCACGATCTCCATCTTCCTGCGGGAGGCAGGGGAGACACGCGGAGACGGAGACACGCGGTGAGGCACGGGGACATGCGCGGAGACACGGGAAGACTACGGTGAGACAGGCGGTGAGACACACGGTGAGACACGCGGTGAGACACATGGTGAGACACAAGGTGAGACACAAGGTGAGACAGGCGGTGAGACACATGGTGAGACAGGCGGTGAGACACATGGTGAGACAGGTGGTGAGACAGGCGGTGAGACACACGGTGAGACACACGGTGAGACACACGGTGAGACACACGGTGAGACACATGGTGAGACAGGCGGTGAGACACACGGTGAGACACATGGTGAGACAGGCGGTGAGACACGCGGTGAGACACACGGTGAGACACAAGGTGAGACACGCGGTGAGACACATGGTGAGGCACATGGTGAGACAGGCGGTGAGACACATGGTGAGACAGGCGGTGAGGCACATGGTGAGACACATGGTGAGACAGGCGGTGAGACACAAAGTGAGACACATGGTGAGACAGGCGGTGAGACACACGGTGAGACACACGGTGAGACAGGCGGTGAGACAGGCGGTGAGACACACGGTGAGACACATGGTGAGACAGGCGGTGAGACACGCGGTGAGACACAAGGTGAGGCACAAGGTGAGACAGGCGGTGAGACACACGGTGAGACAGGCGGTGAGACACATGGTGAGACACATGGTGAGACAGGCGGTGAGACAGGCGGTGAGACACATGGTGAGACAGGCGGTGAGACACGCGGTGAGACACATGGTGAGACAGGCGGTGAGACACACGGTGAGACACACGGTGAGACAGGCGGTGAGACAGGCGGTGAGACACATGGTGAGACACATGGTGAGGCACATGGTGAGACAGGCGGTGAGACACATGGTGAGACACAGAGACACGTTGAGACACGCGGGTAGTGACGCGGAGACAATCCTAGACTCCCACACTCTTAGACTCACCACCGCTCACCACCACCACAGCCTCACTACGGCACATACCTATTCCTCCCCACTCACCACATGCTCACCAACAACTGCTGTTCACCACTAAGCAGGGGTGACATCACCATTGTGCTTGTGCCAGGCTAGGTGCACTTTGAGGCCACGTTAAAGTGTCGAAGGCTCGCTGCTAGCAGGAGGTGCCTCCTACTGTGCCAATTCCGTGTTATATCTGCCCAGTGCTCTGCTCGTTGTTGTGAGCGTCGCTCCTCCGCCCTCCGTTGTTGTTGGAGGGCGACTGCCTCCAACTGCCCAGTAGCGTCCTTCACGAGCCACCTCCACAGAGGCCGATCTTGACACCGCTGGTACCGGTCATCGGCAAGTCCACTCAGCTCCACGTCCTCCTGCACCACATCACTCAATCTCTTCTCTAGCCCGTGCCGCGCCCGCTTAGCCCCCTCAATCCGGCCGAACAAAAGCTGTTTCGGCATGCGGTGGCTGGGCATGCGGGCTACATGACCCAGCCATCGCAGCCTTCCCCGCCGGAAGAGCTCACCGATGGGACCTTGCCCAGATCTTTCAAGGATTTGTGAGCTCCTCACACAATCCAGTCTGGTTAAACCCAGGATGGATCGTAGGCAGGCCAGCCTAAATGTTTCTAACCGGCAAAGATGTTCCATTAGGGGGGTCCACGTTTCGCAAGCGTAGAGAAGGGAGGGAATGACCGTGGCCGAGAAGACCTGAAGCTTAGTGCGGAGCGACAGACCAGGTAGCTTCCACACAGCATTACGCAACCGATGAAAATATATTGCCGCTCGACTGATTCGGAGTGAGACCTCTGCTGTTAAACCGCTACACCACACACACACTCACACACACCTACCCACACAGCTACCCACCCACGCCCCTCACCTCTCCATGTCGGTCTTGCGTGGGAGTCTGTAACGGCAATAGCATCATCACAGTGAGTAACCAGGACGTGCCTCAAGTGAGGTACAGTGTGGTGCAGTGTGTTGTCTCGGTGTGGTGAGTCTCAGTGCGGTGAGTCTCGGTGTGGTGAGTCTCAGTGTGGTGAGTCTCGGTGTGGTGAGTCTCGGTGTGGTGAGTCTCAGTGTGGTGAGTCTCGGTGTGGTGAGTCTCGGTGTGGTGAGTCTCGGTGTGGTGAGTCTCGGTGTGGTGAGTCTCAGTGTGGTGAGTCTCAGTGTGGTGAGTCTCAATGTGGTGAGTCTCAGTGTGGTGAGTCTCAGTGTGGTGAGTCTCGGTGTGGTGAGTCTCGGTGTGGTGAGTCTCAGTGTGGTGAGTCTCAGTGTGGTGAGTCTCAATGTGGTGAGTCTCAGTGTGGTGAGTCTCAGTGTGGTGAGTCTCGGTGTGGTGAGTCTCGGTGTGGTGAGTCTCGGTGTGGTGAGTCTCGGTGTGGTGAGTCTCGGTGTGGTGAGTCTCGGTGTGGTGAGTCTCAGTGTGGTGAGTCTCAGTGTGGTGAGTCTCGGTGTGGTGAGTCTCAGTGTGGTGAGTCTCAGTGTGGTGAGTCTCGGTGTGGTGAGTCTCGGTGTGGCGAGTCTCGGTGTGGCGAGTCTCGGTGTGGTGAGTCTGTGTGTAGTGTGTCTGTGTGTGTAGTGTGTCTGTGTGTGTAGTGTGTAGTGTGTCTGTGTGTAATGTGTCTGTGTACAGTGTGTCTGTGTGCCTGTGTGTAGTGTGTCTGTGTGTAGTGTGTGTAATGTGTCTGTGTGTAGTGTGTCTGTGCACAGTGTGTCTGTGTGTCTGTGTGTAGTGTGTCTGTGTACAGTGTGTCTGTGTGCCTGTGTGTAGTGTGTCTGGGAGTGCCCCTCAGAGCTCTGCTAGCACCAGCAGCTCGTGGTGTGTCTGTGTGTAGTGTGGTGTGTGTGTAGTGTGTCTGTGTGTAGTGTGTCTGTGTGTAGTGTGTCTGTGTGTAGTGTCTGTGTGTAGTGTGTGTAGTGTGTCTGTGTGTAGTGTGTGTAGTGTGTCTGTGTGTAGTGTGTCTGTGTGTAGTGTGTCTGTGTGTAGTGTCTGTGTGTAGTGTGTCTGTGTGTAGTGTGTGTGTAGTGTGTCTGTGTGTAGTGTGTCTGTGTGTAGTGTGTCTGTGTGTAGTGTGTCTGTGTGTAGTGTGTCTGTGTGTGTAGTGTGTGTAGTGTTTCTGTGTGTAGTGTGTGTGTAGTGTGTCTGTGTACAGTGTGTCTGTGAGCGCCCCTCACAGCTCTGCTAGCACCAGCAGCTCGTGGTGTGTCTGTGTGTAGTGTGTCTGTGTGTCTGTGTGTAGTGTGTCTGTGTGTAGTGTGTCTGTGTGTAGTGTGTCTGTGTGTAGTGTGTCTGTGTGTAGTGTGTCTGTGTGTAGTGTGTGTGTGTGTAGTGTGTCTGTGTGTCTGTGTGTAGTGTGTCTGTGTGTAGTGTGTCTGTGTACAGTGTGTCCATGTGTAGTGTGTCTGTGTGTAGTGTGTCTGTGTGTAATGTGTCTGTGTACAGTGTATGTAGTGTGTCTGTGTACAGTGTGTGTAGTGTGTCTGTGTGTAGTGTGTCTGTGTGTAGTGTGTCTGTGTGTAGTGTGTCTGTGTGTAGTGTCTGTGTGTAGTGTGTGTGTGTAGTGTGTCTGTGTGTAGTGTGTGTGTGTAGTGTGTCTGTGTGTAGTGTGTGTGTAGTGTGTCTGTGTGTTGTGTGTCTGTGTGTAATGTGTCTGTGTATAGTGTGTGTGTAGTGTGTCTGTGTAGTGTGTGTGGAGTGTGTCTGTGTGTAGTGTGTGTGTAGTGTGTCTGTGTGTAGTGTGTCTGTGTGTAGTGTGTCTGTGTGTAGTGTGTCTGTGTGTAGTGTGTCTGTGTGTAGTGTGTCTGTGTGTAGTGTGTCTGTGTGTAGTGTGTCTGTGTGTAGTGTGTCTGTGTGAAGTGTGTCTGTGTGTAGTGTGTGTGTACAGTGTATGTAGTGTGTCTGTGTACAGTGTGTGTGGTGTGTCTGGGTGTAGTGTGTCTGTGTGCAGTGTGTGTGTAGTGTGTCTGTGTGTAGTGTGTGTGTAGTGTGTCTGTGTGTAGTGTGTGTGTAGTGTGTCTGTGTGTGTGGTGTGTCTGTGTGTAGTGTGTAGTGTGTCTGTGTGTAGTGTGTCTGTGTGTAGTGTGTCTGTGTGTAGTGTGTCTGTGTTTAGTGTGTGTGTGTAGTGTGTCTGTGTGTAGTGTGTCTGTGTGTCTGTGTGTAGTGTGTCTGTGTGTAGTGTGTCTGTGTAGTGTGTCTGTGTGTAGTGTGTCTGTGTGTAGTGTGTCTGTGTACAGTGTGTCCGTGTGTAGTGTGTCTGTGTGTAGTGTCTGTGTGTAGTGTCTGTGTGTAGTGTGTCTGTGTGTAGTGTGTGTGTAGTGTGTCTGGGTGTAGTGTGTCTGTGTGTCTGTGTGTAGTGTGTCTGTGTGTAGTGTGTCTGGGTGTAGTGTGTCTGTGTGTCTGTGTGTAGTGTGTCTGTGTGTCTGTGTGTAGTGTGTCTGTGTGTAGTGTGTCTGTGTGTAGTGTGTCTGTGTGTAGTGTGTCTGTGTGTAGTGTGTGTGTGTGTGTAGTGTGTCTGTGTGTCTGTGTGTAGTGTGTCTGTGTGTAGTGTGTCTGTGTGTAGTGTGTCTGTGTGTAGTGTGTGTGTAGTGTGTCTGTGTGTAGTGTGTGTGTGTAGTGTGTCTGTGTGTAGTGTGTGTGTAGTGTGTCTGTGTGTTGTGTGTCTGTGTGTAATGTGTCTGTGTGTAGTGTGTGTGTAGTGTGTCTGTGTAGTGTGTGTGGAGTGTGTCTGTGTGTAGTGTGTGTGTAGTGTGTCTGTGTGTAGTGTGTCTGTGTGTAGTGTGTCTGTGTGTAGTGTGTCTGTGTTTAGTGTGTCTGTGTGTAGTGTGTCTGTGTGTAGTGTGTCTGTGTGTAGTGTGTCTGTGTGTAGTGTGTGTGTACAGTGTATGTAGTGTGTCTGTGTACAGTGTGTGTGGTGTGTCTGGGTGTAGTGTGTGTGTACTGTGTCTGTGTGTAGTGTGTGTGTAGTGTGTCTGTGTGTGTGGTGTGTCTGTGTGTAGTGTGTAGTGTGTCTGTGTGTAGTGTGTCTGTGTGTAGTGTGTCTGTGTGTAGTGTGTGTAGTGTGTCTGTGTGTAGTGTGTCTGTGTGTCTGTGTGTCTGTGTGTAGTGTGTCTGTGTGTAGTGTGTCTGTGTAGTGTGTCTGTGTGTAGTGTGTCTGTGTGTAGTGTGTCTGTGTACAGTGTGTCCGTGTGTAGTGTGTCTGTGTGTAGTGTCTGTGTGTAGTGTGTCTGTGTGTAGTGTGTGTGTAGTGTGTCTGGGTGTAGTGTGTCTGTGTGTCTGTGTGTAGTGTGTCTGTGTGTAGTGTGTCTGGGTGTAGTGTGTCTGTGTGTCTGTGTGTAGTGTGTCTGTGTGTAATGTGTCTGTGTGTAGTGTGTGTGTAGTGTGTCTGTGTGTAGTGTGTCTGTGTGTATTGTGTGTGTAGTGTGTCTGTGTGTAGTGTGTCTGTGTGTCTGTGTGTAATGTGTCTGTGTGTAGTGTGTGTGTAGTGTGTCTGTGTGTAGTGTGTCTGTGTGTCTGTGTGTAGTGTGTCTGTGTGTAGTGTGTCTGTGTGTAGTGTGTCTGTGTGTCTGTGTGTAGTGTGTCTGTGTGTCTGTGTGTAGTGTGTGTGTGAGCGCCCCTCACAGCTCTGCTAGCAGCAGCAGCTCGTGGTGTGTCTGTGTGTAGTGTGTGTGTGTAGTGTGTCTGTGTGTAGTGTGTGTGTAGTGTGTCTGTGTGTAGTGTGTCTGTGTGTAGTGTGTCTGTGTGTAGTGTGTCTGTGTGTAGTGTGTGTAGTGTGTCTGTGTGTAGAGTGTGTAGTGTGTGTAGTGTGTCTGTGTGTAGTGTGTAGTGTGTGTAGTGTGTCTGTGTGTCTGTGTGTAATGTGTCTGTGTGTAGTGTGTGTGTAGTGTGTCTGTGTGTAGTGTGTCTGTGTGTAATGTGTCTGTGTGTAATGTGTGTGTAGTGTGTCTGTGTGTAATGTGTGTGTGTGTGTAGTGTGTGTAGTGTGTCTGTGTGTAGTGTGTGTAGTGTGTGTAGTGTGTCTGTGTGTAGTGTGTAGTGTGTGTAGTGTGTCTGTGTGTAGTGTGTAGTGTGTGTAGTGTGTCTGTGTGTAGTGTGTCTGTGTGTAATGTGTCTGTGTGTAGCGTGTGTGTAGTGTGTCTGTGTGTAGTGTGTCTGTGTGTAATGTGTCTGTGTGTAATGTGTGTGTAGTGTGTCTGTGTGTAATGTGTGTGTGTGTAGTGTGTGTAGTGTGTCTGTGTGTAGTGTGTCTGTGTGTAGTGTGTCTGTGTGTAGTGTGTGTAGTGTGTCTGTGTGTAATGTGTGTGTGTGTAGTGTGTGTAGTGTGTCTGGGAGCGCCCCTCACAGCTCTGCTAGCACCAGCAGCTCGTGGTAAGTCTTCTGGAGCAGGAAGTCCATGAGGAGGCTGAGGGACACGTGCCCGGGGCCGCCCGCACCACCGCCAACCACCAGCTGAGCGGGGTCAGCCTGGACCAGCGCCATCGCTCGCTGATCCTCCTCCTCCTATCCCTCCTGTGAACAACACAACATCAATAACAATATAAATATCAAAATAAACAACAGAAATATAAACATCAACAATAGTAATATCAACATCATCAACATAAACAATCGCAGGATCAACAACATAACCAACACTATCAACATAACAAAATCTGCATTATCAACATTAAGATTATTAATAGCATTACCACAATATTAACAATATTAACAATAACTGTATCAACATCACCGCCAATATCAGAATCAACAACATCAACAGCGGTTGCCGAATCCGTAGAGAAGTGGACAACGTGTTCCAGGGAGTGAGATGGAACAGATGGAGATTAGTCCACACACTCTGCTGTAGGAGTGATTGAGATGTAACAGATAAAGATTAGTCCACACACTCTGCTGTAGGAGTGAGATGTAACAGATGGAGATTAGTCCACACACTCTGCTGTAGGAGTGAGATGTAACAGATGGAGATTAGTCCACACACTCTGCTGTAGGAGTGATTGAGATGTAACAGATGGAGATTAGTCCACACACTCTGCTGTAGGAGTGATTGAGATGTAACAGATGGAGATTAGTCCACACACTCTGCTGTAGGAGTGGCTGAGATGTAACAGATGGAGATTAGTCCACACTCTCTGCTGTAGGAGTGATTGAGATGTAACAGCTGGAGATTAGTCCACACACACTGCTGTAGGAGTGATTGAGATGTAACAGATGGAGATTAGTCCACACACTCTGCTGTAGGAGTGATTGAGATGTAACAGATGGAGATTAGTCCACACACTCTGCTGTAGGAGTGATTGAGATGTAACAGATGGAGATTAGTCCACACACTCTGCTGTAGGAGTGATTGAGATGTAACAGATGGAGATTAGTCCACATTCTCTGCTGTAGGAGTGATTGAGATGTAACAGATGGAGATTAGTCCACACACACTGCTGTAGGAGTGATTGAGATGTAACAGATGGAGATTAGTCCACACACTCTGCTGTAGGAGTGATTGAGATGTAACAGATGGAGATTAGTCCACACACTCTGCTGTAGGAGTGACTGAGATGTAACAGATGGAGATTAGTCCACACACACTGCTGTAGGTGTGAGATGTAACAGATGGAGATTAGTCCACACACTCTGCTGTAGGAGTGACTGAGATGTAACAGATGGAGATTAGTCCACACACTCTGCTGTAGGAGTGATTGAGATGTAACAGATGGAGATTGGTCCACACACTCTGCTGTAGGAGTGATAGAGATGTAACAGATGGAGATTAGTCCACACACTCTGCTGTAGGAGTGATTGAGATGTAACAGATGGAGATTAGTCCACACACTCTGCTGTAGGAGTGATTGAGATGTAACAGATGGAGATTAGTCCACACACTCTGCTGTAGAAGTGAGATGTACCAGATGGAGATTAGTCCACACACTCTGCTGTAGGAGTGAGATGTAACAGATGGAGATTAGTCCACACACTCTGCTGTAGGAGTGATTGAGATGTAACAGATGGAGATTAGTCCACACACTCTGCTGTAGGAGTGATTGAGATGTAACAGATGGAGATTAGTCCACACACTCTGCTGTAGGAGTGATTGAGATGTAACAGATGGAGATTAGTCCACACACTCTGCTGTAGGAGTGATTCAGATGTAACAGATGGAGATTAGTCCACACACTCTGCTGTAGGAGTGAGATGTAACAGATGGAGATTAGTCCACACACTCTGCTGTAGGAGTGATTGAGATGTAACAGATGGAGATTAGTCCACACACTCTGCTGTAGGAGTGAGATGTAACAGATGGAGATTAGTCCACACTCTCTGCTGTAGGAGTGATTGAGATGTAACAGATGGAGATTAGTCCACACACTCTGCTGTAGGAGTGAGATGTAACAGATGGAGATTAGTCCACATTCTCTGCTGTAGGAGTGATTGAGATGTAACAGATGGAGATTAGTCCACACACTCTGCTGTAGGAGTGAGATGTAACAGATGGAGATTAGTCCACACACTCTGCTGTAGGAGTGATTGAGATGTAACAGATGGAGATTAGTCCACACACTCTGCTGTAGGAGTGATTGAGATGTAACAGATGGAGATTAGTCCACACACACTGCTGTAGGAGTGAGATGTAACAGATAAAAATTAGTCCACACATGGAGATTAGCCTTCTCACGCTGGTGCCAGCCGCACCAGGTACTCACAATCATTCCGATCACTCGCTCACTTCGTCTCCCCTCACCACCTCCTCACCTCGTCTCACCACCTCCTCACCTCGCCTCACCTCCCCTCACCACCTCCTCACCACCCCCTCGTCTCCCCTCCTCACCTCGCTCACCTCGTCTCCCCTCACCACCTCCTCACCACCTCCTCACTCCGTCTCCCCTCACCACCTCCTCACCTCGTCTCACCACCTCCTCACCTCGCCTCCCCTCACCTCCCCTCACCTCCCCTCACCACCTCCTCACCACCTCCTCGTCTCCCCTCCTCACCTCGCTCACTCCGTCTCCCCTCACCTCCCCTCATCACCTCCTCACTTCGTCTCTCCTCACCACCTCCTCACCTCGTCTCCCCTCACCACCGCCTCCCCTCACCACCTCCTCACCTCCCCTCACCACCTCCTCACTTCGCCTCCCCTCACCACCTCCTCACCACCTCCTCACCACCTCCCCACTTCGTCTCCCCTCGCCTCCCCTCACCACCTCCTCACCACCTCCTCACCACCTCCTCACTCCGTCTTCCCTCACCACCTCCTCACCACCTCCTCACCTCGTCTCCCCTCACCACCGCCTCCCCTCACCACCTCCTCACCTCCCCTCACCACCTCCTCACTTCGCCTCTCCTCACCACCTCCTCACTTCGTCTCCCCTCGCCTCCCCTCACCACCTCCTCACCACCTCCTCACCTCCCCTCACCACCTCCTCACCACCTCCTCACTCCGTCTCCCCTCACCACCTCCTCACCACCTCCTCAGCACCTCCCCACTTCGCCTCCCCTCACCACCTCCCCTCACCACCTCCTCACCACCTCCTCACCTCCCCTCACCACCTCCTCACCACCTCCTCACTCCGTCTCCCCTCACCACCTCCTCACCACCTCCTCACTTCGTCTCCCCTCACCACCTCCTCACCACCTCCTCACCTCCCCTCACCACCTCCTCACCACCTCCTCACTCCGTCTCCCCTCACCACCTCCTCACCACCTCCTCACTCCGTCTCCCCTCGCCACCTCCTCACCTCGCTCACTCCGTCTCCCGCGCGCCGGGTCAGGGGTCACCGGTTTGCAGTTTCCGCTTCCGGCGGCCCCAGAGCCTGAATTAGCGGATGGGGTGTCGGGAGCCCCGGAACCTGAATTAGCTGATAGGGTGTCGGGGGCCCCGGAGCCTGAATTAGTGGATGGGGTGTCGGGAGCCCCGGAACCTGAATCGTGGGAGCCCGTGACTTGAGGGGGCGGGGGTGGAGGGGACCGGCGCCCGGCATCTGAATTGCGGGCGCTTGTTGGGGGGGGCGGGGGGAACCCCGGACCGTGAATGAACACGTGGCGAGAATCGATTCGGCATAGAGTTGTTAAAACGAGTCAACATTTATCGATTCCTGCGCTCGAAAGTCATCCAAAATAAACGCCTTAAAACAAGTTTTTTTTAAAACAACGCTTTTATTAACAATTTCTATTAACTCACGGTCGAGAAGTACGTCAATGATGGGGCGCCTGCTCCCACATCAACGCTCACTTTAATTAATTGATTACTTTATAAGTGAATCTTTCAAGGACAATGCATCATATTATCATAGTATGTTTATTGTTTGCATTTTGACTGCAGGTATTGTGGTTAATGCAGACATGAATCCTCGTAAAAAAAGGTTTCGGTTTTGTTGCCAGAAAAAAGGGGAAAAACGTTATTATTTGTCTTATGGTTGTTGTTGTTGGCTTGCACCACATTAATTTTTGCACACAGCATTTTAATAATGTTTTTTTGCGTGGAATATTTTCTGGCTTATTCCAGAATGTTTCTGTTACGCGTTGTCGCTTCAAGATGTTCTCTGTGTTCAAATTGTGTTTGTTGTGGTTGCACCCGACTTAAGAGCCGCATGGCTCACAGGGCTGTACCTAATAAGTGAAACTTGAAACTTCGATGTACAACTTTGTGTGTGTGGAGTGAGGGTGCCAGCAGCTCGCCTGAGGCACGTGACACCCGCTTCTTGATTCCAGAGTTTAGGGGGCCGTGGCGTTTTTTACCTCCACAAATATATACAAATAATAAGGCGTCCAATCAAAATGTAAATTTGTTTAAAGTAGCGAATTGATGCCGATGTTGATACAGGCATGCATTGTCACCGGATCTGAGTAGCTGTGAAAAGTGTGGAATTGATTGGACAACGGGAAAGGGACGAAATTTTGATTACAAGATTTGACCCAGACAAACAAAGGAATCAAGTAAAACCGTTGACAGACGAATGAACACTTCTCACCCACCCACCCAACAACAACAAGGGCCATTCGCCACTAAGTGGCGGTGATGTCACCATGGCGCTTGTGCCAGGCTAGGTGCATGCTGATGCCACGCGAAGTGTCAACGCCCGCTGGCAGGAGGTCACGGGGCAGACCCAGCAGGTGCCACGGGTCGACTGACTGAGATGACTGGCTGATGCACCACCTGTGCCCCCTACTGTGCCAACCCGCCTGTGCTTTAGCCACCCGGAGCTCCGCTCGTTGTCGTGAGCATCGCTCCTCCGCCCTCTGTCGTTGTTGGAGGGCGACTGCCTCCAACTGCCCAGCAGCAGTGTCCTTCACGAGCCTCCTCCACAGAGGCCGATCTGCCTTTCCTGAAGCCGCACTGCCATTCTGGGAGGATGTTTATGGATCGCTGCGCTGCGAGCTGGTAGGGCATTATCCTGGCAAGGACCTCCCTGGCGGCTGAAAGGCGAGAGATCCCTCTGCTGTCGCCGCAAGCCGCTTTGTTACACTTCTTCTTGTAGATGACTACAACATTTGCACTCTTCCATTCCTATGCAATGGTTTGGGACAGCCAGATGGACTTGATGAGAAGGTGCAAGTGGCGCAGGAGGAGGAGGAGAAGGAGGCAGCCTCCGTGCTTCAGGACCTCAGCTGGGATGACGTCGGGTCCAGCACTTTGTTGTTGTTTTCCAGGTCTTTGACCGCCTGGTGGACCTCAGAAAACTGTGATGGGGTGTCAAGTTGACGAATTGGCGTCGAGGATGAGCATGTCTCTGGGGTTGGTGTGCTTGAGGAGATTGTCTGCCCATCTCTCCGGCTCTTTTGGTGGTCCTCGGAAATCGTGTTGCCATCAGCAGGGCTCACCGGGGTGATGACTTGCTTTCAGGGGTCTTAGAGAGCTTTCTTTGGTGGCATCAGAAAGCACTTGGGTGTTTGCGTCCGTGAGGATTTTGGATCTCATCTGCCTCTTCCATGGTGCGGAGAGCACACTGGGACGGCTTTGTGGGCTTGGCGTTTGTTCTGTAGCAATGTGTGGATGTTGGCAGCGTTCTCGGCCAACCAGTCTTGGTGACACTTTTTAGTAACTCGACTGATTTTGAGGGAATTGCAGTGAAGTCTCTTATTTTGGGCCTTACTTGGATGGCGTGGACGGTTCTCAATGCGGAGCTTGGCTTTGATCATATAGTGATCAGTCCAACATTCCACCCCACATATAGCTCTGGTCACTAGCATCTCCTTTTGGTCACACTGACGGACGATGATGTCCTCTAGGAAGTGTCAGTGTTTGGAGCAGGGGTTTTGCCCCGAGGTCTTGTGTGTTTGTCCATCAATTGTCAATGGGTTTTGGTGATCACTAAGTGGTGTATGGAGCATAGGGAGAGTAGCCGCAGCCCATTGCTGTTCTGCTTTACCAACCCCATGCCGGCCGAGTACACGCTCCGGTGTTTGAAGCCCACTTTGGCGTTGAAGTCTCCCATCAGGAGTAGTTTGTCGGTCTGTGGTGCGTTCTTCATGGCAGTGTCGAGAGCTTTATAGAAGGCCCCCTTGGTGCCATTGTCTGCGTCCAGTGTTGGCAAATCAGCACTGATGGACGTGGCAGAGCGTCACCCACGCAGGGTATGCGCCACGTCATCAGCCGCTCAAGAATTCCAACAAGGGATTCAGGGACGTGCTGGAGGATTGAGGCTTTCACAGCAAAACCCACTCCATGGAGGCGGCGAGCATCTTCCGCAAGACCTGTCCAGAAACAAGTGTAGCCCTCACCAACCTCTGTGAGAGTCTTCTCCATATGAGCAGGTTCCACTGAGTGCTGCAATGCTGATGTTATATTTCTTGAGTTCATGGGCCATGAGGGCTGTCCTTCTGTGAGGGCTGTCCTTCTGTGAGCTCCTTCTGTGAGGTCCTTCTGTCAGGTCCTTCTGTCAGGTCCTTCTGTGAGGTCCTTCTGTGAGGTCCTTCTGTCAGGTCCTTCTGTGAGGTCCTTCTGTGAGGTCCTTCTGTCAGGTCCTTCTGTGAGGTCCTTCTGTGAGGTCCTTCTGTGAGGTCCTTCTGTGAGGGCTGTCCTTCTGTGAGCTCCTTCTGTGAGGTCCTTCTGTCAGGTCCTTCTGTCAGGTCCTTCTGTGAGGTCCTTCTGTGAGGTCCTTCTGTCAGGTCCTTCTGTGAGGTCCTTCTGTCAGGTCCTTCTGTCAGGTCCTTCTGTCAGGTCCTTCTGTCAGGTCCTTCTGTGAGGGCTGTCCTGTGAGCTCCTTCTGTGAGGTCCTTCTGTGAGGTCCTTCTGTGAGGTCCTTCTGTGAGCGCTGTCCTTCTGTGAGGTCCTTGTGTGAGGTCCTTCTGTGAGGTCCTTCTGTGAGCGCTGTCAGTTTTTTCGTTGCGAAAAGAGTGCGGACGTTCTGTGAAGCAATTTGAAGGTGTAAACGAGTTTTGGATTTACTTGAGTTTCGGCCGCTGAATGAGGATTGCTTTTGTGGTAGCGGTTAACCACCCAGAGTGAGTGGTCCTTCCCCGTCAGGGGTGAGCAGTGCGGGGCTGCTCAGATGCGATGGAAGCTGCCATGGAGACACAATGTTGCCCAATTCTGTCTCGCGACTTACACTCCATCGCTGCTTACGTACAGAGTTTGGCTAGATGTTCCCAGTCGCGTCCTTGACCTGCAGCTGTGGGTCCCCACCACAGATTTGGAGCTTTCTCCCCTTGCCAAAGTTTACCCACAAGGCAGTGGGGCAGTGGTTGGCAAGTTGGAGATGCCTCTGGGGACCACTGCAGCTCCGAGATCCCCTACAGGTTTGGCCTGATGTCGCGAGACACCAGCTACCTACCGTGGGCTGTCAACAGGGAGGCACAGTAGGAGGGTTGGTGATGGAGAGGAGCTATACTGGCAAGGAAGACTTACGCATTCAGCTTCCTGTTTCACCATGACGTCTAGCCAGCGGCACCCACTTACTCACCCACTCGCTCACCGACCCACTCACTCGCTCACTCGCTCACCCACACACTCACCCACACACTCACCCACCCACTGAACCGACAAGCCCCCATGCCAGTTAAAAGAGCCTTGACCTCGCTGGGGAGTGAACACGGCCCGGACTTCTTGTCGATATCGCGGGGTCGCAAATCCATTGAGAGCCTTGTAAGGTCACCAGCAGTAGCAGCAGCAGCAGCAATCAGCCAGCGGGTTCTGCTCGTACACTCACTCCATAATTGACTCTCAGCCAGTGCAGAGACGTGAGACGAGAAGGGGTGTGGTGGTGGTGGTGGCGATGTCTCTCGCCTGCACGTGCTCCTCTCTCAGCCTCTCATTGTAATCACCATCACCAAGATCTCTCCACTGCTGGATGGAGATCAATGTGATAGTGATCATGTCTCTACCCTCTGTGTTTCCTCTAATCCACCATGATCTCTCCACTGCTGGATGGAGATCAGAGTGGTGGTGATGCCTGCCCTGCGTGTTCTTTTCTCTGTATCTCAGTGTAATCACCACCACCACGGTCTCTCCACTGCTGGATGGAAATTCATGTTACGGTGATAATGTCTCTACCCTGCGTGATCTCTAATCCACGTGAGAAGAGGTTTTCACCTTTTTTTCTGGCAACAAAACAGGCGTTGAGATGTTAAAACACCAAACTGAAACCTTTTACAAGTAATCATGTCTGCATCAACCACAACACTTGTGGTCAGAATGCAAACAGAAAACATTATCTGATAATAGATGCATTGTCCTTGACACTGACCCACGTGTTCCTAACCCACGTTCCTAATCAACGTGTTCCTACTCAACGTGTTCCTACTCAACGTGTTCCTACTCATCGTGTTCCTACTCAACGTGTTCCTACTCAACGTGTTCCTACTCAACGTGTTCCTACTCAACGTGTTCCTACTCAACGTGTTCCTAACCCACGTGTTCCTACTTAACGTGTTTCTACTCAACGTGTTCCTACTCAACGTGTTCCTACTCAACGTGTTCCTACTCAACGTGTTCCTAACCCACGTGTTCCTACTCAACGTGTTTCTACTCAACGTGTTCCTACTCAACGTGTTCCTAACCCACGTGTTCCTACTCAACGTGTTCCTACTCAACGTGTTCCTACTCAACGTGTTCCTACTCAACGTGTTCCTAACCCACGTGTTCCTACTCAACGTGTTACTACTCAACGTGTTCCTACTCAACGTGTTCCTACTCAACGTGTTCCTACTCAACGTGTTCCTACTCAACGTGTTTCTACTCAACGTGTTCCTACTCAACGTGTTCCTAACCCACGTGTTCCTACTCAACGTGTTCCTACTCAACGTGTTCCTACTCAACGTGTTCCCACTCAACGTGTTCCCACTCAACGTGTTCCCACTCAACGTGTTCCCACTCAACGTGTTCCCACTCAACGTGTTCCTAACCCACGTGTTCCTACTCAACGTGTTCCTACTCAACGTGTTCCTACTCAACGTGTTCCTACTCAACGTGTTCCTACTCATCGTGTTCCTACTCATCGTGTTCCTACTCAACGTGTTCCCACTCAACGTGTTCCCACTCAACGTGTTCCTACTCAACGTGTTCCTACTCAACGTGTTCCCACTCAACGTGTTCCTACTCAACGTGTTCCTACTCAACGTGTTCCTAACCCACGTGTTCCTACTCAACGTGTTTCTACTCAACGTGTTCCTACTCAACGTGTTCCTAACCCACGTGTTCCTACTCAACGTGTTCCTACTCAACGTGTTCCTACTCAACGTGTTCCTAACCCACGTGTTCCTACTCAACGTGTTACTACTCAACGTGTTCCTACTCAACGTGTTCCTACTCAACGTGTTCCTACTCAACGTGTTCCTACTCAACGTGTTTCTACTCAACGTGTTCCTACTCAACGTGTTCCTAACCCACGTGTTCCTACTCAACGTGTTCCTACTCAACGTGTTCCTACTCAACGTGTTCCCACTCAACGTGTTCCTACTCAACGTGTTCCTAACCCACGTGTTTCTACTCAACGTGTTCCCACTCAACGTGTTCCTACTCAACGTGTTCCCACTCAACGTGTTCCCACTCAACGTGTTCCTACTCAACGTGTTCCTACTCATCGTGTTCCTACTCAACGTGTTCCTACTCAACGTGTTCCCACTCAACGTGTTCCTACTCAACGTGTTCCTAACCCACGTGTTTCTACTCAACGTGTTCCCACTCAACGTGTTCCTACTCAACGTGTTCCCACTCAACGTGTTCCTACTCAACGTGTTTCTACTCAACGTGTTCCCACTCAACGTGTTCCTACTCAACGTGTTCCTACTCAACGTGTTCCCACTCAACGTGTTCCTACTCAACGTGTTCCTAACCCACGTGTTCCTACTCAACCTGTTCCTACTCAACCTGTTCCTCTCTCCAGACTCGAGAGGGCGCCACGCGCTCGCAAGAAGGCTCCGATTGAGCCACAACGAACCCGGGCCACGCAGCGTTCGAGTCTCGCTCATGACCAAAAAGAGTGGCGAATATTTGAACCGCGAACCTGGGCCTCCCCTAGGTCGACTCAGCCTCAAATGAGTAACCTGGTACGGTGAGTAAACATCGCCACGAGGGAGACGAAGGCGGAATCGTCGTCTTGGGGCGAATGCGGGTGGGCGGGACCACTCTCTACATTGGGTCAAACTTAACATCTCTTAACGATCGACGGCTTGTGCACCAGATCTTATTTATTCACGATGTACTTACAAAAAATTCCGCAGACTACCTGCTGGATCTCCTCTCTGTTTTAAAGAACAAATTTGACCTCAGGTCTTCGCTCATCTACCAGCTTCACATTCCCTATTGCCGTACAAAAACTGGAGGAAGGGCCTTTGCTATTGATGCCCCCAGGGTCTGGAATGCTATTGCCAATAAACTGCAACTTGAATCACTACCTATGAGATCTTCACTCAAAACTGCTCTAGAGGAGTTGTACAACCCTAGCTGCCACTGCTATTCAGTGGCCTAAAATATGGCTCTAGATTTTGGTGTTATAATTTATTTACGTAGTTTATTGTAAACAATTCGGTGACAGTCCCTATGATCACTGTTACATTGGATTTATGGCTTTTATTTTGGTGATTTCGAAAAGGTTTTTTTTTCTTTTGGCAATGTTTTTGTTGATTGTAGTACGGAGTTAGACTGATGGCTTTAATCTTAGTTGTCTTGTGGTTGTTGTTGTTGTTTGACTTGCATCCCACTGGGATTTTTGCACACAGCGTTGGTGTACGGTGCTATTTCAGGAATATTTTGATATTTTTTCCTGTATTTTCTGTTTGCACAGTCACATAATCACTTTAAGATGTTTTTCTTGTTCGTGTTTTTTGTTTGTTGCGGTTGCACCCGATTCAAGAGCCGAATGGCTCACAGGGCGATACCAAATAAATAAACTATAACTATAACACTCTCCGGAAGGGCGGGGCCACGCACTTGGTGGGCGGGACTACGCACTGAGTGAGCGGGGGCACTGCCAGGGTGGGCGGGCCACTCACCGAGTGGGCGGGGTCATTATCGGGATGGGCGGGGGTTACTCCCCGAGTGGGCGGGGTCACTGTCGGGATGGGCGGGGTTACTCCCCGAGTGGGCGTGGTTACTCGTGTGTAAGACAGCAGGTACAAATACAGGTGAATTCACCACGACCACAATGATTATATTATTATATAATTATATATAATTTTATATATACGTAACCACGGCAACGCGGCGAAAGGTAACACCCCCCCAATGCCCCCACCCTCCGCGTCTGCAGGTGGAGGGGGACTCGGATTCTATAGAGGGGGTGAGTGGTGGAGGTAAGTGTAGAGGTGAGTGTAGGGGTGAGTGTAGGGGTGAGTGTAGTGGTGAGTGTAGAGGTGAGTGTAGTGGTGAGTGTAGGGGTGAGTGTAGGGTTAAGTGTAGGGGTGAGTGTAGGGGTGAGTGTAGAGGTGAGTGTAGGGGTGAGTGTAGAGGTGAGTGTAGAGATGAGTGTAGGGGTAAGTGTAGGGGTGAGTGTAGGGGTGAGTGTAGGGGTGAGTGTAGGGGTGAATGTAGAGGTGAGTGTAGAGGTGAGTGTAGGGGTGAGTGTAGAGGTGAGTGTAGTGGTGAGTGTAGGGGTAAGTGTAGGGGTGAGTGTAGGGGTGAGTGTAGGAGTGAGTGTAGAGGTAAGTGTAGAGGTGAGTGTAGAAGTGAGTGTAGGGGTGAGTGTAGGGGTGAGTGTAGAGGTGAGTGTAGGGGTGAGTGTAGTGGTGAGTGTAGAGGTGAGTGTAGGGGTGAGTGTAGTGGTGAGTGTAGAGGTGAGTTTAGGGGTGAGTGTAGGGGTGAGTGTAGTGGTGAGTGTAGTGGTGAGTGTAGAGGTAAGTGTAGAGGTGAGTGTAGGGGTGAGTGTAGTGGTGGTGAGTGTAGGGGTAAGTGTAGAGGTGAGTGTAGGGGTGAGTGTAGGGGTGAGTGTAGGGGTGAGTGTAGTGGTGAGTGTAGAGGTGAGTGGTGAGTGTAGGGGTGAGTGTAGGGGTGAGTGTAGGGGTGAGTGTAAAGGTGAGTGTAGGGGTGAGTGTAGAGGTGGGTGTAGGGTTCAGTCTATGTGATTGTAGGGGTGAGTGTAGGGGTAAGTGTAGGGGTGAGTGTAGGGGTGAGTGTAGTGGTGAGTGTAGAGGTGAGTGTAGGGGTGAGTGTAGGGGTGAGTGTAGAGGTGAGTGTAGGGGTGAGTGTAGGGGTGAGTGTAGGGGTGAGTGTAGAGGTGAGTGTAGGGGTGAGTGTAGGGGTGAGTGTAGGGGTGAGTGTAGAGGTGAGTGTAGGGGTGAGTGTAGGGGTGAGTGTAGGGGTGAGTGTAGGGGTGAGTGTAGAGGTGAGTGTAGGGGTGAGTGTAGGGGTGAGTGTAGGGGTGAGTGTAGGGGTGAGTGTAGGGGTGAGTGTAGGGGTGAGTGTAGGGGTGAGTGTAGGGGTGAGTGTAGAGGTGAGTGTAGGGGTGAGTGTAGGGGTGAGTGTAGGGGTGAGTGTAGTGGTGAGTGTAGGGGTGAGTGTAGGGGTGAGTGTAGAGGTGAGTGTAGGGGTGAGTGTAGGGGTGAGTGTAGGGGTGAGTGTAGGGGTGAGTGTAGGGGTGAGTGTAGAGGTGAGTGTAGGGGTGAGTGTAGGGGTGAGTGTAGGGGTGAGTGTAGTGGTGAGTGTAGGGGTGAGTGTAGGGGTGAGTGTAGAGGTGAGTGTAGAGGTGAGTGTAGGGGTGAGTGTAGGGGTGAGTGTAGGGGTGAGTGTAGTGGTGAGTGTAGAGGTGAGTGTAGGGGTGAGTGTAGGGGTGAGTGTAGTGGTGAGTGTAGTGGTGAGTGTAGAGGTGGTGAGTGTAGTGGTGAGTGTAGGGGTGAGTGTAGAGGTGAGTGTAGAGGTGAGTGTAGAGGTGAGTGTAGGGGTGAGTGTAGGGGTGAGTGTAGGGGTGAGTGTAGGAGTGAGTGTAGGGGTGAGTGTAGGGGTGAGTGTAGAGGTGATTGTAGGGGTGAGTGTAGGGATGTGGGTGAGTGTGGGTGAGTGTAGGTGAGTGTAGGGGTGAGTCTATGTGATTGTAGGGGTGTGTGGGTGAGTGTAGGGGTGATTGTAGGAGTGAGTGTAGGGGTGAGTCTATGTGAGTGTAGGGGTGTGGGTGAGTGTGGGTGAGTGTAGGTGAGTGTAGGGGTGAGTCTATGTGATTGTAGGGGTGTGGGTGAGTGTAGGGGTGAGTGTAGGGGTGATTGTAGGGGTGATTGTAGGGGTGAGTGTAGGGGTGAGTCTATGTGAGTGTAGGGGTGTGCGTGAGTGTGGTTGAGTGTAGGTGAGTGTAGGGGTGAATCTATGTGAGTGTAGGGGTGAGTCTATGTGATTGTAGGGGTGTGGGTGAGTGTGGGTGAGTGTAGGTGAGTGTAGGGGTGAGTCTATGTGAGTGTAGGGGTGTGGGTGAGTGTGGGTGAGTGTAGGTGAGTGTAGGGGTGAGTCTATGTGATTGTAGGGGTGAGTGTAGGGGTGATACGTCGACTCAGCCTTTAAATGAGTACGTGGCGAGGGCGGTGCGTGTGTGAAACATGAAGCAATGGGGAAGACAAAGGCGGCCGGGCGGGCGTGCGTGGTGCTGACCTATCCACCACCCCCTGCTATACCACAGTCTGCTGCTCGCTACTAACAGCACGTGCCCCCTGTCAGCCTGTGAGAGAGGCGACACGGGGGAGCATTGTGTACTACAGCACGTGCCCCCTATCAGCCTGTGAGAGAGGCGACACGGGGGAGCTTTGTGTACTACAGCACGTGCCCCCTGTCAGCCTGTGGGAGAGGCTACACGGGGGAGCTTTGTGTACTAACAGCACGTGCCCCCTGTCAGCCTGTGAGAGAGGCTACACGGGGGAGCTTTGTGTACTAACAGCACGTGCCCCCTGTCAGCCTGTGGGAGAGGCGACACGGGGGAGCTTTGTGTACTACAGCACGTGCCCCCTGTCAGCCTGTGGGAGAGGCTACACGGGGGAGCTTTGTGTACTAACAGCACGTGCCCCCTGTCAGCCTGTGAGAGAGGCTACACGGGGGAGCTTTGTGTACTACAGCACGTGCCCCCTGTCAGCCTGTGGGAGAGGCTACACGGGGGAGCTTTGTGTACTACAGCACGTGCCCCCTGTCAGCCTGTGAGAGAGGCTACACGGGGGGGCTTTGTGTACTACAGCACGTGCCCCCTGTCAGCCTGTGGGAGAGGCGACACGGGGGAGCTTTGTGTACTACAGCACGTGCCCCCTGTCAGCCTGTGAGAGAGGTTGTGTACTACAGCACGTGCCCCCTGTGTGTGTAAGTGCGGACGTCTTCAGTAGTCGGGGCAGGCGCCGAGGCGAGCAACCACGAATTTCCACTGCCGGTCCCTGTGGGAGAACGGCGACAACCGTTATCCCCTTCACACAGGGGGTGATCCCCTACACACAGGGGGTGATCCCCTACACACAGGGGGTGATCCCCTACACACAGGGGGTGATCCCCTTCACACAGGGGGTGATCCCCTACACACAGGGGGTGATCCCCTACACACGGGGGGTGATCCCCTACACACAGGGGGTGATCCCCTCCACAGGGGTCCCCTTCACACAGAGGTACACACGCGTGTGTGTACACACTCACGTGTACGCACATACACACACACATACACACACATACATACACATACATACATATACATACATACACACATACACACACATACACATACATACATATACATACATACACACATACACACACATACACACACACATACACACACATACATACACATACATACACACACATACACACATACACACACACATATACATACATACACATACATACACACATACACACACATACACACATACACACACACATATACATACATACACATACATACACACATACACACACATACACACATACACATACACACATACATACACATACATACACATACATCAACAACAACAACCGCCATTCGCCACTGAGTGGCGGTGACGTCACCACGACGCTTGTGCCAGGCTATGTGCACCCTGCGGCCACGTGAAGTGTCGAACGCCCGCTGGCAGGAGGTCACGGGGCAGACCCAGGTGCCACGGGTCGACTGACTGAGATGACTGGCTGATGCACCACCTGTGCCCCCTACTGTGCCAACCTGCTGTGCTTTAGCCACCCGGTGCTCCGCTCGTTGTTCTGAGCGTCGCTCCTCCGCCCTCCGTTGTTGTTGGAGGGCGACTACCTCCAACTGCCCAGTAGCGTCCTTCACGAGCCTCCTCCACAGAGGCCGATCTTGACACCGCTGGTACCAGTCATCGGCAAGTCCACTCAGCTCCACGTCCTCCTGTACCACATCACTCCATCTCTTCTCTAGCCCGTGCCGCGCCCGCTTAGCCCCCTCAATCCGGCCAAACAAAAGCTGTTTCGGCATGCGGTGGCTGGGCATGCGGGCTACATGACCCAGCCATCGCAGCCTTGCCCGCCGGAGGAGCTCACCGATGGGACTTTGCCCACGACTAAAATAAGTTAAAATATCTAACTAATAAGCTTGTGCCGTGTACACACACACGTGTACACACGCACGTGTACACACACACGTGTACACACACACTCAGTGTACACACACACACGTGTACACACACACACGTGTACACACACACGTGTACACACACACGTGTACATACTCACGTACACACACACACGTGTACACACACACGTGTACACACACACACACGTGTACACACACGTGTACAAACACACACGTGTACACACACACTCACCTGCACAAACACACGTGTACACACACACTCACGTACACACACACGTGTACACACACACGTGTACACACACACACACACGTGTGTACACACACACACGTGTACACACACACACGTGTACACACACACGTGTACACACACTCACGTACATACACACGTGTACACACACACGTGTACACACACACGTGTACATACACACACACGTGTACACACACTCACGTACACACACACGTGTACACACACACACACGTGTACACACAGTGTAGACACACTCACGTGTACACACACACACGTGTACACACACTCAGTGTACACACACACACGTGTACACACACACGTGTACACACACACGTGTACACACACACCGTGTATACACACACGTGTACACACCCACGTGTACACACACACACGTGTACACACACACGTGTACACACACACAGTGTACACACACACACACGTGTACACACACACGTGTACACACACACACGTGTACACACGTGTACACACACACACGTGTACACACACAGTGTACACACACAGTGTAAACACACACACACGTGTGCACACACACGTGTACACACACACGTGTACACACACACACGTGTGTACACACACACACACACGTGTACACACACACACGTGTACACACACACTCACGTACATACACACGTGTACACACACACGTGTACACACACACATACACACACACGTGTACACACACTCACGTACACACACACGTGTACACACACACACGTGTACACACACAGTGTAGACACACTCACGTGTACACACACACACGTGTACACACACACGTGTACACACACACACACGTGTACACACACACGTGTACACACACACCGTGTATACACACACACACGTGTACACACCCACGTGTACACACACACACGTGTACACACACACGTGTACACACACACGTACACACACTCACGTGTACACACACACACACGTGTACACACCCACGTGTACACACACACGTGTACACACACACACGTGTACACACACACGTGTACACACACACACGTGTACACACACACGTGTACACACACACACGTGTACACACGTGTACACACACACGTGTACACACGTGTACACACACACACGTGTACACACGTGTACACACACACACGTGTACACACGTGTACACACACACACGTGTACACACGTGTACACACACACACGTGTACACACGTGTACACACACACACGTGTACACACGTGTACACACGTGTACACACACAGTGTACACACACACAGTGTACACACACACAGTGTACACACACACACAGTGTACACACACACACGTGTACACACACAGTGTACACACACACGTGTACACACACAGTGTACACACACACACGTGTACACACACAGTGTACACACACACACAGTGTACACACACACGTGTACACAAACACAGTGTACACACACACACGTGTACAAACACACACAGTGTACACACACACACACGTGTACACACACACACGTGTACACACACACACAGTGTACACACACACACGTGTACACACACACACACACGTGTACACACACACGTGTGTACACACACACGTGTACACACACACGTGTGTACACACACACGTGCACACACACACACAGTGTACACGTGTGTGTGTGTGTACACACACACACACACGTGTACACACACGTGTACACACACACACGTGTACACACACACTCACGTGCACACACACACACGTGTACACACACACGTGCACACACACACACGTGTACACACACACGTGTACACACACACAGTGTACACACACACGTGTACACACACAGTGTACACACACACACGTGTACACACACACACGTGTACACACACATTGTACACACACACAGTGTACACACACACGTGTACACACACACACGTGTACACACACACGTGTACACACACACGTGTACACACACACACGTGTACACACACACGTGTACACACACACACGTGTACACACACACGTGTACACACACACACGTGTACACACACACGTGTACACACACACGTGTACACACGTGTAAACACACACACGTACACACACACACGTGTACACACGTGTACACACACACACACGTGTACACACGTGTACACACACACACGTGTACACACGTGTACACACACACACGTGTACACACGTGTACACACACACACGTGTACACACGTGTACACACACACACGTGTACACACGTGTACACACACGTGTACACACACACACACGTGTACACACACACGTGTACACACACACGTGTACACACACACGTGTACACACACACGTGTACACACACACGTGTACACACACACGTGTACACACACACGTGTACACACACACGTGTACACACACACGTGTACACACACACGTGTACACACACACGTGTACACACACACGTGTACACACACACGTGTACACACACACGTGTACACACACACGTGTACACACACACGTGTACACACACACACACTCTGACCTCTCGACGGGGCTGAAGGTCGTGGCCGCACCCCGGATGTAAAACTCCGGAAGGAGGGAAAATCTCAGCTCCTGGCCCGGGTAGTCAGGGACGTCCTGGGTCATCCTGGGGGGCACGGGGGGGGGCACGGGGGGGGCAGGGGGGGCAGGGGGGAGGGGCAGGGGGGAGGGGCAGGGGGGGCACGGGGGGCACGGGGGGGGGAGGGACACGGAGGGGGGAGGGGACGCAAGGAGACCCGTCGGGTGGTGGGGGGCTGCTGGGCCACAGAGGTCACACGGTGGGGGGGGGGCTATAGGGTGGGGAGGGGTGGGGGTTACAGGGTGGGGGGGGTGCTACACGGTGGGGGGGGGGGGCTACACTGTGGGGAGGGGCTACACGGTGGGGAGGGGCTACACAGTGGGGAGGGGCTACACGGTGGGGAGGGGAGGGGCTACACGGTGGGGGGGGGGAGGGGCTACACGGCGGGGAGGGGTTACACGGTGGGGAGGGGAGGGGCTACACGGAGGGGAGGGGCTACACGGAGGGGAGGGGCTTCATGGGGTCTCGAGTCACCTTGGGACGAGAGGTCACCGACACGAGGGGGTGGGGGGGAGTCCCCCCCACCCCCTCCCCCGCCCTTGCCACTAAAGGAAAGGGCACGGGCGAGCCTCATGCCAGATACAGGTCGCCTACAGCTACACACAGCCACACACACAGCTACACACACAGCTACACACACAGCCACACACACAGCTACACACAGCCACACACACAGCTACACACACAGCTACACACAGCTACACACACAGCTACACACACAGCTACACACAGCCACACACACAGCTACACACACAGCTACACACACAGCTACACACACAGCTACACACAGCCACACACACAGCTACACACACAGCTACACACACAGCCACACACACAGCTACACACAGCCACACACACAGCTACACACACAGCTACACACACAGCTACACACACAGCTACACACAGCTACACACACAGCTACACACACAGCTATACACAGCCACACACACAGCTACACACAGCCACACACACAGCCACACACACAGCTACACACACAGCCACACACACAGCTACACACAGCCACACACAGCCACACACACAGCTACACACACAGCCACACACACAGCTACACACACAGCCACACACACAGCTACACACAGCTACACACACAGCCACACACACAGCTACACACAGCTACACACAGCCACACACACAGCTACACACAGCTACACACACAGCCACACACACAGCTACACACAGCTACACACACAGCCACACACACAGCTACACACAGCTACACACAGCCACACACACAGCTACACACAGCTACACACACAGCCACACACAGCTACACACAGCTACACACAGCTACACACACAGCTACACACAGCTACACACACAGCCACACACACAGCTACACACAGCTACACACACAGCTACACACAGCTACACACAGCTACACACACAGCTACACACACAGCTACACGCAGCTACACACACAGCTACACACACAGCTACACACACACCTACACACACAGCCACACACACAGCCACACACACAGCTACACACACAGCTACACACACAGCTACACACAGCTACACACACAGCTACACACAGCCACACACACAGCTACACACACAGCTACACACACAGCTACACACAGCTACACACACAGCTACACACAGCTACACACAGCCACACACAGCCCTACACACAGCCACACACAGCCACACACAGCCCTACACACAGCCACACACAGCTACACACACAGCTACACACAGCTACACACACAGCTACACACACAGCTACACACAGCTACACACAGCCACACACACAGCTACACACACAGCTACACACACAGCTACCTGCTGGTACATAGCAGTACCTACAGGTAACCTACAGCTACACACAGCTACACACAGCTACACACACAGCCGCACACACAGCTACACACACAGCTACCTGCTGGTACATAGCAGTACCTACAGGTACATACAGCTACACACAGCCAGACACAGCTACACACAGCTACACACACAGCTACACACACAGCTACCTGCTGGTACATAGTAGTACCTACGGGTAACCTACAGCTACAAACAGCTACACACAGCTACACACACAGCTACACACAGCTACAAACAGCTACCTGCTGGTACGTAGCAGTACCTACAGGTAACCTACAGGTAACCAACAGCTACACACAGCTACCTGCTGGTACATAGCAGTACTTACAGCTACACACACCTACACACAGCTACCTGCTGGTACATAGCAGTACCTACAGCTACACACATCTACACACAGCTACACACAGCTACACACAGCCACACATACAGCTACACACACAGCTACACACACAGCTACCTGCTGGTACGTAGCAGTACCTACAGGTAACCTACAGCTACACACAGCTACACACACAGCCACACACACAGCTACACACACAGCTACACACAGCTACCTGCTGGTACGTAGCAGTACCTACAGGTAACCTACAGCTACACACAGCTACACACAGCTACACACACAGCTACGCACACAGCCACACACACAGCTACACACACAGCTACATACAGCTACCTGCTGGTACATAGCAGTACCTACAGCTACACACAGCTACACACAGCTACCTGCTAGTACATAGCAGTACCGACAGGTACATACAGCTACACACAGCTACACACAGCTACCTGTTGGAACATAGCAGTACCTACAGTGAGGGAAAAAAAGTATTTGATCCCCTGCTGATTTTGTACGTTTGCCCACTGACAAAGAAATTATCAGTCTATAATTTTGATGGTAGGTTTATTTGAACAGTGAGACACAGAATACCAACAAAAAAATCCAGAAAAACGCATGTCAAAAATGTTATAAATTGATTTGCATTTTAATGAGGGAAATAAGTATTTGACCCCCTCTCAATCAGAAAGATTTCTGGCTCCCATGTGTCTTTTATACAGGTATCGAGCTGAGATTAGGAGCACACTCTTTAAGGGAGTGCTCCTAATCTCAGCTTGTTACCTGTATAAAAGACACCTGTCCACAGAAGCAATCAATCAATCCGATTCCAAACTCTCCACCATGGCCAAGACCAAAGAGATCTCCAAGGATGTCAGGGACAAGATTGTAGACCTACACAAGGCTGGAATGGGCTACAAGACCATTGCCAAGCAGCTTGGTAAGAAGGTGACAACAGTTGGTGCGATTATTTGCAAATGGAAGAAACACAAAAGAACTGTCCATTTCCGTCGACCTGGGGCTCCATGCAAGATCTCACCTCGTGGAGTTGCAATGATCATGAGAACGGTGAGAAATCAGCCCAGAACTACACGGGAGGATCTTGTCAATGATCTCAAGGCTGCTGGGACCATAGTCACCAAGAATACAATTGGTAACACACTACGCTGTGAAGGACTGAAATCCTGCAGCGCCCGCAAGGTCCCCCTGCTCAAGAAAGCACATATACATGCCCGTCTGAAGTTTGCCAATGAACATCTGAATGATTCAGAGGACAACTGGGTGAAAGTGTTGTGGTCAGATGAGACCAAAATGGAGCTCTTTGGCATCAACTGAACTCGCCGTGTTTGGAGGATGAGGAATGCTGCCTATGACCCCAAGAAAACCATCCCCACCGTCAAACATGGAGGTGGAAACATTATGCTTTGGGGGTGTTTTTTCTGCTAAGGGGACAGGACAACTTCACCGCATCAAAGGGACGATGGACGGGGCCATGTACCGTCAAATCTTGGGTGAGAACCTCCTTCCCTCAGCCAGGGCATTGAAAATGGGTCGTGGATGGGTATTCCAGCATGACAATGACCAAAAACACACGGCCAAGGCAACAAAAGAGTGGCTCAAGAAGAAGCACATTAAGGTCCTGGAGTGGCCTAGCCAGTCTCCAGACCTTAATCCCATGTTAAATCTGTGGAGGGAGCTGAAGGTTCGAGTTGCCAAACGTCAGCCTCGAAACCTTAATGACTTGGAGAAGATCTGCAAAGAGGAGTGGGACAAAATCCCTCCTGAGATGTGTGCAAACCTGGTGGCCAACTACAAGAAACGTCTGACCTCTGTGATTGCCACCAAGGGTTTTGCCACCAAGTACTAAGTCATGTTTTGCAGAGGGGTCAAATACTTATTTCCCTCATTAAAATGCAAATCAATTTATCACATTTTTGACATGCGTTTTTCTGGATTTTGTTGTTGTTATTCTGTCTCTCACTGTTCAAATAAACCTACCATTAAAATTATAGACTGATCTTTTATTTGTCAGTGGGCAAACGTACAAAATCAGCAGGGGATCAAATACTTTTTTCCCTCATTGTACAGGTAACCTACAGCTACACACAGCTACACACAGCTACCTGCTGGTACATAGCAGTACCTACAGGTAACATACAGCTACACACAGCTACACACAGCTACCTGCTGGTACATAGCAGTACCTACAGGTAACCTACAGCTACACACAGCTACACACAGCCACACACACAGCTACACACACAGTCACACACACAGCTACACACACAGCTACACACAGCTACCTGCTGGTACGTAGCAGTACCTACAGGTAACCTACAGCTACACACACAGCTACACACAGCTACCTGCTGGTACATAGCAGTACCTACAGCTACACACAGCTACACACAGCTACCTGCTGGTACATAGCAGTACCTACAGGTAACCTACAGCTACACACAGCTACACACAGCTACCTGCTGTTACATAGCAGTACCTACAGCTACACACAGCTACACACAGCTACCTGCTGGTACATAGCAGTACCTACAGCTACACACAGCTACACACAGCTACCTGCTGGTACATAGCAGTACCTACAGGTAACCTACAGCTACACACAGCTACACACAGCTACCTGCTGTTACATAGCAGTACCTACAGCTACACACACATCTACACACAGCTACACACAGCTACCTGCTGGTGCATAGCAGTACCTACAGGTAACCTACAGCTACACACAGCTACACACAGCCACACACACAGCTACACACACAGCTACACACAGCTACCTGCTGGTACATAGCAGTACCTACAGGTAACCTACAGCTACACACAGCTACCTGCTGGTACATAGCAGTACCGACAGGTACATACAGCTACACACAGCTACACACAGCTACCTGCTGGTACATTGCAGTACCTACAGCTACACACAGCTACACACAGCTACCTGCTGGTACATAGCAGTACCTACAGCTACACACAGCTACCTGCTGGTACATAGCAGTACCTACAGCTACACACAGCTACACACAGCTACCTGCTGGTACATGCAGTGCCTACAGCTACACACAGCTACACACAGCTACCTGCTGGTACATAGCAGTACCTACAGGTAACCTACAGCTACACACAGCTACACACAGCTACCTGCTGGTACATTGCAGTACCTACAGGTAACCTACAGCTACACACAGCTACACATAGCTACACACAGCTACCTGCTGGTACATAGCAGTACCTACAGGTAACCTACAGCTACACACACATCTACACACAGCTACACACAGCTACCTGCTGGTACATAGCAGTACCTACAGCTACACACAGCTACACACAGCTACCTGCTGGTACATAGCAGTACCTACAGCTACACACAGCTACACACAGCTACCTGCTGGTACATAGCAGTGCATATTTCACGTGGCTCTGCACTCTGATGTTGTAGTAGACAACATGTATTAAAAATGAGGCGTTGGAAAGTTGAAATTTAGCATTCAATTCACTTGAAAATATTAATCGTCTAACTAAAACTGTATAACTTCAGAATATTATATTGAAATTCTCTCATAATTATCAAATATTAAAAGTTATTAATTCTTCTTTCTTCCGCCTGATGACGATTGCTTGCGTTGCGATTGAAATGTCGAGATCTATTATGAATTTTTCTGCCCACGTGGTGACTTTACCCAAAGAACCAAAGAGTTTGGATTCCTGCAGTCACGGAAGCTTGAAATCAACATATTAAAAGTAATTACAACTATATAAACAATTTACTTTAAACTCTGTAGTCGAACGAAGCAAAATGAAGAGTACAATTATAACGATCACATATTCATTCCACAGAATGAAAAGCCCTGGTAGAATCATTAGAATCAAAATGCTCAATGACAATCGTTCAAAAAAATTACCAAAATGTATGCTTCTCCGTCCTCCCATGGAGAAGCAAAATGCTCCTTCAGGGGATGAATAGGGAGATCATGGATCTCTTCATCCTGTGGAATGGATATTCTATTCAGAAA
Source organism: Petromyzon marinus (assembly GCF_048934315.1). Classification (NCBI taxonomy): domain Eukaryota; kingdom Metazoa; phylum Chordata; class Hyperoartia; order Petromyzontiformes; family Petromyzontidae; genus Petromyzon; species Petromyzon marinus. Next base: position 1,142,452 of record NW_027422603.1, on the reverse strand, counting down.
AAGCTCCTCTTCGTCTAGCTAATCTCCATTTTCTTCGTTCGCGGTTACAACAGTAGCGTTCGCTTTCACTACAGACTGCCCAAGATAACCCGTCCTGTCTGTGTGACCATGTAATCACGACACAACAGTAAGTTCACGTTGTCGACATGCAGCGACTCTTTGTGGCCTGATGCGTTGGAGCGGAATAATAATTGATCCCCGCTTGTGTGTTACAGAGTCACTGACTGCATGACTAACAAGGCTAAGTATGCGCCACATTTCTTGCAAATCCTCTCGCTAAGCACGGGTTGTATTGACGGACAGTACAAGTCATATGGATAATAATAATAGGGTTTTTGATGTATAAGGTCTAATGATGTACACGTCATATGGATAATAATAGGGTTTTTGATGTATAAGGTCTATTGATGTACAAGTCATATGGATAATAATAGGGTTTTTGATGTATAAGGTCTAATGATGTACAAATCATATGGATAATAATTGGGTTTTTGATGTATAAGGTCTAATGATGTACAAGTCATATGGATAATAATAGGGTTTTTGATGTATAAGGTCTATTGATGTACAAGTCATATGGATAATAATAGGGTTTTTGATGTATAAGGTCTAATGATGTACAAGTCATATGGATAATAATAGGGTTTTTGATGTATAAGGTCTAATGATGTACAAATCATATGGATAATAATAGGGTTTTTGATGTATAAGGTCTATTGATGTACAAGTCATATGGATAATAATAGGGTTTTTGATGTATAAGGTCTAATGATGTACAAGTCATATGGATAATAATAGGGTTTTTGATGTATAAGGTCTATTGATGTACAAGTCATATGGATAATAATAGGGTTTTTGATGTATAAGGTCTAATGATGTACAAGTCATATGGATAATAATAGGGTTTTTGATGTATAAGGTCTATTGATGTACAAGTCATATGGATAATAATAGGGTTTTTGATGTATAAGGTCTAATGATGTACAAGTCATATGGATAATAATAGGGTTTTTGATGTATAAGGTCTACTGATGTACAAGTCATATGGATAATAATAGGGTTTTTGATGTATAAGGTCTAATGATGTACAAGTCATATGGATAATAATAGGGTTTTTGATGTATAAGGTATAATGATGTACAAGTCATATGGATAATAATAGGGTTTTTGATGTATAAGGTCTAATGATGTACAAATCATATGGATAATAATTGGGTTTTTGATGTATAAGGTCTAATGATGTACAAGTCATATGGATAATAATAGGGTTTTTGATGTATAAGGTCTATTGATGTACAAGTCATATGGATAATAATAGGGTTTTTGATGTATAAGGTCTAATGATGTACAAGTCATATGGATAATAATAGGGTTTTTGATGTATAAGGTCTATTGATGTACAAGTCATATGGATAATAATAGGGTTTTTGATGTATAAGGTCTAATGATGTACAAGTCATATGGATAATAATAGGGTTTTTGATGTATAAGGTCTATTGATGTACAAGTCATATGGATAATAATAGGGTTTTTGATGTATAAGGTCTAATGATGTACAAGTCATATGGATAATAATAGGGTTTTTGATGTATAAGGTCTATTGATGTACAAGTCATATGGATAATAATAGGGTTTTTGATGTATAAGGTCTAATGATGTACAAGTCATATGGATAATAATAGGGTTTTTGATGTATAAGGTCTACTGATGTACAAGTCATATGGATAATAATAGGGTTTTTGATGTATAAGGTCTAATGATGTACAAGTCATATGGATAATAATAGGGTTTTTGATGTATAAGGTCTATTGATGTACAAGTCATATGGATAATAATAGGGTTTTTGATGTATGAGGTCTAATGATGTCCAAGTCATATGGATAATAATAGGGTTTTTGATGTATAAGGTCTAATGATGTACAAGTCATATGGATAATAATAGGGTTTTTGATGTATAAGGTCTAATGATGTACAAGTCATATGGATAATAATAGGGTTTTTGATGTATAAGGTCTAATGATGTACAAGTCATATAGATAATAATACGGTTTTTGATGTATAAGGTCTAATGATGTACAAGTCATATGGATAATAATAGGGTTTTTGATGTATAAGGTCTAATGATGTACAAGTCATATGGATAATAATAGGGTTTTTGATGTATAAGGTCTAATGATGTACAAGTCATATGGATAATAATGTTGTTTTTGATGTATAAGGTCTAATGATGTACAAGTCATATGGATAATAATAGGGTTTTTGATGTATAAGGTCTAATGATGTACAAGTCATATGGATAATAATAGGGTTTTTGATGTATAAGGTCTAATGATGTACAAGTCATATGGATAATAATAGGGTTTTTGATGTATAAAGTCTAATGATGTACAAGTCATATGGATAATAATAGGGTTTTTGATGTATAAGGTCTAATGATGTACAAGTCATATGGATAATAATAGGGTTTTTGATGTATAAGGTCTAATGATGTACAAATCATATGGATAATAATAGGGTTTTGATGTATAAGTCTAATGATGTACAAGTCATATGGATAATAATAGGGTTTTTGATGTATAAGGTCTAATGATGTACAAGTCATATGGATAATAATAGGGTTTTTGATATATAAGGTCTAATGATGTACAAGTCATATGGATAATAATAGGGTTTTTGATGTATAAGGTCTAATGATGTACAAGTCATATGGATAATAAGGTTTTTGATGTATAAGGTCTAATGATGTACAAGTCATATGGATAATAATAGGGCTTTTGATGTATAAGGTCTAATGATGTACAAGTCATATGGATAATAATAGGGTTTTTGATGTATAAGGTCTAATGATGTACAAGTCATATGGATAATAGTAGGGTTTTTGATGTATAAGGTCTAATGATGAACAAGTCATATGGATAATAATAATAGGGTTTTTGATGAATAAGGTCTAATGATGTACAAGTCATATGGATAATAATAGGGTTTTTGATGTATATGGTCTAATGATGTACAAGTCATATGGATAATAATAGGGTTTTTGATGTATAAGGTCTAATGATGTACAAGTCATATGGATAATAATAGGGTTTTTGATGTATATGGTCTAATGATGTACAAGTCATATGGATAATAATATGGTTTTTGATGTATATGGTCTAATGATGTACAAGTCATATGCATAATAATAGGGTTTTTGATGTATAAGGTCTAATGATGTACAAGTCATATGGATAATAATAGGGTTTTTGATTTATATGGTCTAATGATGTACAAGTCATATGGATAATAATATGGTTTTTGATGTATAAGGTCTAATGATGTACAAGTCATATGGATAATAATTGGGTTTTTGATGTATATGGTCTAATGATGTACAAGTCATATGGATAATAATATGGTTTTTGATGTATAAGGTCTAATGATGTACAAGTCATATGGATAATAATTGGGTTTTTGATGTATATGGTCTAATGATGTACAAGTCATATGGATAATAATTGGGTTTTTGATGTATATGGTCTAATGATGTACAAGTCATATGGATAATAATAGGGTTTTTGATGTATAAGGTCTAATGATGTACAAGTTTTATGGAATCGACCGATGAGAATTTGAAGGTGCAAGGAAGGATGCCATCCACTTTCAAACTTTGTGCAACAAACAGAGATGGGAACTTATGCGATGCTCCGTCTGTTGTCCAAGCTGGAATTTTAAGACCTTCGCTTGTTTGAACAACTGGTAAAGGAGGAGGAAGAAATCTGTCTGTTACCACACTCAAATAGGAGCCTCTTGGTTTCAAACAGCACTTCTTGTCGGTGCATTTTACAATGTGTGTCAAGTGGTGGCTTGTTCATACGTGGACGTCGAACCATTTCTGATCTCTGGACAAGAGGTTTTGTTGCTGGCGCTCAGACTCTGTTGGCTCGATGTATTCAGCCACTGTCGGAAAATTATCGACAATCAACTGTGACCAAATTTCGGCTGGAGTGTTTCCTGCAAACTTAAAATTCTTCTTCTCTAAATCAACGTCGATGGGTAATACCTCTTTTGTTCAAATGACTACCGTAGGGGTGATGCGGTAATATCAATCCAGTAAGTTCCTTACTGAGTGGCGCCATTTTTCTCGCTTCTTCCTGGAGCGTTGGTAGCGAGGAATAGAGCGTCGAAGTTGGGCTGAAGAAAGCAGTGGACTTCAACCGAAATCACTTTGTGGTATCTCAGGTTCTCGGTCTGGGCCACCATTAACTGTCGACACTAAAATTGGTTTGACCAATCGATCAATACCACTCCTTGTAATGAAGTCAAACTCCTCGAGAGTAAGCAATGTTCCTAAATCAAACCCATGGCTGAAAGCTGTTGATGACGAGTGTTTACTAGATCTGATTGCAGTGTAGGTCGGTCCCGAATAACCAACAGCTACTTGTGTGTTTCCTAGACCATTAGACTGAATTTGGATTCCGGCATAGACCGAAGGAATTAGCTTATGTCCTGCGGCCACAACCCAGCCATGGTCAGGCAGACCGACTCTGTACTCGACGTGCATCCACAGTGGACTTTGCTTGTTAGCAGCGGTCAACCCCGTTGGAACACGAGCTTTTTCATCTTGACTCACAAAGCAAAACATCGTTCGGTCCTAGCATGGACGCCAACTCTCCCAAGTGCCGTACTGTTGCCGTACAAAACAAACCGTCGGTATGTTTGGCATGGTGATCGTTCTGTGTTCTAATGAGTTTCACAGGGAGCGTTGACACGTGACGCTGCCCTTCAAGACGGCAAAAGACGAAGGTAGAGCCCACTTCTACGGATTGTAAAGCCTTACATCTTCAACTGTTCAGTCAGCTGATGTAATGTGTTTATGCTTCTGTACACATCGCTCTGCCTTCTTTCATGCGATGCCGATCCATGCATAGCAATATCCACAATAGCTTCCAGTAATGAAGGCTTATCTTCCTCAATGTTCGGCCTACCAGACTTTGCCCTGACGTTCAGAGATGTGCGTAGGTCTGGATTATCTTCAAACAGATAATTTTATTTTATTTTCTTCTCATCTCTTCCTTTCTGTTCTCTTTTTTGATCACCCTTTTTCTTCTTCAACTGGTTTTCCAATTCAGTTCTTCTTCTTCTCTGTCAGTTCCACATCCAGTCGCTATGTAAGCATTCCACGTTTTTGGCGTTCGTACAAGCCGGCCAGATCAGAATTCAGAATGTCAATCTGTGACTACAAATGCAGCATGGGCTGTCGCAATTCTTGATGTTGCTGAATTGCTCGAACTCGGCGCTGAATCATCAGCCTGAGCATCGGTCACTTGTCCATCAGACTGCGATGCAGAATTCTGAGGTATTTCGACAGGCACATTTTTGGGGTTTTTTTTATTGGCAGATGATGTTTGTTTAGCCCTAAACGTAAGAAGTTCTCAATTTCTTGTGCTGGAAATCCCCTTTAATTCTTGCAACCAATGATCAACTTTAACTTGCAAATCTGTATAATTTTTTATTTCATTCCACTTTTTAACCAGTTCTTCTTGGCAAACCTTTCTGCTCTTTGTAGGATATGCCAGCACGTGCGCGTCAAAAAAGACACCGGTACATTTTATTTTTTATCCATCGTAGCGGTCAATTCGCTTCAACATTTTTTTTTAGATTTAATTGGCGTAATATAAACTTTAATTATTACATTTTATAAATGTTTTATATTTTAATGATGATTTGAGTTGAAAGTAATGGCCAGCCTGAATATTCTAAATAGATCGCGTTAAATTATTGAATTATTTGATTAGCTATTCTATGATTATTTGATTACTATGATTACTCAATTAACTCAAACTGAAACTGATACGAAGTATTTAAAAAAAAACATGAGCTAGTACGGAGCACCTTTATGGAAACATGTAAAAAACTACATTTAAATTATATGCGCAATTTATTTTATTTGTGCGAATGATTAGTTCTTGTGCACAATTCATTATTTTTTGCACATAAAATACTAAATCGTGCACACGATATACTGAATCGTGAGCGGTTAATATTTTTGTTTTCATTTCCATAAGGGAACTCCGTAGTTAAATCAAAGATCCTAAATGGTTAAATTCAGTCACTCATGGTTCATAGCAGGGCAATGGTGAACAGAAGCATCATGCCATTTTCTGGGTACAAAAAACTCAAATGTAATGGGGGAATAAAGAATCATGGAGGACGCGTTGGCCATTGTACGCTTGCCGAATGACGTGCATTCAGTAAGCACTCCATCATTCATTATCCCTCCATGCTCAAAAATGTCTCTTTGATATCTGTCCCCAAAAACTTTTCTCCCTAAATTATTATGTTATCATAACATAATAGTATGCAAATTGAATACTGATGTGAAAAATGTATATTTAATAAACAAATGTGTGTGATTTAAAATTATGTCGATTGATACGACAGGAATAATAGTACTTACGTTTTTAAAATTCTTATTCGAAACTATCAAGCGTTTTTAATACGACTGCTTTAAAAATGTAATTGCAGTTCCTTTTCCTGACGAAGTATTATTCTCTATAAAAGTGTGATGTAGTTTGACCTCCGGTTCTTATGTTTAACATTATACTACGATCTATACTATAAATAAAAGGTGACCTTCACACATTTAAATAATCAAAAAGTTAATAATTAAAATTAATCCAAATTCATGTTATAATCTTAGTTCTTTCGGTAAAGTCACGTTGAAGGGAAACACAAACGGTCGTCATCAACACCTGATGACGACCGTTTGTGTTATGGTCGAAACGTCGTGAGAATTTTTGTTGTTATATATATTTTATTATTTTATTGTTTCCCTTCAACGTGACTTTACCGAAAGAGCTAAGAATATGAATTACTGCAGTCACGAAAGCTTTAAATCAAAATCCAAATTCATGTCGTTATAACAATTATATTTATATTCTTGGGTCTTTCGGCAAAGTCACGTCGATAGGTCCAAAGAAAATAATAAAAACAGAAAACTATGCCAGTTTCACCGCAAGCGGTCGCCTTCAGGGAAAGATGACCGCTTACGATCGACAAGTCGTAGTTTTCTCTTATTTTCTTTGAAGCTTTCTACGCGGCGGTGACTTTACCAAGAGACCCAAGAATATGAATCCCTGCAGTCACGAACGCTTCAAGTCAATTCTATTTAATTAAGTAGAAGCTTGTATTTTGATTTAAAGTTGCGCATTTTGATGTGACGTCACATTTCCTCAAACCCCCCCCCCCCCTCGTCACAACATCGTCACAAATGTCTGACCCCGCCCCCCAGGTGCGTGACGTCATTTATGGACGGCCCCTAAAGGGGGATCACCGAGGGGATTCGGGGCTCCCTTTGGGGCTCTTCGCTGCCTGCTCTTTGTTGGTCGTGGAGCTTGAGCTGGGAATCGTGGGTCAGGGAGCAATGTGTGCTACAGCCCCGCTCGCTGGCTAACTCACACGCACATCGTCAACAGTCTAGGACGGTATAGCCACACTTAGCAATAGAATACAGTGATTAGTGAGTTGTTTATTAAACGCGTTGCCTCCGCTAAATACAGTAGTGCGTGCGCCTCAGTAATGACACACGACACGTGTGTCATTGCTGAGGCGCAGAGACACTTGGGTAACGTAGATAACGCTATTCTGAGACAACGTAACTCTCGCCTTCCAAGACTACAAGATGCCCACTCCAGGGTGATGAAGACGACCGCTCCGAGGTGACGACGGCAGTGCCCCCACTACAGCAGCCCAGAGCCCCGGTTCGGCCCGGCTCTTATCCCCCTCACGCCCGGCCACGCCCCTACTCCCGAACCCTCTCTCACCGCACCTGGCCCTGTCTGTCTCTTACAATTGACGACCGTTAGGTCACGTGCTTCCCCTCACGTGACCCTGTCAACGCTTCTCGCATCAATCATCATTAGCGACCACTTAGGTCTCACGTTACCCTACCGTGTCCCTGTCTGTTCCCGGTACGTTAATTAGTAACCATGGCCACGGGCAGCCGTACTGTCCCTTCATCACCCCGTACTGTCCTTACACATGGTGTGAGTGAGTGAGTACACGATGTGGTGAGTACACGATGTGTGAGTGTGTACACAGTGTGGTGAGTGTGTACATGGTGTGGTGAGTGAGTACACGATGTGTGAGTGAGTACACGATGTGGTGAGTACACAGTGTGGTGAGTAAGTACACGGTGTGGTGAGTGAGTACACGATGTGTGAGTGAGTACACGATGTGGTGAGTACACAGTGTGGTGAGCAAGTACACGGTGTGGTGAGTGTGTACACGGTGTGTGAGTGAGTGTACGGTGTATGAGTGAGTACACGGTGTGGTGAGTGTGTACACGGTGTGGTGAGTGAGTACACGATGTGGTGAGTACACAGTGTGGTGAGTAAGTACACGGTGTGGTGAGTGTGTACACGGTGTGTGAGTGAGTACACGGTGTGTGAGTGAGTACACGGTGTGGTGAGTGAGTACACGGTGTGGTCAGTGTGTACACGGTGTGGTGAGTGTGTACACGGTGTGGTGAGTGAGTACACGATGTGTGAGTGAGTACACGGTGTGGTGAGTGTGTACACAGTGTGGTGAGTGTGTACACGCACCAGCTGCCGTAGGGGCATTGCTTGAGGAATCGGCAGCAGTAGAACTGCCACTCGCGGTCCAACACCGCCTCAAAGTAGTTGCTCTGCACCCCGGCCACCACGGCTCCGTCCGAGCACAGCTGGTACCTGCCGCTCGCCACACACGAGGGGAGCCGATGAGACACCGACGGTAGAAAACGGTCCTCGACGGCAGCTGGGCAGCTCCTCGGGGTCGGATCGAGCCGAGTGTGACTCTGCGGCCGATGCGACCCCGAACGTTGAAGCCTGTCCAAAGTTTGCTGAAGTGGTACTCCGGATGAGACGCTGAATGTCAAAACCGGCCCTCGCCCCGTGAATAGCCGGGGAGCATAGGTTCGAGCGAAGTCTGACTCTGCTGCAGACACTGAAGGTAAGAACCGGTCCTCACCTCCAGACTGAGCAGTTCACAAAGATCACCCCCGTGCCTACCGTAGCACGTTGGGCTACGGTAGGCTGCAAAAGGAGTTCAATCTAAATACCGACTGGATGGGTTCAAGCGGAGCCTGGCTGTACTGCTGATGAGACCCGGACGGTAGAATCCAGCCCTGCCCCCCCTCCTCCCCCCCCCTTCACCAGCCCTGCCCCACCCCTCACCAGGGCAGCCCTGCCCGGTTGTACTCCTCCCAGAAGCACTCCCCCATGACCATGGCTGGGCTCTCCACCCGGCACTGGAAGCCCCAAAGGCGGTCCACGTGGTCCCGATGTGGGCTGTGCTCGCTACGCAGCTCGCTCAGTACCTGCGGGGTCCAGGGGGGGTCGGCGGGGACAGGGGTCAGGGGGTCCAGGGGGTCAGGGGGTCCAGGGTGGGAAATGTTCGTAAGTGGGAGAAGTTTGTAAGTGCGAGACGATCGTGAGTGCAAAATGTTCGTGAGTGTGAGACGTTCGTAAGTGCCTGTCGCTCATGAGTGTGAGATGTTTGTAAGTGAGAGATGTTCTTAAGTGGGAGATGTTCACAAGTAGGAGAAGTTTGTAAGTGAGAGATGTTCGCAAGTGTGAGATGTTCATGAGTGGGAGACGTTCATGGGTGGGAGACGTTCATGGGTGGGAGACGTTCTTAAGTCGGCGATATTCGTGATTGCATAATGTTCGTAAATGGGAGAAGTTCATAAGTGGGGGATTTTTGTAAGTGTGAGACGTTTGTAAGTCCTGGGCATTTGTAAGTGCAGGACATTCGTGTAGTGACTTGTAACATCACTACCGTGTGAGTCTGTACACACACGTGACGTCTCTACGTGTGGATGTGTGAATGACGTCACAGTCGGGGAGTCTGGACGCCGTCGGTCAGTGCCACGGGGGTTGTGTGAGGCCGTGGCACTCTGGATGAACCCGGCCAGACACGTGACCGGATCAAGGTGGGGGGCCCCAAGGGGACCTTGGGGGCCACGTGCCAGAAGCAGAGCCTTCTCGAGGGTCCGTGAAGGTGGGCGTGGCCTGGGCGTGGCCTGCCCACGCCGAGGCCACGCCCACCTTCTCGAGGGTCCACGAAGGTGGGCCACGTGCCAGAAGCAGAGCCTTCTTGAGGGTTCGTGAAGGTGGGCGTGGCCTGGGCATGGCCTGCCCACGCCGAGGCCACGCCCACCTCTCTCGAGGGTCCGCGAAGGTGGGCGTGGCCTGCCCACGCCGAGGCCACGCCCGCCTTCTCGAGGGTCCGCGAAGGTGGGCGTGGCCTGGGTGTGGCCTGGGTGTGGCCTGCCCACGCCGAGGCCACGCCCACCTTCTCGAGGGTCCGCGAAGGTGGGCGTGGCCTGGGTGTTGCCTGGCCACGCCCAGGCGCATATTCGCAGGCTCCGCACGAGGTGCGGGGCTGCCCGGGTCCGGGATGAAGACGCCTCATGAAGGGTGTAGCCAAGCCTCCCGTCAGCGTGGCCACGCGGTAGCCCTCCTGGCTTGGCTACGCCAGTCGTATCAGAGTGTCAGTGCTACAGAAAATAGTTCGCAAGTGCAAGATGTTCGCAAGTGTGAGATATTCGTAAGTGCAAAATGTTCGTATGTCCGGGACATTTGTAAGTGCGGGACGTTCCTAAGTGCGGGACATTCATAAGTGCGAGATGTTCGTAATTGGGAGATGTTTGTAACTGCGAACGTTCGAACGTGCGAGTCGTTCATAAGTGTGAGACATTCATTAGTGGGAGTCTTAGTAAGTGTGAAATGTTCGTAAGTGCAAGACGTTCACAAGTGCGAGACGTTCGTAAGTCCAAGATGTTCGTAAGTGCGAGACGTACGTAAGTGTGAGACGTTAGTGAGTGTGAGACGTTCGTAAGTGCGAGACGTTTGTGAGTGTGAGACGTTCGTGAGTGTGAGACGTTCGTGAGTGTGAGACGTTTGTAAGTGCGAGACGTTCGTGAGTGTGAGACGTTCGTGAGTGTGAGACGTTCGTAAGTGCAAGATATTCGTAAGTGCGAGACGTTCGTGAGTGTGAGACGTTCGTGAGTGTGAGACGTTCGTGAGTGTGAGACGTTCGTGAGTGTGAGACGTTCGTGAGTGCGAGACCTTTGTGAGTGTGAGACGTTCGTGAGTGCGAGTCGTTCGTGAGTGTGAGACGTTTGTGAGTGTGAGACGTTCGTGAGTGTGAGACGTTCGTGAGTGCGAGACGTTCGTGAGTGTGAGACGTTTGTGAGTGTGAGACGTTCATGAGTGCGAGGCGTTCGTGAGTGTGAGATGTTCGTGAGTGTGAGATGTTCGTGAGTGTGAGACGTTCGTAAGTGTGAGACGTTTGTGAGTGTGAGACGTTTGTGAGTGTGAGACGTTCGTAAGTGTGAGACGTTCATGAGTGCGAGACGTTCGTGAGTGGAAGACGTTCGTAAGTGTGAGACGTTCGTGAGTGCAAGACGTTCGTGAGTGGGAGACGTTCGTGAGTGTGAGACGTTCGTAGTGTGAGACGTTCGTAAGTGTGAGACATTCGTGAGAGTGAGACGTTCGTGAGTGTGAGATGTTCGTGAGTGTGAGACTTTCGTAAGTGCAAGATATTCGTAAGTGCGAGACGTTCGTGAGTGCGAGACGTTCGTGAGTGCGAGACGTTCGTAAGTGTGAGACGTTCGTAAGTGTGAGACGTTCGTGAGTGTGAGACGTTCGTGAGTGTGAGACGTTCGTGAGTGTGAGACGTTCGTGAGTGCGAGACGTTCGTGAGTGCGAGACGTTCGTAAGTGCGAGACGTTCGTAAGTGTGAGACGTTCATAAGTCCGAGGTGTTTGTAAGTGCAAGACGTTCGTAAGTGCAAGATGTTCGTAAGTGGGAGACGTTCTTAAGTTGGAGACATTCGTAAGTGGGAGACATTCGCAAGTGGGAGATGTTCGTAAGTGGGAGATGTTCGTAAGTCCGAGACGTTCGTATGTGTGAAACGTTCGTAAGTGTGAGATATTTGTAAGTGCAGAGGCACTTGTCGTACCGCAGACCCTCGACCCCGAGTCTCATCCCCTCACCTGCCCGGGCGGACACTGGAAGTAGAACCTTTGTCGGTAGACGTTCGTCCAGTGGGACTGGTGACCTCCTCCACCACCTCCGTAGGGGTCGTAGGGGTTGTAGGAACCACCACCGCCACCGTCACGGTCGTCATAGGCGTCGTAGTCCTCATCGTAGGGGTAACCCAGGGCTGGCTGAGGTCCGAACGCCACCACCACCGCCACCACCATCACCACCATTGCCAGGAGCGATGTTGGCATGGCTGGTCGGGCGCGCGAGGGTGGAGAGCGTGGAGGAGAGGTGAACCGAGTGGTGCCCATCGCTGTGGTTGGAGGAGATGGGGGTTGGGGGGTGGTGGAAGGGGCAGGGGCGGGTATAGGTGGTTACCATCACCACCATTATTATTGTTAACATCATTATCGCCACTATCATCAGTTCCATCATCATCAACATCATCGTTGCCATCAACAACAACCGCCATTTGCCACAAAGTGGTGGTGACGTCACCACCATGCTTTTGCCAGGCTATGTGCACCTTGAGGCCACGTGAAGTGTCGAACGCCCGCTGGCAGGAGGTCACGGGGCAGACCCAGGTGCCACGGGTCGAATGACTGAGATGACTGGCTGAGGCACCACCTGTGCACCCTACTGTGCCAACCCACTGTACTTCAGTCACCCGGCGCTCCGCTCTTTGTTCTGAGCGTCGCTCCTCCGCCCTCCGGTGTTGTTGGAGGGCGACTACCTCCAACTGCCCAGTAGCGTCCTTCACGAGCCTCCTCCACAGAGGCCGATCTTGACACCGCTGGTATCAATCATCGGCAAGTCCACTCAGCTCCACGTCCTCCTGTACCACGTCACTCCATCTCTTCTCTAGCCCGTGCCGCGCCCGTTTAGCCCCCTCGATCCGGCCAAACAAAAGCTGTTTCGGCATGCGGTGGCTGGGCATGCGGGCTACATGACCCAGCCAACGCAGCCTTGCCTGTTGGAGGAGCTCACCCATGGGACCGTGCCAAGATCTTTCTAGGATTTGTGAGCTCCTCACGCAATCCAGCCTGGTTAAACCCAGGCCAGCCTAAATGTTTCTATCCGGCGAAAATGTTCCATTAGGGGGGTCCACATTTCGCAAGCATAGGGAAGGGAGGGAATGACTGTGGCCGAGAAGACCTGAAGCTTCGTGCAGAGCAAAAAACCAGGTAGCTTCCACACAGCGTTATACAACCGATGAAAAGATAATGCCGCTCAACTGATTCGGAGTGAGACCTCTGCTGTTAAACTGGAGCCGGTCATAAGCACACTGCCCAGATATGGGGAACTCTCCACTCTCCACAACTGCCCCATCACCAATTGGGAGTTGTGGGGGTGGAGTGTCCGATGGTACAAAATACCCTCGCAGGTGCTTAGTTTTGGTGGGGCTGATGGTAAGGCCCCACCTCTTAGTGGCACGCTCCAGGTTAAGCAGCCTCCAACTCCGAAAGCACGAAGAACAACCCAGAGCCCAGGCCTACTGATGGTATCATAGGCCTTGATTAGGTCAATAAAGCAGAGATGTAGGTCTTGTTGGAATTCCCTACACCTCTGCTGTAGCAGATGGAGAGAAAATATGGCATCCGTGCAGGATCGCCCTTTCCTGAAACCGCATTGGGGCTCCGCAAGCCTCTCCTCAGCGTGCCTAGCAAGGCGATGTTGAAGAATTCTTGCCAGGACCTTTCCCGGCACACTGAGTGAGATGCCCCTATAGTTGATACAGTCTGTGCGGTCCCCCTTGTTAAAGAGGGGGACCACCAGGGCATCCTTCCATTCCTGTGGAACCCGTCCAGTGGTCCAGACTTGTTATGATGCCATGTAAGGCAGTCTGTGCACAAACGTCACCCTCCCTCAGAATTTTGCTTGGGAGATCATCTCTGCCCGCTGCCTTTCCTGGTCTCAGACTCTGGATCGCCTTCAGTACTTCCGCAACAGATGGCACCTCAGCCAGCCACTCACAGGGGGTAACTTCTTCCAATATTTGAGGCACCGCAGCCTCAGCAGGGCCATCTCCATTTTGTCCCACGATGTTATCCAGGCTGAAAGATGTCCCCTCCCCCAGGACCTCACAGAAATGCTCAGCAAATCTGCAAACCTGTTCCTGGGGGTCGGAGATTGGATCACTGTTCCTTCCCCTAATGATGGTAATAGGTGTGGCGCTGCAGGTGACTATTTGATGAAATTAAAGAGCGATGTGTGATCGCGGGCCACTGAGGCAGACTCCATCTCCTCAGCAACCCGCCACCACCACCCATCCTTGCAGCGCCTCACGGCTCTCCGAACCTCCGAGCGAAGGCTGCGGTAAGCCTCCTCATTCTCTGACGTGGGATGCTGTAGCCGATGAGAGTGGGCCTGTCGCTTTTTCTCAGCCAGCTTGAACACCTCCTCTGTCAGCCAGGGTTTCTGGGGTGGTCTGAACTGTATACCAAAAGCAGCCATTGCAGCTGCATGAGCCACAGTCCTAAACCTCGCCCATTTCCCCTCCACATCAGCAGGAGTTGGGGACGATGCCAACCCCAGCCGCAAGCTATGATGAAATTCTCGCTTGCAACTTTCAACAGCTAGCTGAGACCATGCCACTAAGGGTTTGAATGGAGTCCTGGGTGTACACCCATCACCGGAGTGGAAGAATGGCAGGCGCATCTTACAGATGACTAGTCGATGGTCAGTGGGCAGATCAGCTCCACGGTAGGTCCTGGTGTCAAGGACATGGGTTCGCATCCGCTGTTCCATCACTATGTAATCCAGCATATGTTCTTGCTTGGACCTGGCATGCATCTATGATGTTGTGTGGATGCGCCGATGCCAGAACAGCATGTTGGTAATTACAAGCCCATGGGCTGCACAAAAATCTAGTAGCCTCCTACCGTGGTTATTGAGCTGATCTGGCCCATGCTTTCCAATCACTCCAGACCAGGTACCAGCATCATGACCAGCTCGGGCATTGAAGTCACCCAACATGATGACTCTATCCCGAGGTGCCACTTTAGCCAGCACCTGTGACAGGAGGTCATAGAAGGCATCTGACGCATCGGCTTTGCCTGCATCCCTCCACGGATGTTCGTCTTCGGTGGGGGCATTAGTAACCACGACCACCACTCCTCGCCTCCGGTTGATGGGAAGGTGAGCCCAAAGTAGCCTGGGGCTTACAGCTTCCCACACCTCACCGCCACACTCCCACACCCCCTTCATTCTTTTGTTCAGAAGAAGAGACACTCCCAGTTGTTTGGCAGTCTCCTGCCCCGAGTAGAGAACTGTCCACACCTCATGGTGGCAGCAGCCAGAGCCGGTCCACCGGACCTCCTGAATGCCACAGAGATCCAGGCAGTACCGGTCCAGCTCCCGACAGAGGAGTGGCAGCCTCTCCTCCACAGTGAGCGTTCGAACATTCCACGTGGCCACACGTAGTGGTTTGTTGTTGTTTCTGGAGGAGCCCCGAGGGTAGATATTCAATCTCCTGGCTCCGCCAAATGGGGTTTGGCCAGGATACATCATAGACCCCTGTCCCCCCGGGGCCTCCGGCACAAGCTTATTAATAAAATGTAGTCTTCGTGGTTTAACGGTAAGTTAATTGAAGGTAGAGGGGTTACCAGCCCCACGCACCCGTCCAGAGCCCCCATTTAGCCGCTGTTGTAGTCACAAGCGCCATGAGGAGAAAGGCCAATCTGAATTCGCCCTCCCACCACAGCACTGACCACGACAGCGTTGCCCATCCGGCACCACAAGGAGGTAGGGGGTTGTTTTGCCATCACCACCACCACCACCATCAACATCGCCACCACCATCACCACTACCATCAACATCGCCGCCACCACCACCATCATCAACATCGCCACCACCATCACCACTACCACAACATCGCCACCACCACCATCATCAACATCGCCACCACCATCACCACCACCATCAACATCGCCACCACCATCACCACTACCAACAACATCGCCACCACCACCATCATCAACATCGCAACCACCATCACCACCACCATCGCCATCACCATCACCACCACCATCAACATCGCCACCACCACTATCATCAACATCGCCACCACCACCATCACCACCACCATCAACATCGACACCACCATCACCACCACCATCAACATCGCCACCACCACCATCATCAACATCGCCACCACCACCATCAACATCGCCACCACCACCACCATCATCATCACGACCACCACCACCCTTATTTCTATCATCATCGTTGCGGTTATTATCATTATCACCACTCCCATCACTACCTTCATCATCACCATCATTAATACCATCATCACCACCACCATCACCACCATCATCATCATCATCACCATTATTACCATCATCATCACCATTATTACAAACATCACCACCATCACCACTCCCATTAATACCATCATCATCACCATTATTACAATCATCATCACCACTATTACAAACATCACCACCATCACCACTCCCATTAATACCATCATCATCATCACCATTATTACCATCATCATCACCACTATTACAAACATCACCACAATCACCACTACCATTAATACCATCATCATCATCACCATTATTACCATCATCATCACATTACAAACATCACCACCATCACCACTCCCATTAATATCATCATCACCATTAATACCATCATCATCACCATTATTACATACATCACCACCATCACAACTACCATTAATACCATCATCATCACCATTATTACAAACATCACTACCATCACCACCACCACCATCATCACCACCATTATTACAAACATCACCACCATCACCACTACCATTAATACCATCATCACCATTATTACAAACATCACCACCATCACAATCCCCACTCCCCACAAGTTTATTTTTGGGTTGGATAATCCAACCAATGAATATTATTGGTCGCTAAAGCTTACGTGTTAAACATCCCCACTACCATCACCACCATCACCACCACCATCACCACCAACACCAACACTACTATCAGCACCATCAGCACCATCGTCAGCACCACCATCACTGTCACCGCCACCGTCATTAATCACCATCACCAACACTACTATCAACACCATTATCACCATCACCACCACCATTACCACCATCACCACCACCATCACCACCACCACCATCATCACCACCACCACCATCACCACCATCACCATCACCACCACCATCATCACTACCACCACCACCATCACCATCATCACCACCACCATCACCACAATCACAACCATCACCACCACCATCACCACCATCACCATCACCACCATCACCATCATCACCACCATCACCATCATCACCACAACCATCACCACCATCACCACCACCATCACCTTAGGCGCGGCTCTCCGAGAGTCTGGCGAAGTGAAGTGAGACGTGGAGTGGAGGTTCATGAATATTCATAAACTCACACAGACTTACACACACAGACATACACACTGACACACACACTGACACACATACACTCACACACACTCACACACACACTCACACAGACATACACACTGACACACACACACAGACACACACACACTCACAGACACACACACTGACACACACACACACTGACACACACACTCACACAAACATACACACTGACACACACTCACACAGACACACACACTGACTGACACACACACTCACACACACAACAACAACCGCCATTTGCCACTAAGTGGCGGTGACGTCACCATGACGCTTGTGCCAGGCTATGTGCACCCTGAGGCCACGTGAAGTGTCGAACGCACGCTGGCAGGAGGTCACAGGGCAGACCCAGGGGGTCGACTGAGATGACTGAGATGACTGGCTGATGCACCACCTGTGCCCCCTACTGTGCCAACCTGCTGTGCTTTAGCCACCCAGCACTCCGCTCGTTGTTGTGAGCGTCGCTCCTCCGCCCTCCGTTGTTGTTGGAGGGCGACTGCCTCCAACTGCCCAGTAGCGTCCTTCACGAGCCTCCTCCACAGAGGCCGATCTTGACACCGCTGGTACCGGTCATCGACAAGTCCACTCAGCTCCACGTCCTCCTGTACCACATCACTCCATCTCTTCTCTAGTCCGTGCCGTGCCCGTTTAGCCCCCTCGATCCGGCCGAACAAAAGCTGTTTCGGCATGCGGTGGCTGGGCATACGGGCTACATGACCCAGCCATTGCAGCCTTGCCCGCCGGAGGAGCTCACCGATGGGACCTTGCCCAGATCTTTCAAGGATTTGTGAGCTCCTCACACAATCCAGTCTGGTTAAACCCAGAATGGATCGTAGGCAGGCCAGCCTAAATGTTTCTAACCGGCGAAGATGTTCCATTAGGGGGGTCCACGTTTCGCAAGCGTAGAGAAGGGAGGGAATGACCGTGGCTGAGAAGACCTGAAGCTGAGTGCGGAGCGACAGACCAGGTAGCTTCCACACAGCGTTACGCAACCGATGAAAAGTTATTGCCACTCGACTGATTCGGAGTGAGACCTCTGCTGTTAAACTGGAGCCAGTCATAAGCACACTGCCCAGGTATGGGAAACTCTCCACTCTCTCCACAACTGCCCCATCACCGATTGGGAGTTGTGGGGGTGGAGTGTCCGATGGTACAAAATACCCAGGCAGGAGCTTAGTTTTGGTGGGGCTGATGGTAAGGCCCCACCTCTTAGTGGCACGTTCCATTCTCAGCAGCAGCGTCTCCAACTCCTCCTCTGAATGAGCTGCTATTAGCAAATCATCAGCATACATAACGTGGTTGAGCAATAGGGAGCCATCCCTTGACCGCACGCGGGCATCGATCAGCCTCCCATATGGAGATTCCCCCGGTACAGCTATTGAAGGCTTCACGAACTACGTGGTCAAAATAGATGTTACATAATGTGGGAGCCATAGGACATCCCTGTCGCACCCCAAGGTGTACAGGGAATGGCTCTGACTCCCGGCCACGTAGTTTTACCCGGGCCCGCTCACCATCATGAAGGTCCTTAATGATCGTGAGCAGAGGGTCAGGTACTCCAAAAGCACGGAGAACAACCCAGAGCCCAGGCCTACTGATCATAGGCCTTGACCAAGTCAATAAAGCAGATATGTGGGTCTTGTTGGAATTCCCTACACCTCTGCTGTAGCAGACGGACAGAGAACATGGCATCTGTGCAGGACCGCCCTTTCCTGAAACTGCATTGGGGCTCTGCAAGCATCTCCTCAGCGTGCCTGGCAAGGCGATGTTGAATAATCCTTGCCAGGACCTTTCCCGGCACACTGAGGAGTGAGATGCCCCTGTAGTTGTTACAGTCTGTTCGGTTCCCCTTCTTAAAAAGGGGGACCACCAGGGCATCCTTCCAATCCTGCGGAACCCGTCCAGTGGTCGAGACTGTTGTCATGATGTCATATAGGGCAGTCTGTGCACAAACGCCACTCTCCCTCAGCATTTCGCTTGGGAGATCATCTCTGCCCGCTGCCTTTCCTGGTCTCAGACTCCGGATCGCCTTCAGTACTTCCTCAACAGATGGCACCTCAGCCAGCCACTCACAGGGGGTGACTTCTACCAATATTTGAGGGACCGCAGCCTCAGCAGGGTCATCCTCACTTTGTGCCACGATGTTTTCCTGGCTGAGGGATTTGCCCTCCACCAGGACCTCACAGAAATGCTCAGCAAATCTGCAAACCTGTTCCTGGGGGTCGGAGATTGGATCACCGTTTTTCCCCTTAATGATGGTAAATAGGTGTGGCGCTGCAGGTTACTTTTTTGATGGAGTTAAATAGAGATTTGTGATCACGGGCCACTGAGGCAGACTCCATCTCCTCAGCAACCCGTGACCACCACCCATCCTTGCAGCGCCTCACGGCTCTCTGAACCTCCGAGCGAAGGCTGCGGTAAGCCTCCTCATTCTCTGACGTGGGATTCTGTAGCTGATGACAGTGGGCCTGTCGCTTTTTCTCAACCAACCTGAACACCTCCTCTGTCAGCCAGGGTCTCTGGGGAGGTCTGGACCGCGTACCCAAAGCAGCCGTTGCAGCTGCATGAGTCACAGTCCTAAACCTCGCCCATTTACCCTTGACATCAGGAGGAGTGGGGGACGATGCCAATCCCAGCCGCAAGCGATGATGAAATTCTCGCTTGCAACTTTCATCAGATAACTGAGACCAGGCCACTTTAGTTTGGAATGGGGTCCTGGGTGTACACCCACCACCGGAGTGGAAGAATGGCAGGTGCATCTTACAGATGACTGGTCGATGGTCAGAGGGCAGATCAGCTCCACGGTAGGTCCAGGTGTCAAGGACATGGGCTCGCATCCGCTGGTCTGTTACTACGTAGTCCAGCAGATGTTATTGCTTGGACCCAGCATGCATCCATGATGTTGTGTGGATGTGCTGATGCCAGAACAGCGTGTTGGTAATTACAAGCCCATGGGCTGCACAAAAATCTAGCAGCCTCCTACCGTTGTTATTGAGCTGATCTGGCCCATGCCCTCCAATCACTCCAGACCAGGTGCCAGCATCATGACCAACTCGGGCATTGAAGTCACCCAACATGATGACTCTATCCCGAGGGGCCACTTTAGCCAGCTCCTGTGACAGGAGGTCATAGAAGGCATCTGACTCATCAGCTTTGCCTGCATCCCTCCACGGATGTTCATCTTCGGTGGGGGCATAAGTAACCACGACCACCATTCCTCACCTCCGGTTGATGGGAAGGTGAGCCCAAAGTAGCCTGGGGCTTACAGCTTCCCACACCTCACCGCCACGCTCCCACGCCCCCTTCATTCTTTTGTTCAAAAGAAGAGCCACACCCTGTTGTTTGGCAGTCTGCTGCCCCGAGTAGAGGAATGTCCACCCCTCATGGTGGCAGGAGCCAGAACCGGTCCCCCGGACCTCCTGAATGCCACATAGATCCAGGCGGTACTGGTCCAGCTCCCGACAAAGGAGTGGTAGCCTCTCCTCCGCAGTGAGCGTTCGAACATTCCACGTGGCCACCCGTAGTGGTTTTTCGTTGTTTCTGGCAGAGCCCCGAGGGTAGATATTCAATCTCCTGGCTCTGCCAATTGGGGTTTGGCCAGGACACATCATAGACGCCTGGCCCCCCGGGGCCTCCAGCACAAGCTTATTAGTTTTTATACTTAATTTGCGGTTTAGTGGTAATTAATTGAAGGTGGAGGGGTTACCAGCGCCTCGCACCCGTCCAGAGCCCCCGTTTAGCCCCTGTGGTGGACACATATGCCATGAGGGGAGGAGCCAATCGAAATTGGACCTTCCCCCACAGCACTGTCCACGACAGAGTTGCCCGTCCGGCACCGCGAGGAGGTAGGGGGTTGTTTTGCCGGACACACACTCACACTGACACACACACAGACACTCCCACAGACATACACACTGACACACACACTCACACAGACATACACACTCACATAGACACACACACTGACACACACTCACACAGACATACAACAACAACAACCGCCATTCGCCACTAAGTGACAGTGACGTCACCACGACGCTTGTGCCAGGCTATGTGCAACCTGAGGCCACATGAAGTGTCGAACGCCCGCTGGCAGGAGGTCACGGGGCAGACCCAGGTGCCACGGGTCGACTGACTGAGATGACTGGCTGATACACTACCTGTGCCCCCTACTGTGCCAACCTGCTGTGCTTTAGCCACCCGGCGCTCCGCTCGTTGTTCTGAGCGTCGCTCCTCCGCCCTCCGTTGTTGTTGGAGGGCGACTACCTCCAACTGCCCAGTAGCATCCTTCACGAACCTCCTCCACAGAGGCCGATCTTGACACCGCTGGTACCAGTCATCGGCAAGTCCACTCAGCTCCACGTCCTCCTGTACCACATCACTCCATCTCTTCTCTAGCCCGTGCCGCACCCGCCTAGCCCCCTCAATCCGGCCGAACAAAAGCTGTTTCGGCATGCGGTGGCTGGGCATGCGGGCTACATGACCCAGCCATTGCAGCCTTGCCCGCCGGAGGAGCTCACCGATTGGACCCTGCCCAGATCTTTCAAGGATTTGTGAGCTCCTCACACAATCCAGTCTGGTTAAACCCAGGATGGATCGTAGGCAGGCCAGCCTAAATGTTTCTAACTGGCGAAGATGTTCCATTAGGGGGGTCCACGTTTCGCAAGCGTAGAGAAGGGAGGGAATGACCGTGGCCGAGAAGACCTGAAGCTTAGTGCGGAGCGACAGACTAGGTAGCTTCCACACAGCGTTACGCAACCGATGAAAATATATTGCCGCTCGACTGATTCAGAGTGAGATCTCTGCTGTCCAACTGGAGCCAGTCATAAGCACACTGCCCAGGTATGGGAAACTCTCCACTCTCCCCACAACTGCCCCATCACCGATTGGCAGTTGTGGGGGTGGAGTGTCCGATGGTACAAAATACCCAGGCAGGTGCTTAGTTTTGGTGGGGCTGATGGTAAGGCCCCACCTTTTAGTGGCACGCTCCAGTCTCAGCAGCAGCGTCTCCAACTCCTCCTCTGACTGAGCAGCTATTACCAAATCATCAGCATACATAACGTGGTTGAGCAATAGGGAGCCATCCCTTGACCGCACCCGGGCATCGATCAGCCTCCCATTATATCTGTACCATATGGAGATTCCCCCGGTACAGCTATTGAAGGCTTCACGAACTACGTGGTCAAAATAGATGTTAAATAATGGGGGAGCCAGAGGACATCCCTGTCGCACCCCAAGGTGTACAGGGAATGGCTCTGACTCCCGGCCACGTAGTTTTACCCGGGCCCGCTCACCATCATGAAGGTCCTTAATGATCGTGAGCAGAGGGTCAGGTACTCCAAAAGCACGAAGAACAATCCAGAGCCCAGGCCTACTGATGCTATCATAGGCCTTGACTAGGTCAATAAAGCAGAGATGTAGGTCTTGTTGGAATTCCCTACACCTCTGCTGTAGCAGACGGACAGAAAATATGGCATCTGTGCAGGACCGCCCTTTGCTGAAACCGCATTGGGGCTCCGCAAGCCTCTCCTCAGCGTGCCTGGCAAGGCGATGCTGAATAATCCTTGCCAGGACCTTGCCCGGCACACTGAGGAGTGAGATGCCCCTGTAGTTGTTACAGTCTGTGCGGTCCCCCTTCTTAAAAAGGGGGACCACCAGGGCATCCTTCCAATCCTGCGGAACCCGTCCAGTGGTCCAGACCGTTGTTATGATGTCATATAGGGCAGTCTGTGCACAGACTGCCCTATATGACATCACACAGACATACACACACTCTCACACAGACACACACACTGACATACACACTGACACACACTCACACAGACATACACACTGACACACACACTGACACACACTTACACAGACATACACACTGACACACACAGACACACACACTGACACACACACACTCACACAGACATACACACACACTCACACAGACACACACACTGACACACACACACTGACATACACACTGACACACACACTGACACACACACACTGACACACACACTCACACAGACATACACACACACTGACACACACACTGACACACACACACTGACATACACACACACACTTACACAGACATACAGACACACACACTGACACTGACACTTACACACACTCACACAGACAAAGATAAAAATCCCCCATATAACCTTAACAGACTGTAGGGGCAAGTGCTGTTAGCGAGCACCTATGAAGGCCGGAACGGTACACGAGGGGGTGGGTGGCCAGCACCACGCCCGACCGCCTTTGTCTACCTAGTGGCAATGTCCACACACCGGACCAGGTACTCATTTGAGGCTGAGTCGACCTAGGGGAGGCCCGGGATCGGTTCAGACAATCGTCACTGGTGTTGGCCGTGAGCGGGAATCGAACCCGGGTCGCCAGGTTCATAGCGCAGCGCGCTAACCGCTACACACACACTCACACTGACACACTCACAGACACTTTCACTCACACGCACACACTGACACACACACTCACACTGATACACTCACAGACACTTTCACTCACACGCACACACACACTCACACACACTCACACTGATACACTCACAGACACTTTCACTCACACGCACACACACACTCACACTGACACACACTCACAAGGACAAACTGACACACAGACACTTTCACTCACACGCACACACATCTACATATACACACACTCACACACTCACACACACACACATCTACATACACACACACGGACACACTCATGCAGAATACACACATACACGAACACATTAACACACACATCTACATACACACACTCACACACACATCTACATACACACACTCACACACACACATCTACATACACACACACTCACATCTACATACACACACTCACACACACATCTACATACACACACACTCACATCTACATACACACACTCACACACATCTACATACACACACTCACACACACACATCTAAATACACACACACTCACACACACACATCTAGATACACACACATCTACATACACACACTCACACACACACACATCTACATACACACACTCACACATCTACATACACACACTCACACACACATCTACATACACACACACACATCTAAATACACACACTCACACACATCTACACACACACACTCACACACACATCTAGATACACACACACTCACACACTCACACACACACATCTATATACACACACTCACACACACACATCTACATACACACACTCACACATCTACATACACACACACGGACACACTCATGCAGAATACACACATACACAACACATTTACATACACACACATCTACAAACACACACTCACACACACACATCTACATACAAAGACAAAAAACAAAGATCCCCCGTATAGCCTTAACAGACTGTAGGGGCAAGTGCTGTTAGCGAGCACCTATGAAGGCCGGAACGGTACAAGAGGGGGTGGGTGGCCAGCACCACGCCCGACCGCCTTTGTCTCCCTAGTGGCAATGTTTACACACCGCACCAGGTACTCATTTGAGGCTGAGTCGACCTAGGGGAGGCCCGGGACCGGTTCAGATAATCGTCACTGGTGTTGGCCGTGAGCGGGAATCGAACCCGGGTCGCCAGGTTCATAGCGCAGCGTGCTAACCGCTACACTATCGCTATCACATCTACATACACACACTCACACACACACATCTACATACACACACACTCACATCTACATACACACTCACACACATCTACATACACACACACTTACACACACATCTACATACAGTTAGGGAAAAAAAGTTTTTGATCCCCCGCTGATTTTGTACGTTTGCCCACTGACAAATAAATGATCAGTCTATAATTTTAATGGTAGGTTTATTTGAACAGTGAGAGGTAGAATAACAACACAAAAATCCAGAAAAAGGCATATCAAAAATTGTATACATTGATTTGCATTTTAATGGGGGAAATAAGTATTTGACCCCCTCTCAATCAGAAAGATTTCTGGCTCCCAGGTGTCTTTTATACAGGTAACGATCTGAGATTAGGAGCACACTCTTAAAGGGAGTGCTCCAAATCTCAGCTTGTTACCTATATAAAAGACACCTGTCCACAGAAACAATCAATCAATCAGATTCCAAACTCTCCACCATGGCCAAGACCAAAGAGCTCTCCAAGGATGTCAGGGACAAGATTGTAGACCTACACAAGGCTGGAATGGGCTACAAGACCATTGCCAAGCAGCTTGGTGAGAAGGTGCCAACAGTTGGTGTGATTATTTGCAAATGGAAGAAACACAAAAGAACTGTCAATCTCCCTCGGCCTGGGGCTCCATGCAAGATCTCACCTCGTGGAGTTGCAATGATCATGAGAACGGTGAGGAATCAGCCCAGAACTACACGGGAGGATCTTGTCAATGATCTCAAGGCAGCTGGGACCATAGTCACCAAGAAAACAATTGGTAACACACTACGCCGTGAAGGACTGAAATCCTGCAGTGCCCGCAAGGTCCCCCTGCTCAAGAAAGCACATATACATGCCCGTCTGAAGTTTGCCAATGAACATCTGAATGATTCAGAGGACAACTGGGTGAAAGTGTTGTGGTCAGATGAGACCAAAATGGAGCTCTTTGGAATCATCTCAACTCGCCGTGTTTGGAGGAGGAGGAATGCTGCCTATGACCCCAAGAACACCATCCCCACCGTCAAACATGGAGGTGGAAACATTATGCTTTGGGGGTGTTTTTCTGCTAAGGGGACAGGACAACTTCACCGCATCAAAGGGACGATGAACGGGGCCATGTACCGTCAAATCTTGGGGGAGAACCTCCTTCCTTCAGCCAGGGCATTGAAAATGGATCGTGGATGGGTATTCCAGCATGACAATGACCCAAAACACACGGCCAAGGCAACAAAGGAGTGGCTCAAGAAGAAGCACTTAAGGTCCTGGAGTGGCCTAGCCAGTCTCCAGACCTTAAATCCCATAGAAAATCTGTGGAGGGAGCTGAAGGTTCGAGTTGCCAAACGTCAGCCTCGAAACCTTAATGACTTGGAGAAGATCTGCAAAGAGGAGTGGGACAAAATCCCTCCTGAGATGTGTGCAAACCTGGTGGCCAACTACAAGAAACGTCTGACCTCTGTGATTGCCAACAAGGGTTTTGCCACCAAGTACTAAGTCATGTTTTGCAGAGGGGTCAAATACTTATTTCCCTCATGAAAATGCAAATCAATTTATAACATTTTTGACATGCGTTTTTCCGAATTTTGTTGTTGTTAATTTGTCTCTCACTGTTCAAATAGACCTACCATTAAAATTATAAACTGATCATTTCTTCGTCAGTGGGGAAACGTACAAAATCAGCAGGGGATCAAATACTTTTTTCCCTCACTGTACACACACACACACATCTACATACACACACGGACACACTCATGCAGAATACACACATACACAAACACATTTACATACACACACATCTACATACAACAACAACCGCCATTCGCCACTAAGTGACGGTGACGTCACCACGATGCTTGTGCCAGGCTATGTGCACCCTGAGGCCACGTGAAGTGTGTTGGCGGCAAAACAACCCCCTACCTCCTCGCGGTGCCGGACGGGCAACTCTGTCGTGGACAGTGCTGTGGGGGGAGATCCAATTTTGATTGGCTCCTCCCCTCATGGCGTCTGTGACCACCACAGGGGCTAAACGGGGGCTGTGGACGGGTGCGAGGGGCTGGTAACCCCTCCACCTTCAATTAATTACCACGAAACCACATCTACATACACACACACACACATCTACATACACACATTCACACACAACAACAACCGCCATTCACCACTAAGTGGCGGTGACGTCACCACGACGCTTGTGCCAGGCTATGTGCACCCCGAGGCCACGTGAAGTGTCGAACGCCCGCTGGCAGGAGGTCACGGGGCAGACCCAGGTGCCACGGGTCGACTGACTGAGATGACTGGCTGATGCACCATTTGTGCCCCCTACTGTGCCAGCCTGCTGTGCCTTAGCCACCCGGCGCTCCGCTCGTTGTTGTGAGCGTCGCTCCTCCGCCCTCCGTTGTTGCTGGAGGGTGACTACCTCCAACTGCACAGTAGCCTCAAAGTGCACCTAGCCTGGCACTGCCCCAGTAGCCGCAAAGTGCACCTAGCCTGGTACCGTCCAGTAAGCATACTTCACGAGCCTCCTCCATACACACAAAGATCCCCCGTGTAGCCTTTGCAGACTGTAGGGGCAAGTGCTGTTAGCGAGCAGCAGCATCTCCGAAAGCCGGGCACTGGCACACGAGAGGGTGGGTGGCCAGCACCACGCCCGACCGCCTTTGTCTCCCCAGTGGCGATGTTGACTCCGCACCGCACCAGGTACTCATGCATGGCTGCCCATGACCAGATTAGGAATCGAACCCGCGTGAACGGGTTCATGGAGCACGCTAGCCACGACACCACTCTACCACCACCACCATCACCACCACCATCATTACCATCACTATAACCACCACCATCACCACTATCACCACCATCACAACCATCATCACCACCACTATCACCACCATCACCACCATCACCACCACCATCACCACCATCACCACCATCACCATCATCACCATCACCACTATCACCACCATCACCACCACCATCACCACCATCACCATCACCACCATCATCACCACCACTATAACCACCACCATCACCATCACCACTATCACCACCATCACAACCATCATCACCACCACTATCACCACCATCACCACCATCACCACCACCATCAACATCGCCACCATCAACATCGCCACCACCATCACCGCCACCACCATCATCACCACCACTATCCCCACCACCATCACCACTATCACCATCAAAACAACTACCATGACCATCACCACTATCACCATCATCACCACTATCACCACTATCACCACCACCATCACCACTATCACGACTATCACCACCACCATCATCACCACCACTATCACCACCATCACCACCACTATCACCACCATCACCACCATCATCACCACCACTATCACCATCATCACCACCACCACCACTATCACCACTATCACCACTATCACCATCATCACCACCACCACCACCACCACTATCACCACCACCACTATCACCATCACCACTATCACCACTATCACCACCATCACCACCATCACCACTATCACCACTATCACCACCACCACTATCACCACCACCACCACCACTATCACCACTATCACCATCACCACTATCACCACCACCACCACTATCACCACTATCACCATCACCACTATAACCACCATCACCATCACCACCATCACCATCACCACTATCAATACTATCACCACCACCACTATCACCACCACCACCACCACCACTATCACCACTATCACCATCAACACTATCACCACCATCACTATCACCACCATCACCACTATCACCACCATCACAATCACCACTATCACCACCATCACTATCACCACCATCAGCATCACCACTATCACCACCATCACAAACACAACTATCACCACCATCACTATCACCACTATCAATATGATCATCACCACTATCACCACCATCACTATCACCACTATCACTATGATCATCACCACTATTACCACCGCCACCATCACCACCACCACTATCACCACCATCACCACCATCACCACCACCATCAACATCGCCACCATCAACATCACCACCTCCATCAACATCGCCACCACCATCACCGCCACCACCAACATCGCCACCATCAACACCACCATCAACATCGCCACCATCACCACCACCACCATCACCACCACCATCACCACCATCACCACCATCACCACCACCACCACCACCAACATCACCACCACCATCACCACCACCAACATCACCACTACCATCACCGCCACCATCAACATCGCCATCATCACCACCGCCACCATCACCACCACCACCATCACCACCACCATCGCCACCATCACCACCACCATCACCACCAACATCACCATCACTATAACCACCACCACTATCCCCACCATCACCACCACCATCGACATCGCCATCACCACCATCACCACCACCATCAACATCACGACCATCACCACCACCATCACCACCACCATCAACATCGCCATCACCACCATCACCACCACCATCAACATCACCACCACCACCATCACCACCATCACCACCACTACCACCAGCACCACCACCACCACCATCACCACCATCACCACCACCACCACCAACATCACCACCACCATCACCGCCATCATTAGCATCGCCACCATCACCACCGCCACCATCACCACCACCATCACCACCACCATCACCACCACCATCACCACCATCAACATCGCCACCACCACCTACACCACCACGATCACCACCACCTACACCACCACCATCACCATCACCTCCACCACCACCATCACCACCACTATCACCACCACCACCATCACCACCATCACCACCACCATCAACATCGCCATCACCACCATTACCACCACCACCATCAACATCACCACCATCACGATCACCACCATTAACACCACTACCACCACCACCATCAACATCACCACCATCACCACCACCACCACCATCACCACCACCATCACCACCATCACCACCACCACCACCACCAACATCACCACTACCATCACCGCCACCATCAGCATCGCCACCATCACCACCGCCACCATCACCACCACCACCATCACCACTACCATCAACATCACTATCACCACCACCATCACCACCATCACCACCACCATCAACATCGCCATCACCACCATCACCACCACCATCAACATCACCACCATCACCACCATCACCATCACCACCACCACCATCAACATCACCACAACCACCATCACCACCATCACCACCACTACCACCACCATCACCGCCAC
>NW_027422603.1:974664-1109664 GCF_048934315.1 Petromyzon marinus | reverse complement strand
GAGCGAGGGGGTAGAGGCGAGGGGGTAGAGGGGTAGAGTGGAGAGCGAGGGGGTAGAGGCGAGGGGGTAGAGGGGTAGAGTGGAGAGCGAGGGGGTAGAGGGGTAGAGTGGAGAGCGAGGGGGTAGAGGCGAGGGGGTAGAGGGGTAGAGTGGAGAGCGAGGGAGTAGAGGCGAGGGGGTAGAGGGGTAGAGTGGAGAGCGAGGGGGTAGAGGCGAGGGGGTAGAGGGGGTAGAGGCGAGGGGGTAGAAGGGAGCGAGCAATGGAGAAGCTCCACTGTGTCACCCACACAGACTGAGTCACCTACACAGACTGTGTCACCCACACAGACTGAGTCACCCACACAGACTGAGTCACCCACACAGACTGTGTCACCCACACAGACTGAGTCACCCACACAGACTGTGTCACCCACACAGATTGAGTCACCCACACAGACTGAGTCAACCACACAGACTGAGTCACCCACACAGACTGAGTCACCCACACAGACTGAGTTGACCACACAGACTGAGTCACCCACACAGACTGAGTCAACCACACAGACTGAGTCACCCACACAGACTGAGTCACCCACACAGACTGAGTTGACCACACAGACTGAGTCGACCACACAGACTGAGTCACCCACACAGACTGAGTCACCCACACAGACTGAGTCACCCACACAGACTGAGTCGACCACACAGACTGTGTCACCCACACAGACTGAGTCACCCACACCGACTGAGTCGACCACACAGACTGAGTCACCCACACAGACTGAGTCACCCACACCGACTGAGTCGACCACACAGACTGAGTCACCCACACAGACTGAGTCACCCACACCGACTGAGTCACCCACACAGACTGAGTCACCCACACCGACTGAGTCGACCACACAGACTGAGTCATCCACACAGACTGAATCACCCACACAGACTGAGTCACCCAGACAGACTGAGTCACCCACACAGACTGAGTCACCCACACAGACTGAGTCACCCACAGACTGAGTCACCCACACAGACTGAGTCACCCACACAGACTGAGTCGACCACACAGACTGAGTCACCCAAACAGACTGAGTCACCCACACTGACTGAGTCACCCACACAGACTGAGTCACCCAGACAGACTGAGTCGACCACACAGACTGAGTCACCCACACAGACTGAGTCGACCACACAGACTGAGTTACCCACAGAGACAAAGTCACCCACATAGACTGCGTCACCCACACAGACTGAGTCGCCCACACAGACTGAGTCACCCACACAGAATGAGTCGCCCACACAGACTGAGTCACCCACACAGACTGAGTCGACCACACAGACTGAGTCACCCAAACAGACTGAGTCACCCACACTGACTGAGTCACCCACACAGACTGAGTCACCCACATAGACTGCGTCACCCACACAGACTGAGTCACCCACATAGACTGAGTCACCCACACAGACTGAGTCACCCACACAGAATGAGTCGCCCACACAGACTGAGTCACCCACACAGACTGAGTCGACCACACAGACTGAGTCACCCAAACAGACTGAGTCACCCACACTGACTGAGTCACCCCCACAGACTGAGTCACCCAGACAGACTGAGTCGACCACACAGACTGAGTCACCCACACAGACTGAGTCGACCACACAGACTGAGTTACCCACAGAGACAAAGTCACCCACACAGACTGAGTCACCCACACAGACTGAGTCACCCACACAGACTGAGTCACCCACACAGACTGAGTCGCCCACACAGACGGAGTCACCCACACAGACTGAGTCGACCACACTGACTGAGTCACCCACACAGACTGAGTCACCCAGAGATTGAGTCACCCACACAGACTGAGTCACCCACACAGACTGAGTCACCCACACAGACTGAGTCAGGCACACAGAGTGAGTCACCCACAGAGACTGAGTCACCCACACAAACTGAGTCGACCACACTGACTGAGTCACCCACACAGACTGAGTCGACCACACAGACTGAGTCACCCACACAGACTGAGTCAACCACACAGACTGAGTCACCCAAACAGACTGAGTCACCCACACTGACTGAGTCACCCACACAGACTGAGTCACCCAGACAGACTGAGTCGACCACACAGACTGAGTCACCCACACAGACTGAGTCGACCACACAGACTGAGTTACCCACAGAGACAAAGTCACCCACATAGACTGCGTCACCCACACAGACTGAGTCGCCCACACAGACTGAGTCACCCACACAGAATGAGTCGCCCACACAGACTGAGTCACCCACACAGACTGAGTCGACCACACAGACTGAGTCACCCAAACAGACTGAGTCACCCACACTGACTGAGTCACCCACACAGACTGAGTCACCCACATAGACTGCGTCACCCACACAGACTGAGTCACCCACATAGACTGAGTCACCCACACAGACTGAGTCACCCACACAGAATGAGTCGCCCACACAGACTGAGTCACCCACACAGACTGAGTCGACCACACAGACTGAGTCACCCAAACAGACTGAGTCACCCACACTGACTGAGTCACCCACACAGACTGAGTCACCCAGACAGACTGAGTCGACCACACAGACTGAGTCACCCACAGAGACAAAGTCACCCACACAGAATGAGTCGCCCACACAGACTGAGTCACCCACACAGACTGAGTCACCCACACAGACTGAGTCACCCAAACAGACTGAGTCACCCACACTGACTGAGTCACCCACACAGACTGAGTCACCAACACAGACTGATTCGCCCACACAGACTGAGTCACCCACACCGACTGAGTCACCCACACAGACTGAGTCACCCACACAGACTGAGTCGACCACACAGACTGTGTCACCCACACAGACTGAGTCACGCACACAGGCTGAGTCACCCACACAGACTGAATCACCCACACAGAATGAGTCACCACACAGACTGAGTCACCCACACAGACTGAGTCACCCAAACAGACTGAGTCACCCACACTGACTGAGTCACCCACACAGACTGAGTCACCCAGACAGACTGAGTCGACCACACAGACTGAGTCACCCACACAGACTGAGTCGACCACACAGACTGAGTTACCCACAGAGACAAAGTCACCCACATAGACTGCGTCACCCACACAGACTGAGTCGCCCACACAGACTGAGTCACCCACACAGAATGAGTCGCCCACACAGACTGAGTCACCCACACAGACTGAGTCGACCACACAGACTGAGTCACCCAAACAGACTGAGTCACCCACACTGACTGAGTCACCCACACAGACTGAGTCACCCACATAGACTGCGTCACCCACACAGACTGAGTCACCCACATAGACTGAGTCACCCACACAGACTGAGTCACCCACACAGAATGAGTCGCCCACACAGACTGAGTCACCCACACAGACTGAGTCGACCACACAGACTGAGTCACCCAAACAGACTGAGTCACCCACACTGACTGAGTCACCCACACAGACTGAGTCACCCAGACAGACTGAGTCGACCACACAGACTGAGTCACCCACAGAGACAAAGTCACCCACACAGAATGAGTCGCCCACACAGACTGAGTCACCCACACAGACTGAGTCACCCACACAGACTGAGTCACCCAAACAGACTGAGTCACCCACACTGACTGAGTCACCCACACAGACTGAGTCACCAACACAGACTGATTCGCCCACACAGACTGAGTCACCCACACCGACTGAGTCACCCACACAGACTGAGTCACCCACACAGACTGAGTCGACCACACAGACTGTGTCACCCACACAGACTGAGTCACGCACACAGGCTGAGTCACCCACACAGACTGAATCACCCACACAGAATGAGTCACCACACAGACTGAGTCACCCACACAGACTGAGTCACCCACACAGACTGAGTCGCCCACACAGACGGAGTCACCCACACAGACTGAGTTACCCACAGAGACAAAGTCACCCACATAGACTGCGTCACCCACACAGGCTGAGTCACCCACACAGACTGAATCACCCACACAGACTGAGTCACCCACACAGACTGAGTCAACCACGCAGACTGAGTCACCCACAAAGACTGAGTCACCCACACAGACTGAGTCACCCACACAGATTGAGTCGCCCACACAGACGGAGTCACCCACACAGACTGAGTCGACCACACAGACTGAGTCACCCACACAGACTTAATCACCCACACAGACTGTGTCACCCACACAGACTGAGTCACCCACACAGACTGTGTCACCCACACCGACTGAGTCGACCACACAGACTGAGTCACCCACACAGACTGAGTCACCCACACAGAATGAGTCGCCCACACAGACTGAGTCACCCACACAGACTGAGTCGACCACACAGACTGAGTCACCCAAACAGACTGAGTCACCCACACTGACTGAGTCACCCACACAGACTGAGTCACCCAGACAGACTGAGTCGACCACACAGACTGAGTCACCCACACAGACTGAGTCACCCAGACAGACTGAGTCGACCACACAGACTGAGTCACCCACACAGACTGAGTCGACCACACAGACTGAGTTACCCACAGAGACAAAGTCACCCACACAGACTGAGTCACCCACACAGACTGAGTCACCCACACAGACTGAATCACCCACACAGATTGAATCACCAACACAGACTGAGTCACCCACACAGACTGAGTCACCCACAGACTGAGTCACCCAAACAGACTAAGTCACCCACACAGACTGAGTCACCCACACAGAATGAGTCGCCCACACAGACTGAGTCACCAACACAGACTGAGTCACCCACCCAGACTGAGTCGACCACACAGGCTGAGTCACCCACACAGACTGAATCACCCACACAGACTGAGTAACCCACACAGACTGAGTCACCCACAGACTGTGTCACCCACACAGCCTGAGTCACCCACACAGACTGAGTCACCCACAGACTGTGTCACCCACACAGACTGAGTCACCCACACAGACTGAGTCACCCACAGACTGAGTCACCCACACAGACTGAGTCACCCACACAGACTGAGTCGACCACACAGACTGTGTCACCCACACAGACTGAGTCACCCACACAGGCTGAGTCACCCACACAGACTGAATCACCCACACAGACTGAGTCACCCACACAGACTGAGTCACCCACACAGAATGAGTCACCACACAGACTGAGTCACCCACACAGACTGAGTCACCCACACAGACGGAGTCATCCACACACACTGAGTCGCCCACACTGACTGAGTCACCCACAAAGACTGAGTCACCCACACCGACTGAGTCGACCACACAGACTGAGTCACCCACATAGACTGAATCAACCACACAGACTGAGTCACCCACACAGACTGAGTCACCCACAGACTGAGTCACCCACACAGACTGAGTCACCCACACAGACTGAGTCACCCACACAGAATGAGTCACCCACACAGACTGAGTCGCCCACACAGACGGAGTCACCCACACAGACTGAGTTACCCACAGAGACAAAGTCACCCACATAGACTGCGTCACCCACACAGGCTGAGTCACCCACACAGACTGAATCACCCACACAGACTGAGTCACCCACACAGACTGAGTCAACCACACAGACTGAGTCACCCACAAAGACTGAGTCACCCACACAGACTGAGTCACCCACACAGACTGAGTCGCCCACACAGACGGAGTCACCCACACAGACTGAGTCACCCACACAGACTGAGTCACCCACACAGACTTAATCACCCACACAGACTGTGTCACCCACACAGACTGAGTCACCCACACAGACTGTGTCACCCACACCGACTGAGTCGACCACACAGACTGAGTCACCCACACAGACTGAGTCACCCACACAGACTGAGTCACCCACACAGAATGAGTCGCCCACACAGACTGAGTCACCCACACAGACTGAGTCGACCACACAGACTGAGTCACCCAAACAGACTGAGTCAACCACACTGACTGAGTCACCCACACAGACTGAGTCACCCAGACAGACTGAGTCGACCACACAGACTGAGTCACCCACACAGACTGAGTCGACCACACAGACTGAGTTACCCACACAGACTGAGTCACCCACACAGACTGAGTCACCCACACAGACTGAGTCACCCACACAGACTGAGTCACCCACACAGACTGAATCACCCACACAGATTGAATCACCAACACAGACTGAGTCACCCACACAGACTGAGTCACCCACAGACTGAGTCACCCACAGACTGTGTCACCCACACAGACTGAGTCACCCACACAGACTGAGTCACCCACAGACTGAGTCACCCACACAGACTGAGTCACCCACACAGACTGAGTCAACCACACAGACTGTGTCACCCACACAGACTGAGTCACCCACACAGGCTGAGTCACCCACACAGACTGAATCACCCACACAGACTGAGTCACCCACACAGACTGAGTCACCCACACAGAATGAGTCACCACACAGACTGAGTCACCCACACAGACTGAGTCACCCACACAGACGGAGTCATCCACACACACTGAGTCGCCCACACTGACTGAGTCACCCACACAGACTGAGTCACCCACACCGACTGAGTCGACCACACAGACTGAGTCACCCACATAGACTGAATCAACCACACAGACTGAGTCACCCACACAGACTGAGTCACCCACAGACTGAGTCACCCACACAGACTGAGTCACCCACACAGACTGAGTCACCCACACAGACTGAGTCGCCCACACAGACGGAGTCACCCACACAGACTGAGTTACCCACAGAGACAAAGTCACCCACATAGACTGCGTCACCCACACAGGCTGAGTCACCCACACAGACTGAATCACCCACACAGACTGAGTCACCCACACAGACTGAGTCAACCACACAGACTGAGTCACCCACAAAGACTGAGTCACCCACACAGACTGAGTCACCCACACAGACTGAGTCACCAACACAGACTGATTCGCCCACACAGACTGAGTCACCCACACCGACTGAGTCACCCACACAGACTGAGTCACCCACACAGACTGAGTCGACCACACAGACTGTGTCACCCACACAGACTGAGTCACGCACACAGGCTGAGTCACCCACACAGACTGAATCACCCACACAGAATGAGTCACCACACAGACTGAGTCACCCACACAGACTGAGTCACCCACACAGACTGAGTCGCCCACACAGACGGAGTCACCCACACAGACTGAGTTACCCACAGAGACAAAGTCACCCACATAGACTGCGTCACCCACACAGACTGTGTCACCCACACAGACTGAGTCACCCACACAGACTGTGTCACCCACACCGACTGAGTCGACCACACAGACTGAGTCACCCACACAGACTGAGTCACCCACACAGAATGAGTCGCCCACACAGACTGAGTCACCCACACAGACTGAGTCGACCACACAGACTGAGTCACCCAAACAGACTGAGTCACCCACACTGACTGAGTCACCCACACAGACTGAGTCACCCAGACAGACTGAGTCGACCACACAGACTGAGTCACCCACACAGACTGAGTCACCCAGACAGACTGAGTCGACCACACAGACTGAGTCACCCACACAGACTGAGTCGACCACACAGACTGAGTTACCCACAGAGACAAAGTCACCCACACAGACTGAGTCACCCACACAGACTGAGTCACCCACACAGACTGAATCACCCACACAGATTGAATCACCAACACAGAATGAGTCACCCACACAGACTGAGTCACCCACAGACTGAGTCACCCACACAGACTAAGTCACCCACACAGACTGAGTCACCCACACAGAATGAGTCGCCCACACAGACTGAGTCACCAACACAGACTGAGTCACCCACCCAGACTGAGTCGACCACACAGGCTGAGTCACCCACACAGACTGAATCACCCACACAGACTGAGTCACCCACACAGACTGAGTCACCCACAGACTGTGTCACCCACACAGCCTGAGTCACCCACACAGACTGAGTCACCCACAGACTGTGTCACCCACACAGACTGAGTCACCCACACAGACTGAGTCACCCACAGACTGAGTCACCCACACAGACTGAGTCACCCACACAGACTGAGTCGACCACACAGACTGTGTCACCCACACAGCCTGAGTCACCCACACAGGCTGAGTCACCCACACAGACTGAGTCACCCACACAGACTGAGTCACCCACACAGAATGAGTCACCACACAGACTGAGTCACCCACACAGACTGAGTCACCCACACAGACGGAGTCATCCACACACACTGAGTCGCCCACACTGACTGAGTCACCCACAAAGACTGAGTCACCCACACCGACTGAGTCGACCACACAGACTGAGTCACCCACATAGACTGAATCAACCACACAGACTGAGTCACCCACACAGACTGAGTCACCCACAGACTGAGTCACCCACACAGACTGAGTCACCCACACAGACTGAGTCACCCACACAGAATGAGTCACCCACACAGACTGAGTCGCCCACACAGACGGAGTCACCCACACAGACTGAGTTACCCACAGAGACAAAGTCACCCACATAGACTGCGTCACCCACACAGGCTGAGTCACCCACACAGACTGAATCACCCACACAGACTGAGTCACCCACACAGACTGAGTCAACCACACAGACTGAGTCACCCACAAGGACTGAGTCACCCACACAGACTGAGTCACCCACACAGACTGAGTCGCCCACACAGACGGAGTCACCCACACAGACTGAGTCGACCACACAGACTGAGTCACCCACACAGACTGAGTCACCCACACAGACTTAATCACCCACACAGACTGTGTCACCCACACAGACTGAGTCACCCACACAGACTGTGTCACCCACACCGACTGAGTCGACCACACAGACTGAGTCACCCACACAGACTGAGTCACCCACACAGACTGAGTCACCCACACAGAATGAGTCGCCCACACAGACTGAGTCACCCACACAGACTGAGTCGACCACACAGACTGAGTCACCCAAACAGACTGAGTCAACCACACTGACTGAGTCACCCACACAGACTGAGTCACCCAGACAGACTGAGTCGACCACACAGACTGAGTCACCCACACAGACTGAGTCGACCACACAGACTGAGTTACCCACAGAGACAAAGTCACCCACACAGACTGAGTCACCCACACAGACTGAGTCACCCACACAGACTGAGTCACCCACACAGACTGAATCACCCACACAGATTGAATCACCAACACAGACTGAGTCACCCACACAGACTGAGTCACCCACAGACTGAGTCACCCACAGACTGTGTCACCCACACAGACTGAGTCACCCACACAGACTGAGTCACCCACAGACTGAGTCACCCACACAGACTGAGTCACCCACACAGACTGAGTCAACCACACAGACTGTGTCACCCACACAGACTGAGTCACCCACACAGGCTGAGTCACCCACACAGACTGAATCACCCACACAGACTGAGTCACCCACACAGACTGAGTCACCCACACAGAATGAGTCACCACACAGACTGAGTCACCCACAAGGACTGAGTCACCCACACAGACTGAGTCACCCACACAGACTGAGTCGCCCACACAGACGGAGTCACCCACACAGACTGAGTCGACCACACAGACTGAGTCACCCACACAGACTGAGTCACCCACACAGACTTAATCACCCACACAGACTGTGTCACCCACACAGACTGAGTCACCCACACAGACTGTGTCACCCACACCGACTGAGTCGACCACACAGACTGAGTCACCCACACAGACTGAGTCACCCACACAGACTGAGTCACCCACACAGAATGAGTCGCCCACACAGACTGAGTCACCCACACAGACTGAGTCGACCACACAGACTGAGTCACCCAAACAGACTGAGTCAACCACACTGACTGAGTCACCCACACAGACTGAGTCACCCAGACAGACTGAGTCGACCACACAGACTGAGTCACCCACACAGACTGAGTCGACCACACAGACTGAGTTACCCACAGAGACAAAGTCACCCACACAGACTGAGTCACCCACACAGACTGAGTCACCCACAGACTGTGTCACCCACACAGACTGAGTCACCCACACAGACTGAGTCACCCACAGACTGAGTCACCCACACAGACTGAGTCACCCACACAGACTGAGTCGACCACACAGACTGTGTCACCCACACAGCCTGAGTCACCCACACAGGCTGAGTCACCCACACAGACTGAGTCACCCACACAGA
Source organism: Petromyzon marinus (assembly GCF_048934315.1). Lineage (NCBI taxonomy): Eukaryota > Metazoa > Chordata > Hyperoartia > Petromyzontiformes > Petromyzontidae > Petromyzon > Petromyzon marinus. The sequence continues at coordinate 1,099,485 of NW_027422603.1, read as the reverse complement.
CTGAGTCACCCACACAGAATGAGTCACCACACAGACTGAGTCACCCACACAGACTGAGTCACCCACACAGACGGAGTCATCCACACACACTGAGTCGCCCACACTGACTGAGTCACCCACAAAGACTGAGTCACCCACACCGACTGAGTCGACCACACAGACTGAGTCACCCACATAGACTGAATCAACCACACAGACTGAGTCACCCACACAGACTGAGTCACCCACAGACTGAGTCACCCACACAGACTGAGTCACCCACACAGACTGAGTCACCCACACAGAATGAGTCACCCACACAGACTGAGTCGCCCACACAGACGGAGTCACCCACACAGACTGAGTTACCCACAGAGACAAAGTCACCCACATAGACTGCGTCACCCACACAGGCTGAGTCACCCACACAGACTGAATCACCCACACAGACTGAGTCACCCACACAGACTGAGTCAACCACACAGACTGAGTCACCCACAAGGACTGAGTCACCCACACAGACTGAGTCACCCACACAGACTGAGTCGCCCACACAGACGGAGTCACCCACACAGACTGAGTCGACCACACAGACTGAGTCACCCACACAGACTGAGTCACCCACACAGACTTAATCACCCACACAGACTGTGTCACCCACACAGACTGAGTCACCCACACAGACTGTGTCACCCACACCGACTGAGTCGACCACACAGACTGAGTCACCCACACAGACTGAGTCACCCACACAGACTGAGTCACCCACACAGAATGAGTCGCCCACACAGACTGAGTCACCCACACAGACTGAGTCGACCACACAGACTGAGTCACCCAAACAGACTGAGTCAACCACACTGACTGAGTCACCCACACAGACTGAGTCACCCAGACAGACTGAGTCGACCACACAGACTGAGTCACCCACACAGACTGAGTCGACCACACAGACTGAGTTACCCACAGAGACAAAGTCACCCACACAGACTGAGTCACCCACACAGACTGAGTCACCCACACAGACTGAGACACCCACACAGACTGAATCACCCACACAGATTGAATCACCAACACAGACTGAGTCACCCACACAGACTGAGTCACCCACAGACTGAGTCACCCACAGACTGTGTCACCCACACAGACTGAGTCACCCACACAGACTGAGTCACCCACAGACTGAGTCACCCACACAGACTGAGTCACCCACACAGACTGAGTCAACCACACAGACTGTGTCACCCACACAGACTGAGTCACCCACACAGGCTGAGTCACCCACACAGACTGAATCACCCACACAGACTGAGTCACCCACACAGACTGAGTCACCCACACAGAATGAGTCACCACACAGACTGAGTCACCCACAAGGACTGAGTCACCCACACAGACTGAGTCACCCACACAGACTGAGTCGCCCACACAGACGGAGTCACCCACACAGACTGAGTCGACCACACAGACTGAGTCACCCACACAGACTGAGTCACCCACACAGACTTAATCACCCACACAGACTGTGTCACCCACACAGACTGAGTCACCCACACAGACTGTGTCACCCACACCGACTGAGTCGACCACACAGACTGAGTCACCCACACAGACTGAGTCACCCACACAGACTGAGTCACCCACACAGAATGAGTCGCCCACACAGACTGAGTCACCCACACAGACTGAGTCGACCACACAGACTGAGTCACCCAAACAGACTGAGTCAACCACACTGACTGAGTCACCCACACAGACTGAGTCACCCAGACAGACTGAGTCGACCACACAGACTGAGTCACCCACACAGACTGAGTCGACCACACAGACTGAGTTACCCACAGAGACAAAGTCACCCACACAGACTGAGTCACCCACACAGACTGAGTCACCCACACAGACTGAGTCACCCACACAGACTGAGTCACCCACACAGACTGAATCACCCACACAGATTGAATCACCAACACAGACTGAGTCACCCACACAGACTGAGTCACCCACAGACTGAGTCACCCACAGACTGTGTCACCCACACAGACTGAGTCACCCACACAGACTGAGTCACCCACAGACTGAGTCACCCACACAGACTGAGTCACCCACACAGACTGAGTCAACCACACAGACTGTGTCACCCACACAGACTGAGTCACCCACACAGGCTGAGTCACCCACACAGACTGAATCACCCACACAGACTGAGTCACCCACACAGACTGAGTCACCCACACAGAATGAGTCACCACACAGACGGAGTCATCCACACACACTGAGTCGCCCACACTGACTGAGTCACCCACACAGACTGAGTCACCCACACCGACTGAGTCGGCCACACAGACTGAGTCACCCACATAGACTGAATCAACCACACAGACTGAGTCACCCACACAGACTGAGTCACCCACAGACTGAGTCACCCACACAGACTGAGTCACCCACACAGACTGAGTCACCCACACAGACTGAGTCGCCCACACAGACGGAGTCACCCACACAGACTGAGTTACCCACAGAGACAAAGTCACCCACATAGACTGCGTCACCCACACAGGCTGAGTCACCCACACAGACTGAATCACCCACACAGACTGAGTCACCCACACAGACTGAGTCAACCACACAGACTGAGTCACCCACAAAGACTGAGTCACCCACACAGACTGAGTCACCCACACAGACTGAGTCGCCCACACAGACGAAGTCACCCACACAGACTGAGTCGACCACACAGACTGAGTCACCCACACAGACTGAGTCACCCACACAGACTTAATCACCCACACAGACTGTGTCACCCACACAGACTGAGTCACCCACACAGACTGTGTCACCCACACCGACTGAGTCGACCACACAGACTGAGTCACCCACACAGACTGAGTCACCCACACAGACTGAGTCACCCACACAGAATGAGTCGCCCACACAGACTGAGTCACCCACACAGACTGAGTCGACCACACAGACTGAGTCACCCAAACAGACTGAGTCACCCACACTGACTGAGTCACCCACACAGACTGAGTCACCCAGACAGACTGAGTCGACCACACAGACTGAGTCACCCACACAGACTGAGTCGACCACACAGACTGAGTTACCCACAGAGACAAAGTCACCCACACAGACTGAGTCACCCACACAGACTGAGTCACCCACACAGACTGAGTCACCCACACAGACTGAGTCACCCACACAGACTGAATCACCCACACAGATTGAATCACCAACACAGACTGAGTCACCCACACAGACTGAGTCACCCACAGACTGAGTCACCCACACAGACTAAGTCACCCACACAGACTGAGTCACCCACACAGAATGAGTCGCCCACACAGACTGAGTCACCAACACAGACTGAGTCACCCACACAGACTGAGTCGACCACACAGGCTGAGTCACCCACACAGACTGAATCACCCACACAGACTGAGTCACCCACACAGACTGAGTCACCCACAGACTGTGTCACCCACACAGCCTGAGTCACCCACACAGACTGAGTCACCCACAGACTGTGTCACCCACACAGACTGAGTCACCCACACAGACTGAGTCACCCACAGACTGAGTCACCCACACAGACTGAGTCACCCACACAGACTGAGTCGACCACACAGACTGTGTCACCCACACAGACTGAGTCACCCACACAGGCTGAGTCACCCACACAGACTGAATCACCCACACAGACTGAGTCACCCACACAGACTGAGTCACCCACACAGAATGAGTCACCACACAGACTGAGTCACCCACACAGACTGAGTCACCCACACAGACGGAGTCATCCACACACACTGAGTCGCCCACACTGACTGAGTCACCCACACAGACTGAGTCACCCACACCGACTGAGTCGACCACATAGACTGAGTCACCCACACAGACTGAATCAACCACACAGACTGAGTCACCCACACAGACTGAGTCACCCACAGACTGAGTCACCCACACAGACTGAGTCACCCACACAGACTGAGTCACCCACACAGAATGAGTCGCCCACACAGACTGAGTCACCCACACAGACTGAGTCGACCACACAGACTGAGTCACCCAAACAGACTGAGTCACCCACAGTGACTGAGTCACCCACACAGACTCAGTCACCCAGACAGACTGAGTCGACCACACAGACTGAGTCACCCACACAGACTGAGTCGACCACACAGACTGAGTTACCCACAGAGACAAAGTCACCCACATAGACTGCGTCACCCATACAGACTGAGTCACCCACACAGACTGAGTCACCCACACAGACTGAGTCACCCACACAGACTGAGTCGACCACACAGACTGAGTCACCCACACCGACTGAGTCACCCACACAGACTGAGTCACCCACACCGACTGAGTCGACCACACAGACTGAGTCACCCACACAGACTGAGTCGACCACACAGACTGAGTTACGCACAGAGACAAAGTCACCCACACAGAATGAGTCGCCCACACAGACTGAGTCACCAACACAGAATGAGTCACCCACACAGACTGAATCACCCACACAGACTGAGTCACCCACACAGACTGAGTCGACCACACAGACTGAGTCACCCACACAGACTGAATCACCCACACAGATTGAATCACCAACACAGACTGAGTCACCCACACAGACTGAGTCACCCACAGACTGAGTCACCCACACAGACTAAGTCACCCACACAGACTGAGTCACCCACACAGAATGGGTCGCCCACACAGACTGAGTCACCAACACAGACTGAGTCACCCACACAGACTGAGTCGACCACACAGGCTGAGTCACCCACACAGACTGAATCACCCACACAGACTGAGTCACCCACACAGACTGAGTCACCCACAGACTGTGTCACCCACACAGCCTGAGTCACCCACACAGACTGAGTCACCCACAGACTGTGTCACCCACACAGACTGAGTCACCCACAGACTGAGTCACCCACACAGACTGAGTCACCCACACAGACTGAGTCGACCACACAGACTGTGTCACCCACACAGACTGAGTCACCCACACAGGCTGAGTCACCCACACAGACTGAATCACCCACACAGACTGAGTCACCCACACAGACTGAGTCACCCACAAAGAATGAGTCACCACACAGACTGAGTCACCCACACAGACTGAGTCACCCACACAGACGGAGTCATCCACACACACTGAGTCGCCCACACTGACTGAGTCAACCACACAGACTGAGTCACCCACACCGACTGAGTCGACCACACAGACTGAGTCACCCACACAGACTGAATCAACCACACAGACTGAGTCACCCACACAGACTGAGTCACCCACAGACTGAGTCACCCACACAGACTGAGTCACCCACACAGAATGAGTCGCCCACACAGACTGAGTCACCCACACAGACTGAGTCGACCACACAGACTGAGTCACCCAAACAGACTGAGTCACCCACACTGACTGAGTCACCCACACAGACTGAGTCACCCAGACAGACTGAGTCGACCACACAGACTGAGTCACCCACACAGACTGAGTCGACCACACAGACTGAGTTACCCACAGAGACAAAGTCACCCACATAGACTGCGTCACCCACACAGACTGAGTCACCCACACAGACTGAGTCACCCACACAGACTGAGTCACCCACACAGACTGAGTCACCCACACAGACTGAGTCACTCACACCGACTGAGTTGACCACACAGACTGAGTCACCCACACAGACTGAGTCACCCACACAGACTGAGTCACCCACACAGACTGAGTCACCCACAGACTGAGTCACCCACACAGACTGAGTCACCCACACAGACTGAGTCACCCACACAGACTGAGTCGACCACACAGACTGTGTCACCCACACAGACTGAGTCACCCACACAGGCTGAGTCACCCACACAGACTGAATCACCCACACAGACTGAGTCACCCACACAGAATGAGTCACCACACAGACTGAGTCACCCACACAGACTGAGTCACCCACACAGACGGAGTCATCCACACACACTGAGTCGCCCACACTGACTGAGTCACCCACACAGACTGAGTCACCCACACCGACTGAGTCGACCACACAGACTGAGTCACCCACACAGACTGAATCAACCACACAGACTGAGTCACCCACACAGACTGAGTCACCCACAGACTGAGTCACCCACACAGACTGAGTCACCCACACAGAATGAGTCACCCAGACAGACTGAGTCGACCACACAGACTGAGTCACCCACACAGACTGAGTCGACCACACAGACTGAGTTACCCACAGAGACAAAGTCACCCACATAGACTGCGTCACCCACACAGACTGAGTCACCCACACAGACTGAGTCACCCACACAGACTGAGTCACCCACACAGACTGAGTCGACCACACAGACTGAGTCACCCACACCGACTGAGTCACCCACACAGACTGAGTCACTCACACCGACTGAGTCGACCACACAGACTGAGTCACCCACACAGACTGAGTCGACCACACAGACTGAGTTACCCACAGAGACAAAGTCACCCACACAGAATGAGTCGCCCACACAGACTGAGTCACCAACACAGAATGAGTCACCCACACAGAATGAGTCACCCACACAGACTGAGTCGACCACACAGACTGAGTCACCCAAACAGACTGAGTCACCCACACTGACTGAGTCACCCACACAGACTGAGTCACCCAGACAGACTGAGTCGACCACACAGACTGAGTCACCCACACAGACTGAGTCGACCACACAGACTGAGTTACCCACAGAGACAAAGTCACCCACATAGACTGCGTCACCCACACAGACTGAGTCACCCACACAGACTGAGTCACCCACACAGACTGAGTCGACCACACAGACTGAGTCACCCACACCGACTGAGTCACCCACACAGACTGAGTCACTCACACCGACTGAGTCGACCACACAGACTGAGTCACCCACACAGACTGAGTCGACCACACAGACTGAGTTACCCACAGAGACAAAGTCACCCACACAGAATGAGTCGCCCACACAGACTGAGTCACCAACACAGAATGAGTCACCCACACAGACTGAATCACCCACACAGACTGAGTCACCCACACAGACTGAGTCGACCACACAGACTGAGTCACCCACACAGACTGAGTCACCCACACAGACCGAGTCACCCACACAGACTGAGTCACCCACACAGACTGAGTCACCCACACAGACTGAGTCACTCACACCGACTGAGTCGACCACACAGACTGAGTCACCCACACAGAATGAGTCGCCCACACAGACTGAGTCACCAACACAGAATGAGTCACCCACACAGACTGAATCACCCACACAGACTGAGTCACCCACACAGACTGAGTCGACCACACAGACTGAGTCACCCACACAGACTGAATCACCCACACAGACTGAGTCACCCACACAGACTGAGTCACCCACAGACTGTGTCACCCACACAGACTGAGTCACCCACACAGACTTAGTCACCCACACAGACTGAGTCATCCACACAGCCTGAGTCACCCACACAGACTGAGTCACCCACAGACTGAGTCACCCACACAGACTGAGTCGCCCACACAGACTGAGTCACCCACACAGACCGAGTCACCCACACAGACTGAGTCACCCACAGAATGTGTCACCCACACAGACTGAATCACCCACAGACTGTGTCACCCACACAGACTGAGTCACCCACACAGACTGAGTCACCCACAGACTGAGTCGACCACACAGACTGAGTCACCTACAGAGACTGAGTCGACCACACAGACTGAGTTACCCACACAGACTGTGTCACCCACACAGACTGAGTCACCCACACAGACTGAGTCGACCACACAGGATGAGTCACCCACACAGACTGAGTCACCCACACAGACTGAGTCACCCACAGACTGTGTCACCCAGACAGACTGAGTCACCCACACAGACTGAGTCACCCACACAGACTTAGTCACCCACACAAAATGAGTCACCCACACAGACTGAGTCACCCACAGACTGAGTCACCCACACAGACTGAGTCGACCACACAGACTGAGTTACCCACATAGACAAAGTCACCCACACAGAATGAGTCACCCACACAGACTGAGTCGCCCACACAGACTGAGTCACCCACACAGACCGAGTCACCCACACAGACTGAGTCACCCACACAGACCGAGTCACCCACACAGACTGAGTCACCCACACAGACCGAGTCACCCACACAGACTGAGTCGACCACACAGACTGAGTCACCCACACAGACTGAGTCGACCACACAGACTGAGTTACCCACATAGACAAAGTCACCCACACAGAATGAGTCACCCACACAGACTGAGTCGCCCACACAGACTGAGTCACCCACACAGACTGAGTCGCCCACACAGACTGAGTCACCCACACAGACCGAGTCACCCACACAGACTGAGTCACCCACAGACTGAGTCGACCACACTGACTGAGTCGCCCACAGACTGAGTCGACCACACAGACTGAGTCACCTACAGAGACTGAGTCGACCACACAGACTGAGTTACCCACACAGACTGTGTCACCCACACAGACTGAGTCGACCACACAGGATGAGTCACCCACACAGACTGAGTCACCCACACAGACTGAGTCACCCACAGACTGTGTCACCCAGACAGACTGAGTCATCCACACAGACTGAGTCACCCACACAGACTGAGTCACCCACACAGACTGATTCGCCCACACAGACTGAGTCACCCACACAGACTGAGTCACCCACACAGAATGAGTCACCCACACAGACTGAGTCACCCACACAGACTGTGTCACCCACACAGACTGAGTCACCCACACAGGCTGAGTCACCCACACAGACTGAATCACCCACACAGACTGAATCATCCACACAGACTGAGTCACCCACACAGACTGATTCGCCCACACAGACTGAGTCACCCACACCGACTGAGTCACCCACACAGACTGAGTCACCCACACAGACTGAGTCACCCACACAGACTGTGTCACCCACACAGACTGAGTCACCCACACAGGCTGAGTCACCCACACAGACTGAATCACCCACACAGACTGAGTCACCCACACAGACTGAGTCACCCACACAGAATGAGTCGCCCACACAGACTGAGTCACCCACACAGACTGAGTCACCCAAACAGACTGAGTCACCCACACTGACTGAGTCACCCACACAGACTGAGTCACCCAGACAGACTGAGTCGACCACACAAACTGAGTCACCCAAACAGAATGAGTCGCCCACACAGACTGAGTCACCAACACAGACTGAGTCACCCACAGACTGTGTCACCCACACAGCCTGAGTCACCCACACAGACTGAGTCACCCACAGACTGTGTCACCCACACAGACTGAGTCACCCACACAGCCTGAGTCACCCATACAGACTGAGTCACCCACAGACTGAGTCACCCACACAGACTGAGTCGCCCACACAGACTGAGTCACCCACACAGACCGAGTCACGCACACAGACTGAGTCACCCACACAGACTGAGTCACCCACACAGACTGAGTCGACCACACAGGATGAGTCACCCACACAGACTGAGTCACCCACACAGACCGAGTCACCCACACAGACTGAGTCACCCACACAGACCGAGTCACCCACACAGACTTAGTCACCCACACAGAATGAGTCACCCACACAGACTGAGTCGACCACACAGACTGAGTCACCCACACAGACTGAGTCGACCACACAGACTGAGTTACCCACATAGACAAAGTCACCCACACAGAATGAGTCACCCACACAGACTGAGTCGCCCACACAGACTGAGTCACCCACACAGACCGAGTCACCCACACAGACTGAGTCACCCACAGACTGAGTCGACCACACTGACTGAGTCGCCCACAGACTGAGTCGACCACACAGACTGAGTCACCTACAGAGACTGAGTCGACCACACAGACTGAGTTACCCACACAGACTGTGTCACCCAGACAGACTGAGTCGACCACACAGGATGAGTCACCCACACAGACTGAATCACCCACACAGACTGAGTCACCCACAGACTGTGTCACCCAGACAGACTGAGTCATCCACACAGACTGAGTCACCCACACAGACTGAGTCACCCACACAGACTGATTCGCCCACACAGACTGAGTCACCCACACATACTGAGTCACCCACACAGAATGAGTCACCCACACAGACTGAGTCACCCACATAGACTGTGTCACCCACACAGACTGAGTCACCCACACAGGCTGAGTCACCCACACAGACTGAATCACCCACACAGACTGAGTCATCCACACAGACTGAGTCACCCACACAGACTGATTCGCCCACACAGACTGAGTCACCCACACCGACTGAGTCACCCACACAGACTGAGTCACCCACACAGACTGAGTCACCCACACAGACTGTGTCACCCACACAGACTGAGTCACCCACACAGGCTGAGTCACCCACACAGACTGAATCACCCACACAGACTGAGTCACCCACACAGACTGAGTCACCCACACAGACTGAGTCGCCCACACAGACTGAGTCACCCACACAGACTGAGTCACCCAAACAGACTGAGTCACCCACACTGACTGAGTCACCCACACAGACTGAGTCACCCAGACAGACTGAGTCGACCACACAAACTGAGTCACCCAAACAGAATGAGTCGCCCACACAGACTGAGTCACCAACACAGACTGAGTCACCCACAGACTGTGTCACCCACACAGCCTGAGTCACCCACACAGACTGAGTCACCCACAGACTGTGTCACCCACACAGACTGAGTCACCCACACAGCCTGAGTCACCCACACAGACTGAGTCACCCACAGACTGAGTCACCCACACAGACTGAGTCGCCCACACAGACTGAGTCACCCACACAGACCGAGTCACCCACACAGACTGAGTCACCCACACAGACTGAGTCACCCACACAGACCGAGTCACCCACACAGACTGAGTCACCCACACAGACTGAGTCACCCACACAGACTGAGTCACCCACACAGACTGAGTCACCCACACAGACCGAGTCACCCACACAGACTGAGTCACCCACACAGACTGAGTCGACCACACAGGATGAGTCACCCATACAGACTGAGTCACCCACACAGACTGAGTCACCCACAGACTGTGTCACCCAGACAGACTGAGTCATCCACACAGACTGAGTCGACCACACAGGATGAGTCACCCACACAGACTGTGTCACCCACACAGACTGAGTCACCCACACAGACTGAATCACCCACACTGACTGAGTCACCCACACAGACTGAGTCACCCACACAGACTGAGTCACCCACAGACTGAGTCACCCACACAGACTGAGTCACCCACACAGACTGAGTCACCCACACAGAATGAGTCGCCCACACAGACTGAGTCACCCACACAGACTGAGTCGACCACACAGACTGAGTCACCCAAACAGACTGAGTCACCCACACTGACTGAGTCAGCCACACAGACTGAGTCACCCAGACAGACTGAGTCGACCACACAGACTGAGTCACCCACACAGACTGAGTCGACCACACAGACTGAGTTACCCACAGAGACAAAGTCACCCACACAGACTGAGTCACCCACACAGACTGAGTCGACCACACAGACTGAGTTACCCACATAGACAAAGTCACCCACACAGAATGAGTCACCCACACAGACTGAGTCACCAACACAGACTGAGTCACCCACACAGATTGAATCACCCACACAGACTGAGTCACCCACACAGACTGAGTCGACCACACAGACTGAGTCACCCACACAGACTGAGTCACCCACACAGACTGAGTCGCCCACACAGACTGAGTCACCCACACAGACCGAGTCACCCACACAGACTGAGTCACCTACAGAGACTGAGTCGACCACACAGACTGAGTCACCCACACAGACTGAGTCACCTACAGAGACTGAGTCGACCACACAGACTGAGTTACCCACACAGACTGAGTCACCAACACAGACTGAGTCGCCCACAGACTGAGTCGACCACACAGACTGAGTCACCTACAGAGACTGAGTCGACCACACAGACTGAGTTACCCACACAGACTGTGTCACCCAGACAGACTGAGTCGACCACACAGGATGAGTCACCCACACAGACTGAATCACCCACACAGACTGAGTCACCCACAGACTGTGTCACCCAGACAGACTGAGTCATCCACACAGACTGAGTCACCCACACAGACTGAGTCACCCACACAGACTGATTCGCCCACACAGACTGAGTCACCCACACATACTGAGTCACCCACACAGAATGAGTCACCCACACAGACTGAGTCACCCACATAGACTGTGTCACCCACACAGACTGAGTCACCCACACAGGCTGAGTCACCCACACAGACTGAATCACCCACACAGACTGAGTCATCCACACAGACTGAGTCACCCACACAGACTGATTCGCCCACACAGACTGAGTCACCCACACCGACTGAGTCACCCACACAGACTGAGTCACCCACACAGACTGAGTCACCCACACAGGCTGAGTCACCCACACAGACTGAATCACCCACACAGACTGAATCACCCACACTGACTGAGTCACCCACACAGACTGAGTCACCCACACAGACTGAGTCACCCACAGACTGAGTCACCCACACAGACTGAGTCACCCACACAGACTGAGTCACCCACACAGAATGAGTCGCCCACACAGACTGAGTCACCCACACAGACTGAGTCGACCACACAGACTGAGTCACCCAAACAGACTGAGTCACCCACACTGACTGAGTCAGCCACACAGACTGAGTCACCCAGACAGACTGAGTCGACCACACAGACTGAGTCACCCACACAGACTGAGTCGACCACACAGACTGAGTTACCCACAGAGACAAAGTCACCCACACAGACTGAGTCACCCACACAGACTGAGTCGACCACACAGACTGAGTTACCCACATAGACAAAGTCACCCACACAGAATGAGTCACCCACACAGACTGAGTCACCAACACAGACTGAGTCACCCACACAGATTGAATCACCCACACAGACTGAGTCACCCACACAGACTGAGTCGACCACACAGACTGAGTCACCCACACAGACTGAGTCACCCACACAGACTGAGTCGCCCACACAGACTGAGTCACCCACACAGACCGAGTCACCCACACAGACTGAGTCACCTACAGAGACTGAGTCGACCACACAGACTGAGTCACCCACACAGACTGAGTCACCTACAGAGACTGAGTCGACCACACAGACTGAGTTACCCACACAGACTGAGTCACCAACACAGACTGAGTCGCCCACAGACTGAGTCGACCACACAGACTGAGTCACCTACAGAGACTGAGTCGACCACACAGACTGAGTTACCCACACAGACTGTGTCACCCAGACAGACTGAGTCGACCACACAGGATGAGTCACCCACACAGACTGAATCACCCACACAGACTGAGTCACCCACAGACTGTGTCACCCAGACAGACTGAGTCATCCACACAGACTGAGTCACCCACACAGACTGAGTCACCCACACAGACTGATTCGCCCACACAGACTGAGTCACCCACACATACTGAGTCACCCACACAGAATGAGTCACCCACACAGACTGAGTCACCCACATAGACTGTGTCACCCACACAGACTGAGTCACCCACACAGGCTGAGTCACCCACACAGACTGAATCACCCACACAGACTGAGTCATCCACACAGACTGAGTCACCCACACAGACTGATTCGCCCACACAGACTGAGTCACCCACACCGACTGAGTCACCCACACAGACTGAGTCACCCACACAGACTGAGTCACCCACACAGGCTGAGTCACCCACACAGACTGAATCACCCACACAGACTGAGTCACCCACACAGACTGAGTCACCCACACAGACTGAGTCGCCCACACAGACTGAGTCACCCACACAGACTGAGTCACCCAAACAGACTGAGTCACCCACACTGACTGAGTCACCCACACAGACTGAGTCACCCAGACAGACTGAGTCGACCACACAAACTGAGTCACCCAAACAGAATGAGTCGCCCACACAGACTGAGTCACCAACACAGACTGAGTCACCCACAGACTGTGTCACCCACACAGCCTGAGTCACCCACACAGACTGAGTCACCCACAGACTGTGTCACCCACACAGACTGAGTCACCCACACAGCCTGAGTCACCCACACAGACTGAGTCACCCACAGACTGAGTCACCCACACAGACTGAGTCGCCCACACAGACTGAGTCACCCACACAGACCGAGTCACCCACACAGACTGAGTCACCCACACAGACTGAGTCACCCACACAGACCGAGTCACCCACACAGACTGAGTCACCCACACAGACTGAGTCACCCACACAGACTGAGTCACCCACAGACTGAGTCCACCACACTGACTGAGTTACCCACACAGACTGTGTCACCCACACAGACTGAGTCACCCACACAGACTGAGTCGACCACACAGGATGAGTCACCCATACAGACTGAGTCACCCACACAGACTGAGTCACCCACAGACTGTGTCACCCAGACAGACTGAGTCATCCACACAGACTGAGTCGACCACACAGGATGAGTCACCCACACAGACTGTGTCACCCACACAGACTGAGTCACCCACACAGACTGAATCACCCACACTGACTGAGTCACCCACACAGACTGAGTCACCCACACAGACTGAGTCACCCACAGACTGAGTCACCCACACAGACTGAGTCACCCACACAGACTGAGTCACCCACACAGAATGAGTCGCCCACACAGACTGAGTCACCCACACAGACTGAGTCGACCACACAGACTGAGTCACCCAAACAGACTGAGTCACCCACACTGACTGAGTCAGCCACACAGACTGAGTCACCCAGACAGACTGAGTCGACCACACAGACTGAGTCACCCACACAGACTGAGTCGACCACACAGACTGAGTTACCCACAGAGACAAAGTCACCCACACAGACTGAGTCACCCACACAGACTGAGTCGACCACACAGACTGAGTTACCCACATAGACAAAGTCACCCACACAGAATGAGTCACCCACACAGACTGAGTCACCAACACAGACTGAGTCACCCACACAGATTGAATCACCCACACAGACTGAGTCACCCACACAGACTGAGTCGACCACACAGACTGAGTCACCCACACAGACTGAGTCACCCACACAGACTGAGTCGCCCACACAGACTGAGTCACCCACACAGACCGAGTCACCCACACAGACTGAGTCACCTACAGAGACTGAGTCGACCACACAGACTGAGTCACCCACACAGACTGAGTCACCTACAGAGACTGAGTCGACCACACAGACTGAGTTACCCACACAGACTGAGTCACCAACACAGACTGAGTCGCCCACAGACTGAGTCGACCACACAGACTGAGTCACCTACAGAGACTGAGTCGACCACACAGACTGAGTTACCCACACTGACTGTGTCACCCACACAGACTGAGTCGACCACACAGGATGAGTCACCCACACAGACTGAGTCACCCACACAGACTGAGTCACCCACAGACTGTGTCACCCAGACAGACTGAGTCATCCACACAGACTGAGTCACCCACACAGACTGAGTCACCCACACAGAATGAGTCACCCACACAGACTGAGTCACCCACACAGACTGTGTCACCCACACAGACTGAGTCACCCACACAGGCTGAGTCACCCACACAGACTGAATCACCCACACAGACTGAGTCATCCACACAGACTGAGTCACCCACACAGACTGATTCGCCCACACAGACTGAGTCACCCACACCGACTGAGTCACCCACACAGACTGAGTCGACCACACAGACTGTGTCACCCACACAGACTGAGTCACCCACACAGGCTGAGTCACCCACACAGACTGAATCACCCACACAGACTGAGTCACCCACACAGACTGAGTCACCCACACAGACTGAGTCACCCACACAGAATGAGTCGCCCACACAGACTGAGTCACCCACACAGACTGAGTCACCCAAACAGACTGAGTCACCCACACTGACTGAGTCACCCACACAGACTGAGTCACCCAGACAGACTGAGTCGACCACACAAACTGAGTCACCCAAACAGAATGAGTCGCCCACACAGACTGAGTCACCAACACAGACTGAGTCACCCACAGACTGTGTCACCCACACAGCCTGAGTCACCCACACAGACTGAGTCACCCACAGACTGTGTCACCCACACAGACTGAGTCACCCACACAGACTGAGTCACCCACACAGCCTGAGTCACCCACACAGACTGAGTCACCCACAGACTGAGTCACCCACACAGACTGAGTCGCCCACACAGACTGAGTCACCCACACAGACCGAGTCACCCACACAGACTGAGTCACCCACACAGACTGAGTCACCCACACAGACTGAGTCACCCACACAGACTGAGTCACCCACACAGTCTGAGTCACCCACAGACTGAGTCGACCACACTGACTGAGTTACCCACACAGACTGTGTCACCCACACAGACTGAGTCACCAACACAGACTGAGTCGCCCACAGACTGAGTCGACCACACAGACTGAGTCACCTACAGAGACTGAGTCGACCACACAGACTGAGTTACCCACACTGACTGTGTCACCCACACAGACTGAGTCGACCACACAGGATGAGTCACCCACACAGACTGAGTCACCCACACAGACTGAGTCACCCACAGACTGTGTCACCCAGACAGACTGAGTCATCCACACAGACTGAGTCACCCACACAGACTGAGTCACCCACACAGAATGAGTCACCCACACAGACTGAGTCACCCACACAGACTGTGTCACCCACACAGACTGAGTCACCCACACAGGCTGAGTCACCCACACAGACTGAATCACCCACACAGACTGAGTCATCCACACAGACTGAGTCACCCACACAGACTGATTCGCCCACACAGACTGAGTCACCCACACCGACTGAGTCACCCACACAGACTGAGTCGACCACACAGACTGTGTCACCCACACAGACTGAGTCACCCACACAGGCTGAGTCACCCACACAGACTGAATCACCCACACAGACTGAGTCACCCACACAGACTGAGTCACCCACACAGACTGAGTCACCCACACAGAATGAGTCGCCCACACAGACTGAGTCACCCACACAGACTGAGTCACCCAAACAGACTGAGTCACCCACACTGACTGAGTCACCCACACAGACTGAGTCACCCAGACAGACTGAGTCGACCACACAAACTGAGTCACCCAAACAGAATGAGTCGCCCACACAGACTGAGTCACCAACACAGACTGAGTCACCCACAGACTGTGTCACCCACACAGCCTGAGTCACCCACACAGACTGAGTCACCCACAGACTGTGTCACCCACACAGACTGAGTCACCCACACAGACTGAGTCACCCACACAGCCTGAGTCACCCACACAGACTGAGTCACCCACAGACTGAGTCACCCACACAGACTGAGTCGCCCACACAGACTGAGTCACCCACACAGACCGAGTCACCCACACAGACTGAGTCACCCACACAGACTGAGTCACCCACACAGACTGAGTCACCCACACAGACTGAGTCACCCACACAGTCTGAGTCACCCACAGACTGAGTCGACCACACTGACTGAGTTACCCACACAGACTGTGTCACCCACACAGACTGAGTCACCAACACAGACTGAGTCGCCCACAGACTGAGTCGACCACACAGACTGAGTCACCTACAGAGACTGAGTCGACCACACAGACTGAGTTACCCACACTGACTGTGTCACCCACACAGACTGAGTCGACCACACAGGATGAGTCACCCACACAGACTGAGTCACCCACACAGACTGAGTCACCCACAGACTGTGTCACCCAGACAGACTGAGTCATCCACACAGACTGAGTCACCCACACAGACTGAGTCACCCACACAGAATGAGTCACCCACACAGACTGAGTCACCCACACAGACTGTGTCACCCACACAGACTGAGTCACCCACACAGGCTGAGTCACCCACACAGACTGAATCACCCACACAGACTGAGTCATCCACACAGACTGAGTCACCCACACAGACTGATTCGCCCACACAGACTGAGTCACCCACACCGACTGAGTCACCCACACAGACTGAGTCGACCACACAGACTGTGTCACCCACACAGACTGAGTCACCCACACAGGCTGAGTCACCCACACAGACTGAATCACCCACACAGACTGAGTCACCCACACAGACTGAGTCACCCACACAGACTGAGTCACCCACACAGAATGAGTCGCCCACACAGACTGAGTCACCCACACAGACTGAGTCACCCAAACAGACTGAGTCACCCACACTGACTGAGTCACCCACACAGACTGAGTCACCCAGACAGACTGAGTCGACCACACAAACTGAGTCACCCAAACAGAATGAGTCGCCCACACAGACTGAGTCACCAACACAGACTGAGTCACCCACAGACTGTGTCACCCACACAGCCTGAGTCACCCACACAGACTGAGTCACCCACAGACTGTGTCACCCACACAGACTGAGTCACCCACACAGACTGAGTCACCCACACAGCCTGAGTCACCCACACAGACTGAGTCACCCACAGACTGAGTCACCCACACAGACTGAGTCGCCCACACAGACTGAGTCACCCACACAGACCGAGTCACCCACACAGACTGAGTCACCCACACAGACTGAGTCACCCACACAGACTGAGTCACCCACACAGACTGAGTCACCCACACAGTCTGAGTCACCCACAGACTGAGTCGACCACACTGACTGAGTTACCCACACAGACTGTGTCACCCACACAGACTGAGTCACCCACACAGACTGAGTCGACCACACAGGATGAGTCACCCACACAGACTGAGTCACCCACACAGACTGAGTCACCCACAGACTGTGTCACCCAGACAGACTGAGTCATCCACACAGACTGAGTCGACCACACAGGATGAGTCACCCACACAGACTGTGTCACCCACACAGACTGAGTCACCCACACAGACTGAATCACCCACACTGACTGAGTCACCCACACAGACTGAGTCACCCACACAGACTGAGTCACCCACAGACTGAGTCACCCACACAGACTGAGTCACCCACACAGACTGAGTCACCCACACAGAATGAGTCGCCCACACAGACTGAGTCACCCACACAGACTGAGTCGACCACACAGACTGAGTCACCCAAACAGACTGAGTCACCCACACTGACTGAGTCACCCACACAGACTGAGTCACCCAGACAGACTGAGTCGACCACACAGACTGAGTCACCCACACAGACTGAGTCGACCACACAGACTGAGTTACCCACAGAGACAAAGTCACCCACACAGACTGAGTCACCCACACAGACTGAGTCGACCACACAGACTGAGTTACCCACATAGACAAAGTCACCCACACAGAATGAGTCACCCACACAGACTGAGTCACCAACACAGACTGAGTCACCCACACAGACTGAATCACCCACACAGACTGAGTCACCCACACAGACTGAGTCGACCACACAGACTGAGTCACCCACACAGACTGAGTCACCCACACAGACTGAGTCGCCCACAGAGACTGAGTCACCCACACAGACCGAGTCACCCACACAGACTGAGTCACCCACAGACTGTGTCACCCACACAGACTGAGTCACCCACACAGACTGAGTCACCCACACAGACTGTGTCACCCACACAGACTGAGTCACCCACACAGGCTGAGTCACCCACACAGACTGAATCACCCACACAGACTGAGTCACCCACACAGACTGAGTCACCCACACAGACTGAATCACCCACACAGACTGAGTCACCCACACTGACTGAGTCACCCAGACAGACTGAGTCGACCACACAAACTGAGTCACCCAAACAGAATGAGTCGCCCACACAGACTGAGTCACCCACAGACTGTGTCACCCACAGACTGAGTCACCCACACAGACTGAGTCACCCACACAGACTGAGTCGACCACACAGACTGAGTCACCCACACAGACTGAGTCACCCACACAGCCTGAGTCACCCACACAGACTGAGTCAACCACAGACTGTGTCACCCACACAGCCTGAGTCACCCACATAGACCGAGTCACCCACACAGTCTGAGTCACCCACAGACTGTGTCACCCACACAGACCGAGTCACCCACACAGACTGAGTCACCCACACAGCCTGAGTCACCCACACAGACTGAGTCACCCACACAGACTGAGTCACCCACAGACTGAGTCGACCACACTGACTGAGTCGCCCACAGACTGAGTCGACCACACAGACTGAGTCACCTACAGAGACTGAGTCGACCACACAGACTGAGTTACCCACACAGACTGTGTCACCCACACAGACTGAGTCACCCACACAGACTGAGTCGACCACACAGGATGAGTCACCCACACAGACTGAGTCACCCACACAGACTGAGTCACCCACAGACTGAGTCGACCACACAGACTTAGTCACCCACACAGAATGAGTCACCCACACAGACTGAGTTACCCACACAGACTGTGTCACCCACACAGACTGAGTCACCCACACAGAATGAGTCGCCCACACAGACTGAGTCACCCAGACAGACTGAGTCGACCACACAGACTGAGTCACCCACACAGACTGAGTCGACCACACAGACTGAGTTTCCCACAGAGACAAAGTCACCCACACAGCCTGAGTCACCCACACAGACTGAGTCGACCACACAGACCGAGTCACCCACACAGACTGAGTCACCCACAGACTGTGTCACCTACACAGACTGAGTCACCCACACAGACTGAGTCACCCACACAGACTGAGTCACCCACAGACTGAGTCGACCACACTGACTGAGTCGCCCACAGACTGAGTCGACCACACAGACTGAGTCACCTACAGAGACTGAGTCGACCACACAGACTGAGTTACCCACACAGACTGTGTCACCCACACAGACTGAGTCGACCACACAGGATGAGTCACCCACACAGACTGAGTCACCCACACAGACTGAGTCACCCACAGACTGTGTCACCCAGACAGAATGAGTCGCCCACACAGACTGAGTCACCCACACAGACTGAGTCACCCAAACAGACTGAGTCACCCACACTGACTGAGTCACCCACACAGACTGAGTCACCCAGACAGACTGAGTCGACCACACAAACTGAGTCACCCAAACAGAATGAGTCGCCCACACAGACTGAGTCACCCACAGACTGTGTCACCCACACAGACTGTGTCACCCACACAGCCTGAGTCACCCACACAGACTGAGTCACCCACAGACTGTGTCACCCACACAGACTGAGTCACCCACACAGACTGAGTCGACCACACAGACTGTGTCACCCACACAGACTGAATCACCCACACAGACTGAGTCACCCACACCGACTGAGTCGACCACACAGACTGAGTCACTCACACAGACTGAGTCACACACACAGACTGAGTCATCCACACAGACTGAGTCGACCACACAGGATGAGTCACCCACACAGACTGAGTCACCCACACAGACTGAGTCACCCACAGACTGTGTCACCCAGACAGAATGAGTCGCCCACACAGACTGAGTCACCCACACAGACTGAGTCACCCAAACAGACTGAGTCACCCACACTGACTGAGTCACCCACACAGACTGAGTCACCCAGACAGACTGAGTCGACCACACAAACTGAGTCACCCAAACAGAATGAGTCGCCCACACAGACTGAGTCACCCACAGACTGTGTCACCCACACAGACTGTGTCACCCACACAGCCTGAGTCACCCACACAGACTGAGTCACCCACAGACTGTGTCACCCACACAGACTGAGTCACCCACACAGACTGAGTCGACCACACAGACTGTGTCACCCACACAGACTGAATCACCCACACAGACTGAGTCACCCACACAGACTGAGTCGACCACACAGACTGTGTCACCCACACAGACTGAGTCACCCACACAGACTGAGTCACCCAAACAGACTGAGTCACCCACACTGACTGAGTCACCCACACAGACTGAGTCACCCAGACAGACTGAGTCGACCACACAAACTGAGTCATCCAAACAGAATGAGTCGCCCACACAGACTGAGTCACCCACAGACTGTGTCACCCACACAGACTGAGTCACCCACACAGACTGAGTCACCCACACAGACTGAGTCGACCACACAGACTGTGTCACCCACACAGACTGAGTCACCCACACAGACTGAGTCACCCAAACAGACTGAGTCACCCACACTGACTGAGTCACCCACACAGACTGAGTCACCCAGACAGACTGAGTCGACCACACAAACTGAGTCATCCAAACAGAATGAGTCGCCCACACAGACTGAGTCACCCACAGACTGTGTCACCCACACAGACTGAGTCACCCACACAGACTGAGTCACCCACAGACTGTGTCACTCACACAGACTGAGTCACCCACACAGACTGAGTCGACCACACAGACTGTGTCACCCACACAGACTGAATCACCCACACAGACTGAGTCAACCACACAGACTGAGTCACCCACAAAGACTGAGTCACCCACACAGACTGAGTCACCCACACCGACTGAGTCACCCACACAGACTGAGTCACCCACACCGACTGAGTCGACCACACAGACTGAGTCACCCACACAGACTGAGTCGACCACACAGACTGAGTCACTCACACAGACTGAGTCACACACACAGACTGAGTCACCCACACAGACTGAGTCGCCCACACAGACTGAGTCGACCACACAGACTGAGTCACTCACACAGACTGAGTCACCCAAACAGACTGAGTCACCCACACAGCCTGAGTCGACCATACAGGATGAGTCACCCACAGAGACTTAGTCACCCACACAGACTGAGTCGACCACACAGACTGAGTCACCCACACAGACTGAGTCACCCATACACTGTGTCACCCACACAGACTGAGTCACCCACAGATTGTGTCACCCACACAGACTGAGTCACCCACACAGACTGAGTCGCCCACACAGACTGAGTCACCCACACAAACTGAGTCGCCCACACAGACTGAGTCACCCACAGAGACTGAATCACCCACACAGACTGAGTCACCCACAGAGACTGAGTCACCCACACAGACTGAGTCACCCACACAGACTGAGTCACCCACACAGACTGTGTCACCCACACAGCCTGAGTCACTCACACAGACTGAGTCACCCACACAGACTGAGTCACCCACACCGACTGAGTCGACCACACAGACTGAGTCACCCACACAGACTGAGTCGACCACACAGACTGAGTCACCCACACCGACTGAGTCGACCACACAGACTGAGTCACCCACACAGACTGAGTCGCCCACACAGACTGAGTCGACCACACAGACTGAGTCACTCACACAGACTGAGTCACCCAAACAGACTGAGTCACCCACACAGCCTGAGTCGACCACACAGGATGAGTCACCCACAGAGACTTAGTCACCCACACAGACTGAGTCGACCACACAGACTGAGTCACCCACACAGACTGAGTCACCCATACACTGTGTCACCCACACAGACTGAGTCACCCACAGATTGTGTCACCCACACAGACTGAGTCACCCACACAGACTGAGTCGACCACACAGACTGAGTCACCCACACCGACTGAGTCGACCACACAGACTGAGTCACCCAAACAGACTGAGTCACCCACACAGCCTGAGTCGACCACACAGGATGAGTCACCCACATAGACTTAGTCACCCACACAGACTGAGTCGACCACACAGACTGAGTCACCCACACAGACTGAGTCACCCATACACTGTGTCACCCACACAGACTGAGTCACCCACAGATTGTGTCACCCACACAGACTGAGTCGCCCACACAGACTTAGTCACCCACACAGACTGTGCTAACCGCTGCGCCACCGCTCTCCCCCCACACTCACCCAGTGATGATGATGATGGTAATAGTGGTGGTGGTTGTGGTGATGATGATGGTGGTGGTGATGGTTATAGTGGTGATGTGGTGATGGTGGTGGTTGTAGTGAAAATGATGGTGGTGGTGGTGGGAGATGGTGGTGATGTGATGTGGTGATGATGGTGGTGATGGTTATAGTGGTGATATGGTGGTGGTGGTTGTGGTGATGATGATGGTGGTGGTGGTGATGGTTATAGTGATGAAGTGATGATGGTGGTGGTGATGTGATGATGATGGTGGTGGTGATGGCTATGTGATGATGATGGTTGTGGTGGTTGTGATTATGATGGTGGTGATGATGGTTTTATAGTGGTGATGTGACGATGATGGTGATGTGGTGATGGTGGTGGTTGTGGTGATGATAATTGTGTTGGTGATGGTCATAGTGGTGATGATGATGATGGTGGTGGTGATGGTTATAGTGGTGATGTGATGATGATGGTTGTGGCGGTGGTTGTGATGATGATGATGGTGGTGGTTGTGGTGATGATGGTGGTGGTGGTTGTGGTGATGATGATGGTGGTGGTGGTTGTGATGATGATGATGGTGGTGGAGGTGATGGTTATAGTGGTGATGTGGTGATATGATGATGGTAGTTGTGATGATGATGATGGTGGTGGTGGTGATGATGATGGTTGTGGTGGTTGGGGTGATGATGATGGTGGTGGTGATGGTTATAGTGGTGATGTGATGATGGTGATGATGATGGTGGTGATGATGATGGTGGTTGTGGTGATGATGATGGTGGTGGTGATGGTTATAGTGGTGATGTGATGATGGTGATGTGATGATGGTAGTGGTGGTTGTGGTGATGATGATGGTGGTGGTGATGATGGTGGTGGTGGTTGTGGTGATGGTGGTGGTGATGCTGATGGTGTTGGTGATGGTTATAGTGGTGATGTGATGATGGTGGTGATGATGATGGTGGTTGTGGTGATGATGATGGTGGTGGTGATGATGGTGGTGATGTGGTGATGGTGGTGGTGATGATGGTTATAGTGGTGATGTGATGATGATGGTGGTGATGTGATGATGGTGGTGGTGCTTGTGGTGATGATGATGATGATGGTGGTGATGGTTATAGTGGTGATGTGATGGTGGTGGTGCTGATGATGATGATGGTGATGATGGTGATCTGATGATGGTGATGTGATGGTGGTGATGATGATGGTGGTGGTGATGTGATGATGGTGGTGGTGATGGTTATAGTGGTGATGTGATGATGGTGATGGTGGTTGTGGTGATGATGATGGTGGTGGTGATGATGGTTATAGTGGTGATGTGATGATGATGGTGGTGGTGGTGGTGGTTGTGGTGATGATGATGGTGGTGATGATGATGGTTATAGTGGTGATGTGATGATGGTGATGATGATGGTGGTGGTGATGATGGTGCTTGTGGTGATGATGATGGTGATGGTTATAGTGGTGATGTGATGATGGTGATGGTGATGTGATGATGGTAGTGGTGGTTGTGGTGATGATGATGGTGGTGGTGATGATGGTTATAGTGGTGATGTGATGATGATGATAGTGGTGGTGGTTGTGGTGATGATGATGGTGGTGATGATGGTTATAGTGGTGATGTGATGATGATGATGATGATGGTGGTGGTGATGATGATGGTGCTTGTGGTGATGATGATGGTGGTGATGATGGTGGTGGTGGTTGTGGTGATGGTGATGATGATGGTGGTGGTGATGGTTATAGTGGTGATGTGATGATGGTGGTGATGATGATGGTGGTTGTGGTGATGATGATGGTGGTGGTGATGATGTTGGTGATGTGGTGATGGTGGTGGTGATGATGGTTATAGTGGTGATGTGATGATGGTGGTGATGATGATGGTGGTTGTGGTGATGATGATGGTGGTGGTGATGATGGTGGTGATGTGGTGATGGTAGTGGTGATGATGGTTATAGTGGTGATGTGATGATGATGGTGATGATGCTGGTGATGGTGGTGATGTGATGATGGTGGTGGTGCTTGTGGTGATGATGATGATGATGGTGTGGTACTGATGGTTATAGTGGTGATGTGATGGTGGTGGTGGTGAAGATGATGGTGCTGGTGATGATGGTGATGTGATGATGGTGGTGGTGGTGATGGTTATAGTGGTGATGTGATGATGGTGATGGTGGTTGTGGTGATGATGATGGTGGTGGTGATGATGGTTATAGTGGTGATGTGATGATGATGGTGGTGGTGGTTGTGGTGATGATGATGGTGGTGATGATGGTTATAGTGGTGATGTGATGATGGTGATGATGATGGTGGTGGTGATGATGATGGTGCTTGTGGTGATGATGATGGTGGTGGTGATGGTTATAGTGGTGATGTGATGATGGTGATGTGATGATGGTAGTGGTGGTTGTGGTGATGATGATGATGGTGGTGGTGATGATGGTTATAGTGGTGATGTGATGATGGTGATGGTGGTTGTGGTGATGATGATGGTGGTGATGATGGTTATAGTGGTGATGTGATGATGGTGATGATGATGGTGGTGGTGATGATGATGGTGCTTGTGGAGATGATGATGGTGGTGGTGGTGATGGTTATAGTGGTGATGTGATGATGGTGATGTTGATGTTGATGTGATGATGGTAGTGGTGGTTGTGGTGATGATGATGGTGGTGGTGATGATGGTGGTGGTGGTTGTGGTGATGGTGGTGTTGATGATGATGGTGGTGGTAGTTGTGGTGATGATGATGGTGGTGGTGATGGTTATAGTGGTGATGTGATGATGGTGATGATGATGGTGGTGGTGATGATGGTGCTTGTGGTGATGATGATGGTGGTGGTGATGGTTATAGTGGTGATGTGATGATGGTGATGTGATGATGGTAGTGGTGGTTGTGGTGATGATGATGGTGGTGATGATGGTGGTGGTGGTTGTGGTGATGGTGATGATGATGGTGGTGATGGTTATAGGGGTGATGTGATGATGGTGGTGATGATGATGGTGGTTGTGGTGATGATGATGGTGGTGGTGATGATGTTGGTGATGTGGTGATGGTGGTGGTGATGATGGTTATAGTGGTGATGTGATGATGGTGGTGATGATGATGGTGGTTGTGGTGATGATGATGGTGGTGGTGGTGATGGTTATAGTGATGAAGTGATGATGGTGGTGGTGATGTGATGATGATGGTGGTGGTGATGGTTATGTGATGATGATGGTTGTGGTGGTTGTGATTATGATGGTGGTGATGATGGTTATAGTGGTGATGTGACGATGATGGTGATGTGGTGATGGTGGTGGTTGTGGTGATGATAATTGTGTTGGTGATCGTCATAGTGGTGATGATGATGATGGTGGTGGTGATGGTTATAGTGGTGATGTGATGATGATGGTTGTGGCGGTGGTTGTGATGATGATGATGATGGTGGTGGTTGTGGTGATGATGGTGGTGGTGGTTGTGGTGATGATGATGGTGGTGGTGGTTGTGATGATGATGATGGTGGTGGAGGTGATGGTTATAGTGGTGATGTGGTGATATGATGATGGTAGTTGTGATGATGATGATGGTGGTGGTGGTGATGATGATGGTTGTGGTGGTTGGGGTGATGATGATGGTGGTGGTGATGGTTATAGTGGTGATGTGATGATGGTGATGATGATGGTGGTGATGATGATGGTGGTTGTGGTGATGATGATGGTGGTGGTGATGGTTATAGTGGTGATGTGATGATGGTGATGTGATGATGGTAGTGGTGGTTGTGGTGATGATGATGGTGGTGGTGATGATGGTGGTGGTGGTTGTGGTGATGGTGGTGGTGATGATGATGGTGTTGGTGATGGTTATAGTGGTGATGTGATGATGGTGGTGATGATGATGGTGGTTGTGGTGATGATGATGGTGGTGGTGATGATGGTGGTGATGTGGTGATGGTGGTGGTGATGATGGTTATAGTGGTGATGTGATGATGATGGTGATGGTGGTGATGTGATGATGGTGGTGGTGCTTGTGGTGATGATGATGATGGTGGTGATGGTTATAGTGGTGATGTGATGGTGGTGGTGCTGATGATGATGATGGTGATGATGGTGATCTGATGATGGTGATGTGATGGTGGTGGTGGTGATGATGATGGTGGTGGTGATGTGATGATGGTGGTGGTGATGGTTATAGTGGTGATGTGATGATGGTGATGGTGGTTGTGGTGATGATGATGGTGGTGGTGATGATGGTTATAGTGGTGATGTGATGATGGTGATGATGATGGTGGTGGTGATGATGGTGCTTGTGGTGATGATGATGGTGGTGGTGATGGTTATAGTGGTGATGTGATGATGGTGATGTGATGATGGTTATAGTGGTGGTTGTGGTGATGATGATGGTGGTGGTGATGATGGTTATAGTGGTGATGTGATGATGATGATAGTGGTGGTGGTTGTGGTGATGATGATGGTGGTGATGATGGTTATAGTGGTAATGTGATGATGATGATGGTGGTGGTGATGATGATGGTGCTTGTGGTGATGATGATGGTGGTGATGATGGTGGTGGTGGTTGTGGTGATGGTGATGATGATGGTGGTGTTGATGGTTATAGTGGTGATGTGATGATGGTGGTGATGATGATGGTGGTTGTGGTGATGATGATGGTGGTGGTGATGATGTTGGTGATGTGGTGATGGTGGTGGTGATGATGGTTATAGTGGTGATGTGATGATGGTGGTGATGATGATGGTGGTTGTGGTGATGATGATGGTGGTGGTGATGATGGTGGTGATGTGGTGATGGTAGTGGTGATGATGGTTATAGTGGTGATGTGATGATGATGGTGATGATGCTGGTGATGGTGGTGATGTGATGATGGTGGTGGTGCTTGTGGTGATGATGATGATGGTGGTAGTGATGGTTATAGTGGTGATGTGATGGTGGTGGTGGTGATGATGATGGTGTTGGTGATGATGGTGATGTGATGATGGTGGTGGTGGTGATGGTTATAGTGGTGATGTGATGATGGTGATGGTGGTTGTGGTGATGATGATGGTGGTGGTGATGATGGTTATAGTGGTGATGTGATGATGATGGTGGTGGTGGTGGTTGTGGTGGTGATGATGATTGTGGTGATGATGGTTATAGTGGTGATGGGATGATGGTGATGATGATGGTGGTGGTGATGATGATGGTGCTTGTGGTGATGATGATGATGGTGGTGGTGATGGTTATAGTGGTGATGTGATGATGGTGATGTGATGATGGTAGTGGTGGTTGTGGTGATGATGATGATGGTGGTGGTGATGATGGTTATAGTGGTGATGTGATGATGATGATGGTGGTGGTGGTGGTTGTGGTGATGATGATGGTGGTGATGATGGTTATAGTGGTGATGTGATGATGGTGATGATGATGGTGGTGGTGATGATGATGGTGCTTGTGGTGATGATCATGGTGGTGGTGGTGATGGTTATAGTGGTGATGTGATGATGGTGATGTTGATGGTGATGTGATGATGGTAGTGGTGGTTGTGGTGATGATTATGGTGGTGGTGATGATGGTGGTTGTGGTGATGGTGGTGGTGATGATGATGGTGGTGGTGATGGTTATAGTGGTGATGTGCTGATGGTGATGATGATGATGGTGGTGGTAGTTGTGGTGATGATGATGGTGGTGGTGATGATGGTGGTGATGTGGTGATGGTGGTGGTGATGATGGTTATAGTGGTGATGTGATGATGATGGTGATGATGATGGTGATGGTGGTGATGTGATGATGGTGGTGGTTGTGGTGATGATGATGATGGTGGTGATGGTTATAGTGGTGATGTGATGGTGGTGGTGCTGATGATGATGGTGGTGGTGATGATGGTGATGTGATGATGGTGGTGGTGGTGATGGTTATAGTGGTGATGTGATGATGGTGGTGATGATGATGGTGGTGGTGGTTGTGCTGATGATGATGGTGGTGGTGATGGTTATAGTGGTGATGTGATGATGATGGTGGTGGTTGTGGTGATGATGATGGTGGTGATGTGATGATGGTGATGATGATGGTGGTGGTGATGTTGATGGTGGTTGTGGTGATGATGATGGTGGTGATGGTTATAGTGGTGATGTGATGATGATCGTGGTGGTGGTGGTTGTGGTGATGATGATGGTGGTGATGATGGTTATAGTGGTGATGTGATGATGGTGATGATGATGGTGGTGGTGACGATGATGGTGCTTGTGGTGATGATGATGGTGGTGGTGATGGTTATAGTGGTGATGTGATGATGGTGATGTGATGATGGTAGTGGTGGTTGTGTTGATGATGATGCTGGTGATGATGGTGGTGGTGGTTGTGGTGATGGTGATGATGATGGTGGTGGTAATGGTTATAGTGGTGATGTGATGATGGTGGTGATGATGATGGTGGTTGTAGTGATGATGATGGTGGTGGTGATGATGGTTATAGTGGTGATGTGATGATGATGGTGATGATGCTGGTGATGGTGGTGATGTGATGATGGTGGTTGTGGTGATGATGATGATGATGGTGGTAGTGATGGTTATAGTGGTGATGTGATGGTGGTGGTGCTGATGATGATGGTGGTGGTGATGATGGTGATCTGATGATGGTGATGTGATGGTGGTGGTGGTGATGATCATGGTGGTGGTGATGGTGATGTGATGATGGTGGTGGTGGTGATGGTTATAGTGGTGATGTGATGATGGTGATGGTGGTTGTGGTGATGATGATGGTGGTGGTGATGATGGTTATAGTGGTGATGTGATGATGATGGTGGTGGTGGTTGTGGTGATGATGATGATGGTGGTGATGATGATGGTGCTTGTGGTGATGATGATGATGGTGGTGGTGATGGTTATAGTGGTGATGTGATGATGGTGATGTGATGATGGTAGTGGTGGTTGTGGTGATGATGATGATGGTGGTGGTGATGATGGTTATAGTGGTGATGTGATGATGATGGTGGTGGTGGTGGTTGTGGTGATGATGATGGTGGTGATGATGGTTATAGTGGTGATGTGATGATGGTGATGATGATGGTGGTGGTGATGATGATGGTGCTTGTGGTGATGATGATGGTGGTGGTGGTGATGGTTATAGTGGTGATGTGATGATGGTGATGTTGATGGTGATGTGATGATGGTAGTGGTGGTTGATGGTGATGATGATGGTGGTGGTGATGATGGTGGTGGTGGTTGTGGTGATGGTGGTGGTGATGATGATGGTGGTGGTGATGGTTATAGTGGTGATGTGCTTATGGTGATGATGATGATGGTGGTGGTAGTTGTGGTGATGATGATGGTGGTGGTGATGATGGTGGTGATGTGGTGATGGTGGTGGTGATGATGGTTATAGTGGTGATGTGATGATGATGGTGATGATGATGGTGATGGTGGTGTTGTGATGATGGTGGTGGTGATGATGATGATGATGATGGTGGTGATGGTTATAGTGGTAATGTGATGGTGGTGGTGCTGATGATGATGGTGGTGGTGATGATGGTGACGTGATGATGGTGGTGATGGTTATAGTGGTGATGTGATGATGGTGGTGATGGTGGTGGTGGTTGTGCTGATGATGATGGTGGTGGTGATGGTTATAGTGGTGATGTGATGATGATGGTGGTGGTGGTTGTGGTGATGATGATGGTGGTGATGATGGTTATAGTGGTGATGTGATGATGGTGATGATGATGGTGGTGGTGATGTTGATGGTGGTTGTGGTGATTATGATGGTGGTGGTGATGGTTATAGTGGTGATGTGATGATGGTGATGTGATGATGGTAGTGGTGGTTGTGGTGATGATGATGGTGGTGATGATGGTGGTGGTGGTTGTGGTGATGGTGATGATGATGGTGGTGGTGATGATGTCGGTGATGTGGTGATGGTGGTGGTGATGATGGTTATAGTGGTGATGTGATGATGATGGTGGTGATGATGGTGATGGTGGTGATGTGATGATGGTGGTAGTGGTTGTGGTGATGATGATGATGATGGTGGTGATGGTTTTAGTGGTGATGTGATGGTGGTGGTGCTGATGATGATGGTGGTGGTGATGATGGTGATCTGATGATGGTGATGTGATGGTGGTGGTGATGATGATGGTGGTGGTGATGATGTGATGATGGTGGTGGTGATGGTTATAGTGGTGATGTGATGATGGTCATGGTGGTTGTGGTGATGATGATGGTGGTGGTGATGATGGTTATAGTGGTGATGTGATGATGATGGTGGTGGTGGTTGTGGTGATGATGATGGTGGTGATGATGGTTATAGTGGTGATGTGATGATGGTGATGATGATGGTGATGATGGTGCTTGTGGTGATGATGATGGTGGTGGTGATGGTTATAGTGGTGATGTGATGATGGTGATGTTGATGGTGATGTGATGATGGTAGTGGTGGTTGTGGTGATGATGATGGTGGTGGTGATGATGGTTATAGTGGTGATGTGATGATGATGGTGGTGGTGGTGGTTGTGGTGATGATGATGGTGGTGATGATGGTTATAGTGGTGATGTGATGATGGTGATGATGATGGTGGTGGTGATGATGATGTTGCTTGTGGTGATGATGATGGTGGTGGTGGTGATGGTTATAGTGGTGATGTGATGATGGTGATGTTGATGGTAATGTGATGATCGTAGTGGTGGTTGTGGTGATGATGATGGTGGTGGTGATGGTTATAGTGGTGATGTGCTGATGGTGATCATGATGATGGTGGTGGTAGTTGTGGTGATGATGATGGTGGTGGTGATGATGGTGGTGATGTGGTGATGGTGGTGGTGATGATGGTTATAGTGGTGATGTGATGATGATGGTGATGATGATGGTGGTGATGTGATGATGGTGGTGGTTGTGGTGATGATGATGGTGGTGATGGTTATAGTGGTGATGTGATGGTGGTGGTGCTGATGATGATGGTGGTGGTGATGATGGTGGTGGTGGTTGTGGTGATGGTGGTGGTGATGATGATGGTGGTGGTGATGGTTATAGTGGTGATGTGCTTATGGTGATGATGATGATGGTGGTGGTAGTTGTGGTGATGATGATGGTGGTGGTGATGATGGTGGTGATGTGGTGATGGTGGTGGTGATGATGGTTATAGTGGTGATGTGATGATGATGGTGATGATGATGGTGATGGTGGTGTTGTGATGATGGTGGTGGTGATGATGATGATGATGGTGGTGATGGTTATAGTGGTGATGTGATGGTGGTGGTGCTGATGATGATGGTGGTGGTGATGATGGTGATGTGATGATGGTGGTGATGGTTATAGTGGTGATGTGATGATGGTGGTGATGGTGGTGGTGGTTGTGCTGATGATGATGGTGGTGGTGATGGTTATAGTGGTGATGTGATGATGATGGTGGTGGTGGTTGTGGTGATGATGATGGTGGTGATGATGGTTATAGTGGTGATGTGATGATGGTGATGATGATGGTGGTGGTGATGTTGATGGTGGTTGTGGTGATTATGATGGTGGTGGTGATGGTTATAGTGGTGATGTGATGATGGTGATGTGATGATGGTAGTGGTGGTTGTGGTGATGATGATGGTGGTGATGATGGTGGTGGTGGTTGTGGTGATGGTGATGATGATGGTGGTGGTGATGGTTATAGTGGTGATGTGATGATGGTGGTGATGATAATGGTGGTTGTGGTGATAATGATGGTGGTGGTGATGATGTCGGTGATGTGGTGATGGTGGTGGTGATGATGGTTATAGTGGTGATGTGATGATGATGGTGATGATGATGGTGATGGTGGTGATGTGATGATGGTGGTAGTGGTTGTGGTGATGATGATGATAGTGGTGATGGTTATAGTGGTGATGTGATGGTGGTGGTGCTGATGATGATGGTGGTGGTGATGATGGTGATGTGATGATGGTGGTGATGATGATGGTGGTGGTGATGATGTGATGATGGTGGTGGTGATGGTTATAGTGGTGATGTGATGATGGTCATGGTGGTTGTGGTGATGATGATGGTGGTGGTGATGATGGTTATAGTAGTGATGTGATGATGATGGTGGTGGTGGTTGTGGTGATGATGATGGTGGTGATGATGGTTATAGTGGTGATGTGATGATGGTGATGATGATGGTGATGATGGTGCTTGTGGTGATGATGATGGTGGTGGTGATGGTTATAGTGGTGATGTGATGATGGTGATGTTGATGGTGATGTGATGATGGTAGTGGTGGTTGTGGTGATGATGATGGTGGTGGTGATGATGGTTATAGTGGTGATGTGATGATGATGGTGGTGGTGGTGGTTGTGGTGATGATGATGGTGGTGATGATGGTTATAGTGGTGATGTGATGATGGTGATGATGATGGTGGTGGTGATGATGATGTTGCTTGTGGTGATGATGATGGTGGTGGTGGTGATGGTTATAGTGGTGATGTGATGATGGTGATGTTGATGGTAATGTGATGATGGTAGTGGTGGTTGTGGTGATGATGATGGTGGTGGTGATGATGGTGGTGGTGGTTGTGGTGATGGTGGTGGTGATGATGATGGTGGTGGTGATGGTTATAGTGGTGATGTGCTGATGGTGATGATGATGATGGTGGTGGTAGTTGTGGTGATGATGATGGTGGTGGTGATGATGGTGGTGATGTGGTGATGGTGGTGGTGATGATGGTTATAGTGGTGATGTGATGATGATGGTGATGATGATGGTGGTGATGTGATGATGGTGGTGGTTGTGGTGATGATGATGGTGGTGATGGTTATAGTGGTGATGTGATGGTGGTGGTGCTGATGATGATGGTGGTGGTGATGATGGTGATGTGATGATGGTGGTGGTGGTGATGGTTATAGTGGTGATGTGATGATGGTGGTGATGATGATGGTGGTGGTGGTTGTGCTGATGATGATGGTGGTGGTGATGGTTATAGTGGTGATGTGATGATGGTGGTGGTGGTTGTGGTGATGATGATGGTGGTGATGATGGTTATAGTGGTGATGTGATGATGGTGATGATGATGGTGGTGGTGATGTTGATGGTGGTTGTGGTGATGATGATGGTGGTGGTGATGGTTATAGTGGTGATGTGATGATGGTGATGTTGATGGTGATGTGATGATGGTAGTGGTGGTTGTGGTGATGATGATGGTGGTGGTGATGATGGTGGTGGTGGTTGTGGTGATGGTGATGGTGATGATGATGGTGGTGGTGATGGTTATAGTGGTGATGTGATGATGATGGTGGTGGTGGTTGTGGTGATGATGATGGTGGTGGTGATGATGGTGGTGATGTGGTGATGGTGGTGGTGATGATGGTTATAGTGGTGATGTGATGATGATGATGATGGTTGTGATGTGATGATGGTGGTGGTTGTGGTGATGATGATGGTGGTGATGGTTATAGTGGTGATGTGATGGTGGTGGTGCTGATGATGATGGTGGTGGTGATGATGGTGATGTGATGATGTTGATGTGATGGTGGTGGTGGTGATGATGATGGTGGTGGTGATGATGGTGTTGTGATGATGGTGGTGGTCATGATGGCTATAGTGGTGATGTGGTGATGGTGGTGATGATGGTGATGTGGTGATGGTGGTGATGATGGTGATGTGGTGATGGTGGTGATGATGGTGATGTGGTGATGGTGGTGATGATGGTGATGATGATGGTGGTGGTGATGATGGTGATGTGATGATGGTGGTGGTAATGTGATGATGGTGGTGATGATGATGGCTATAGTGGTGATGTGATGATGGTGGTGATGATGGTGATGTGGTGATGGTGGTGATGATGGTGATGTGGTGATGGTGGTGATGATGGTGATGTGGTGATGGTGGTGATGGCGGGGAGCGGCACTACGAACCGCTAGAGAGCCTCGAGTTCCATCCCTGCTGACGGAGCAACACCAGTGGGGAATCTTTATACCGCTCCTGGGCCTCCCCTAGGTAGACTCAGCCTCAAAATGAGAACCTGGTGTAGCGGTGTGCAGTAAACATCACCCCTGGGGAGACAAAGGCGGCTGGGTGTGGTGTTGGCCACCCACCCCCTCGTGTGCCACAGTGCCGGTAGCCTTCACAGGCGCTGCTACTCGCTACTAACAGCACTTGCCCCTACAGCCTGTTAGAGGCTACACGGGATATCTTTGTCTTTGTGTGTAGGTGCTGCTACTCGCTACTGACAGCACTTTCCCCTACAGCCTGTTAGAGGCTACACGGGGGATCTTTGTCTTTGTGTGTAGGTGCTGCTACTCGCTACTAACAGCACTTGCCCCTACAGTCTGTTAGAGGCTACACGGGGGATCTTTGTCTTTGTGTGTAAGTGCTGCTACTGGCTACTAACAGCACTTGCCCCTACAGCCTGTTAGAGGCTACACTGGGGATCTTTGTCTTTGTGTGTAGGTACTGCTACTGGCTACTAACAGCACTTTCCCCTACAGCCTGTTAGAGGCTACACTGGGGGTCTTTGTCTTTGTGTGTATGTGTCTGGGCATCTTTCCAATCCTGTCCTGTGGTCCACAAGTTTTGATGTCATATCGGGCAGTCTGTACACAAACCCCACCCTCCCTCAACAAATCGCTTGGGAGATCATCTCTGCTGGGCGTTTGGCTTCGTCTAGGACCTCGTGTGGCTCTGTGCTTGTTTAAACCGATGGCGCATCAGCCAGTCCACTCACAGGGAGCAGCTGCATCCTTCCAATATTCGAGGCACGGCAGCCCCAGCAAGGGGTCGTTCCAAATCTTTTCTCACGATGCAATCTTCCCCCAACTAAAACACTGAGCTACGTCGCTCATTTGCAGAAGCGATCTTGCCACAAATGAGAGCTCAACGAAGCGGCTTATCAAGTGTGAATTTATAACAGCCAAATACGCAAAACGGATGCTGTTTTAAATTTGGAGGAATAGACCAGAGGACTGAGAGAAAAATCCACGGAACCACGGGTAGAACATGTAAACTCCAAATATACAGGCATCAGGGTTGGGATCGAACCCACGACCATCCCGCATACCAGGCGAGGTAGCCAACATCTTGACACCAGGGCACACACATCACAGAAATGTCCAGCATAGATGCAGTCCAGTTCTTCTTTCCCTAAGAATGGTGATGGGTGTGGCGCTGCAAGTCACTTTTTTGAAGGAATGAAACAGTGATTTGTGATCGCGAGCTACTGAGGCGGATTCCATCTCCTCAGAAATCCGCGACCACCACTCATCTTTGCAGCCACCACACGGCTCTCTGCAGTAAGCCTCCTCATTCTCCAAAGTGGGATGTTGTAGATGGTGGGAGTGGGCCTGCCGCTTTCTCTCAACCAGCCAGAGCACCTCCTCTGTCAGCCAGGATCTCTGGAGAGGTCTGGCCTATGCGCCCAAATGCATCCATTGCAGCTGCATGAGCCACAGTCCTGCACATCAGCTTGCAATTTTTGTCAGCTAGCTGAGACCAGGCCATTGTGGGCTTGAATGGGATCCCTAGGTGGCCACCCACCACCGCAGTGGAAGAATGGCAGGCGCATCTTACAGATGACAAGCCGATGGTCAGTGGGCAGATCAGCTCCACGGTTGGTCCTGGTGTCAAGGACATTGGCCCACAACCGCTGTTCCCTCACTATGTAGTCCAGCA
The DNA here is from genome assembly GCF_048934315.1 of Petromyzon marinus. Taxonomy (NCBI): domain Eukaryota; kingdom Metazoa; phylum Chordata; class Hyperoartia; order Petromyzontiformes; family Petromyzontidae; genus Petromyzon; species Petromyzon marinus. Next base: position 1,062,029 of record NW_027422603.1, on the reverse strand, counting down.
GATGTTCTTGCTTAGTTCCCGCGTGCATCCATGGTGTTGCGTGGATGTGCCGATGCTGGAAAAAAAACGTGTTGGTGATTACAACCATACAGCTTTGGTAATTACGAACAGAGCATGTGGCGCCTGAAACAATATTTGGGACTCTGCAAGCCTCTCCTCAGCACAGTGCTTGACAAGGGGGCGATGTTGAATAACCCTTGCCAGGACTTTTCCCGGCCTCACACCTAGGAGGGAGATGCCCCGGCAGTTGTTACAATCAGTGCCACCCCCCTTCTTAAAAAGATGGGGACCACCAGGGTATCATTCCACCATGGTTGTTGTGGTTGCCGGTCCATAATACTGCGGTGGCTGTGAGCAACGCCATTGGGGCGAAGGCCGATGCCAATCGGGGCTCTGGACGTGTGCCAGGGGCTGGTGACCCCCTCCACCATCAACTCAATCGCCAACACATCTGAAAGAAAGAAGAAGCTTCTGCCAGAGGCCCTAGGGGCCACAGGGGTCTAAGACATTTCCCAGCCAACCCCATTTGGCAGAGGCAGGAGACTGACCACCCCTCCTCCCCACCCTCCCCTCCTCTCTGCGTCTCGGGGTTTCTGCGGAGTCAGCAGGAAAGCACTGCTTTAGTCGCGGTCGGAGCAGAATATGGGCGGCGTTCTCTGTTGAGTGAGAATTCGTGACGAATGCCGTTAACGCGGGCCGACCGAACGTCGATCGTCAATCTCTCGGTCCCCAGAGGCAACAACAACAACACGAACCATGCCAAACAATAACGCGCAAAATATAATGAGCTGGGTAAAATAATTAATTAATCACGCAGAGACAGCGAGGGATTGTTGGGCCAAACGCTTCACCTCTTTCGGCAGCATTCGCATAAACTGCTGCTAATGCGGTGTCTTGAATGATTTGTTTGATCCACGGATAGCGGAGGGAGACCATGGGAGTGGCACCATTCCTTTGAGTGGTCGCAGTCCTCACTTTGAACGTCGACCGCCAACTGAAGTTGCGCAATTTGCTGCCGGAGTTTGCGCATCACGGCGGGGGCCGACGGTGTAACACCACAGCTCTTGATCGCCAGCAGACCGCTTGCAGATGCAACGGTGAGATTTCTCACGAAGATGAAGCATCGGATTGCCAAGCAGGCCGTCTTTGGACATCGTCCGTGGGAGGGCTGGCAGCCGATCCAATTCAGCTTGAAGCAATTTCCAGGCCTCCGCACCGTACAACAACAAAAAACTGACAAAAGACAGTCCTGGTAGAACTCTCAATTTAATGTCCAGACTTGAATGTTTCTGGGACCAAATGCGGTTCAGACCGTTCATTATTCCTGAAGCCATGCCGATCCGCACATGACATCAGGGTCTAAATCGTCCATCAGTGGTCTGTGCAGATCCCAGGTAGATTGAATTCCTCCACTGCTTCGATAGCGTCGCTGTTGTATGCGCAGAGAGCTTCTGGAGGGTCCGAAGGCCAAGTTCTGCCGTGGAAACATTTCGTCACATTTTTTGTGCATCGTTGTGGAAATGACTGCTGTGTGAATGTTTCAGGCTTCTCAAAACCGAAGCTGCATCATCATCATCAGCGTAGTCGAGGTCAGCGAAGTGGTTGCTAGCCAATCCTGACTCCAAGGTTGTGGGTCTCGTTTTCAACGATGCAGTTGATCGCCCGACAGGAGTGCAACGGTGCAAGGATGCATTCTTGGCGTACTCCAGAATTATGGCGAATGTCCGGACCGGACATGAAGTCTTGTGCTCGTGCCTGCATGCAGATCTTTCACAAGAGACCAGCAGGATGTCAGGGACCCCAATCCCTCTGAAGGCAGAGACCAGAAAGCCGATCGATCCACAGAGTCAAAAGCCTCCTTCAAATCAATCTAAGCGCCATGCAATGGGCAATTGAAATCATGGTGCAGTTCTGCAAGTAGGCGGAGGAGATCGATGGATGTGAATCCTGATTGCTGTGGGCGATGGTGTTTCTCAACAGTTCTGGAGAAACCACATTTAGCCCAGCTGCTTTGCTGTTTTTAAGTTTCATTATGGAAAATGCTGAATTTGCTCTGATGTATGAGAAAGGGTCTGTGTTGGTTCGACAGTCGGAGTCAGCAATGCTTGCAGTTGCAGTGTCTGCAAATTCGGGACTTGTGTAGTGTCAACGATTCAGACAGAGTTTCTAGGAGGCACTTTCTTTATTAACAACTTTCACGGTCTCGTTGGCACACCCACCACAGGAGCTCAGCCGAGCCTGTACATAACACGAGCCGTCTAACACTGACGGCGCTGACTGAGATAGCCAACTTCTAGCGGAGACATTTAGCGACAACGGCGATGAGGCGACAGCAACGACAAGATGAGTCCATTCCCAGAACCGGCAGCCTCGAGCTCCCACTCTGGGCTCCTTTTATTCTCCCAGCGCGGCCTGGCTCCGCCCTGACCACGCCTCCCTTCTCGAACCTGCCAGCAGGTTCCAGGGGCCTCCAGCTGGGGTCCTCCGTGACCTTTACCCTCGCTCCTCCCCTCTGCCAACACACCGTGCACACCCTCACCGGCGTGTGCACCATCTGTCCACCACACTTGCCGCCGCTGTCCACCAGGCGGCGCTATTACACTACATCACCCCCCCCCCCTTGTTTAAAAAAAACAGCCGTCCCGGCGGATACACAGCAATGCAACTCGGTGGACAGGCAGAGCAACTCCCACAACATGAACCATCCAAAACTAGAATTGCGCTACTTCCCGCGCATCAAGAACCCGACATCTGTTCCCTCTGAGCACGTCGGTGTGCACGCAACCACACGGCACAACCACGACGCCCCACAAACCGACTACAAAACAGCCGTGACTCTCGGCGCACAACATGGCCCAACAACCCCCATCAGGGACAGCACATCAGTGACGCCCCACGAACCGACAACGCAACCGCCATCGACAACAACCCCAACAACACCCGCCAACACAGTTACACGGCACCACACAACCCCCTCTCAATTACCCCTTGCAGGCCATTTCCCCTCAATTTAAGCGGTACAAGGGAGAGTCCGCTTCAGCGAACATTACTCACGTGAACCGAGTCGCCGGTCTTCCGCCTTGGGCAGGATCTTGAACTTCTTGGGGCTCCTAGGAACATTAAAAAAACGGCCTAAAGGGCGGCACTTGACCGGGCTCCAGCCTCCGATCCCTCACACACAGCGACCTCGGAATATATTCCGGCATCGGAGACTCGGATCCTGTGGGGCTTGAGGAGCAGAAGCAGGCAGGGCAGAGGCCGTCGCCGGCGCTATCGACGTCAGGTTTACATCCCGGCATTCTCTTGCGATGTGGCCGGGCTGACCACAATTAGAGCAGGTGGCCGTGGGACTCCAGGGCAGAAAGGGCTGCCATTCTCACCGACCCATTGGCCTTCTGTGGTGACCCTTCCCGCCGTACACCACAGCCACCATCTCCGCTGGCCAAGTCATCAACTTGGGCCATTGCTGCATTGTCTCGTGAGCCTGAATCCACCAGGCCACCGTCAAGGACGTCACGACGCCCAACTCCTGGGCCAATTACAGCAGCCTTTCGACTGCTAAGGAGCCAAGTGCCGCCCGGTGCACGTGGGGACAACGCCTCTTGCCCCAACGCCAGCAGAGCGCTACGAACAGCGAGAGGCGTCTCGGCCTCCCCACGCTTCTGCTGCAAAAATCTCCTGCGGGCGCTGTACCGGGGGTCTAAAGCTGCCTCCGTTTTTTTTGCGTAAGCCCACTGGAGAGTTGACCGATCGCCCTCCGGGATGGCCCGGAACGCCACCAACGCATTGTCATACCGAGGGCCATCGGTAGGGCTCCCAGGGCTCCCTGTTGCTGCCGCGAAACAATGACGGAGCGCCGTCCAATCGCCTTCCCAGTTCCACAAACTCCCGAACAGGAGGCAGCCATCGTGGTCAGCACGCGGCCCCTCGCATCGTCGCGTTAACGTCGTCCCGCGTCCCGCTCCAACTGGTGTCTGCCGGCAACGCCGTGCCCTCCGCGGGCAAAGTGGCGCCAGGCAAACCTCGTGGTCTCCGCCACGGGAATCGCCGCTGCAAACGGTGGCTCCGACGCGCCCCGCAGCCCACTCTCAGCGGCGCCCACCGAGACGTTTGGTGACGGAAAAGCTGTCCTCATGTCGTTGTGTAACAGTCCCAAACTCGACTTCATCAGCCATGGAGTTGGGCTGCTCTTCTTGGTCAGCTTTTGCTTGAGCTCTAAAAATGTCCTGAAACCTGCGATGTTCCTTGGTGTTCATCAGTCTGCCGTGCAGCTGCCTTCTGTTCCATAACCTGGAAGGTCAAATCAGATAGCCAGGGGTTAGGGGAAGGCTTTCAGAGGCCTACCGTAGCTTCAGCAGCCAGTGTAATGGAGTCTCGTACCTGGGGCTAAACACATTCGACATCAATGCCTTCTGGTGAGATGGTGAATGCGGTCAAGTTGAGACTCAACTGCCCTGGAGATAATTTACTAGCCAGGAAATTGTCTGTCCCCGAGTCTTTGGACATCGTACCGCTTAATGGCTGAATAATTCCTCGGTATTGGGAAGCTGAGGGCAACTCGTGCGACAGTTGGTCAGTGTTAGCCGGCGCCTCTGCTCCAGTTTGACTTAAAGGTGGTCCTGTCCTTGGCAAGGATATGATCTATTTATTTAGTCGTGTGGCCATTGTTTTGAGATCCAAGTTGGTGAGTGGATATTTAGTCTCACGATACCGTGAGTCGATAGCAGTGAGGCCATCGGATGAGCAGGACAGAAGTCTGGCAGTGTTGTCGTTGGGAATCCCGGAGCCAAAATGCCTTATGACAGAATTTTAAGGCGTTGCGGTTAGTGCCTGTAAATATCCACAGATCATGATTGTGTCATTGTCTTGGGATAGAAAGTAGCGAGACATTGAATCATCATAGAAGTGGTCTTTTTCATCAGGGCTTAACTTTTCAGTTGGTTTATATACAACGACCGCAAGATGTTCACGTCAATCTTGTATCCTGGTCAGTAAGATTCGTGGTGAAACGGGTGTCTACTATACATGCGATTTTTTGAGAGGCATTCTAATGATGGGTGACAATGTTAACATTTAGGAATCCAGGATGTTTGCGCAGTCAATGTTGGCTTCATCACATAGCCGTGAGCCTGGCATCAGTGATACCGGCGACTACGATATTATATTCAGCCAGTTGGTTTACGATGAAATCCTGGTATCCTGTCCCATTCGTGGTAAGAATATTCCAGACAACACTCGGCAGGTATGGGCTTGACCTTCTTTGGTGTCCTAGCTGGCAATTCCATTGTGGGAATTTTAAGCTATGCAGATCACCAAAGCGTTTGCCTGCTCGTTGTTGTCTGTAATAGATGCATAGTTAAAATCACGGACCGAAACCCCCGATGCTATAAGATTTATTTTCATATTAAATGTTTCATATCGAACGTCAGGATGTGCATGCATAATGTAAGTGCATCGTGCATTCGTGCTATACATGTACATTCTGCATGTTGATTAACTGTGAATAACCCAATCAATAACAGATACCCGTTGTCATTTATATGAATGCTCGCCTTTTGCCCGTCCAAGGACGGGTGTATTGCAGTAAATCTGAAACTTGCAAGCGAAAAGCCGTCTGCGACGTGATATTCATTGCATCCATTCGTGTGCAGTTTGTAAGGCCACGGTCACACAGACTTACTTCATTTAAAGGTTCTAATCCTTTGTTCATCACGACGTCCTTTTTACTTCTATGACTCAACAGCGTTAGGGAGATCGCGTGACGTGACGTGAGGGTTCTGCCATTGCAGTGAGGGTTGTGAGTTGACGCTGAGGAGGGGGGAGGAGCCTCGCCCCCCCCATGTGGAGTGACGTCACCCGCTCATGATTATTATTGAGGGGGGTGTCCATTTGGAGGATATCACCTGTTTATGATTATTAATGAGGGGGGCTCGTAAATGTGGAGTGATGTCACCTGCTCATGATTATTAATGAGGGGCTGGTCCATGTGGAGTGACGTCACATGCTCATGATTATTAATGAGGGGCTGGTCCATGTGGAGTGACATCACGCGTGTTACACACAGACATTCTTGGGTAAATATAGTAGTGGTTCTCGCATCTGATTGGCTAACAAGTGACGACATCACATACATTTCTCCCTCCTCGATTTAAGACCGAAACAGGAAGATTTCTCCACAACTCTGGCTGTCACCTGATGAGGCTGGTTGTAATAACTGGCGAAACATCGTACTCGAATTGTAAATGTTGTGGGTTTACTCTCCAATACACCTATGTGCTGAACTAGTAATGAATTGGCATGTTTCACTCACGTGACAAAGCCGTGGGCTGAGTGCGTTGAAGGCCCAGGACTTCACGCACTCCAGTCAACGTGCCTGGGCCCTGCTACGACATTTGGGTGCTGCTAACCCAATGGAGAATACCAGACCGCAAGAGTCCTGCCCAACTTTGTAGCCTCCAAACTAGTTGAGAACACAAAAGGACCGCTCTACAAACACATTGAGTGAGAGATCCATTGCCAATTACACCAAATAGTGGCCTCCTCCGCCGTCAGCACAGAGGGAGTGAGGGAGGGTCTGGCTGAAATGAAGAAAAGCGAGGCTGCTGGCAGAGATGGTATCCCTCTAGAATTCCTCCATCACTTAGGCCCTAAGGGATGCCAATGGCTGGCAAACCTGTACACAAAACCCATGAAAACAGGATGCAACGTAAAAGCATGGCGGGAGGCGACGGTCATTGCAATACTCAAACCGGCAAGCCAACCGAAGCTACAGGCCGATATCGCTCCTGTGCACGACCTTCAAACTCCTGGAACGCAACATCCTCTGGAGAATCGGCCTCCTCGTCGAGTCGGTGATCCCTGAAGAACCAGTGCAGTGATTCTGGCCTCAACGCAGCAGCTGCTGTGACCAAGTTTTGGCTCCTTGCGATGCGCATCGAGGCTGGATTCTTGAAGAAATCTAATACCGGCAGAGCCTTCATGGACTTGCCATCAGTCTATGACAGTCTGGGTTAAGGGCTTGATGTTGAATCTTGGAAAAACCATTCCTGACCTAGAAACAATCCGCCTGACATGTAATGATGCTGAGCAATAGGCGACTGCGTGTCTATATGGGCAACAAAGTCAGCTTACCCCGGTTCCTCAACCATGGATTGCCACAAGGTTCAGTACTCGTGCCAACACTCCTCAATGTCTACACCAGTCACATGCCACCAACCGGCTGATGCAAATTTTGCTATGTGGACTTTCAATGACAACGAATCTCTTCTGAACCCAGATCTAAACACTTTGGGTGAATACAAAGTCGACTTACGAATACCCGTACATACTAACCAGCTTCCATGAAACATAAAAAATATATATTGACTTAAAACGCGAACTCGCAATTGCAAACTGAACCATTGAACTGTTTTGTTCAGCTGGGCGATCTTCCGCGAGTCTGTCTGGTGCGGGGAGTGTGTGTGTGTGAAAGTGTGAGTGTGTGTGAAAGTGTGAGTGTGTGGGGAGGCTGCGTTGGCTGGGTCATGTAGCCCGCATGCCAAATCACCGCATGCCTAAACAGCTTTTGTTCGGCCGGATCGAGGGGGCTTAACGGGCGCGGCACGGGCTAGAGAATAGATGGAGTGATGTAATACAAGAGGACGTGGAGCTGAGTGGACTTGCCAATGACTGGTACCAGCGGTGTCAAGATCGGCCTCAGTGGAGGAGGCTCGTGAAGGACGCTACTGGGCAGTTGGAGGCAGTCGCCCTCCAACAACAACGGAGGGCGGAGGAGCGGCGCTCACAACAACAAGCGGAGCGCCGGGTGGCTAAAGCACAGCAGGTTGGCACAGTAGGGGGCACAGGTGGTGCATCAGCCAGTCATCTCAGTCATCTCAGTTAGTCGACCCATGGCACCTGGGTCTGCCCCATGACCTCCTGCCAGCGGGCGTTCGACACTTCACGTGGCCTCAAGATGCACATGGCCTGGCACAAGCGTCATGGTGACGTCACCGCCACTTAGTGGCGAATGGCGTTGTTGTTGTGTGGGGAGGGGAAGTGTCGTGGTTAGCGCTACGCTACCCTATGAAAGCGGCGAACCGAGTTCGATTCTTGCTCACGGCCAACACCAGTACCTGGTGTGGTGTGTAAACATCACCACTGGGGAGACAAAGGCGGCCGGGCGTAGTGTTGGCCACCTGCCCCCTCGTGTGCCGTACTGGCCTTCATAGGTGCTCGCTAACAGCGAGCAACGGTTGGGACCCCAGGCCCCAGGAGGCGGCTGGGGGATGAGGTCATCTTCCAGGACCTTCGAGAAGGTTCTGGAAGGGAGGCGTGGCCAGGGGCGGAGTCAGCCGGGACCCTGCATAGGAGTCAGGGCTCTGAACGTCTCGAGTCAGTGAAGAAGACTGAAGACCTGGAGCCCTGAAGAGAAGAGCCCTGTGGGCAAAGCCGAACCCCTGGCTAGGGTGAGGCTGGAGCTGTACCAGTGAAGCTCCGAGCTTATAACTCAACCCCTGGCAGGGTAGCCGTAGGAATAGCCGCAGAGGCGAGCTAGCCTGCTACATAACATATCGGGTGAAGGGGCCGTTACCCCTTTGTATTGTAGCTCGTTGAGTTGTTAAATTGTTATAATAAACATGTGGCCTCTAAGTGAAAGTTCCCTCCAGTTTGTTACCCACTACACACACATCGAGCGTAACATCTGGGCCCTATGGTACATACAGATCCTCTCGGAGACTACAGTGCTTCTGTACAACATGAGCCACTGGTTGGCACGCTACAATACGCTATGACATGATGCAATATTCACCAACAAGTCAGTTCATTCTGCAAAACAGGACAGAAAGAAGGGCGTCATATTATGGAAAGCCGCTCGTTATTTGACTTACCGTAACTAGCTATCACTTTATGTTAGCTAGCTACCCATTTCCCCTAGCTAGCTGCCCATATGATTCAGCTTGTTAACATAAATTAGTTATCTAGTTGCCATTTTTGCCAACTAGCTGCCCTTATGTAGTGGGTTCAAATGAGGTGCACACTTGAACTTGGAGGCAACATGTTTCATTAACTAACACAACAGGTAACTCTTAAGGTTAACAGGATAACGACAGAGGCTGGTAACCACCACTCCTAACTAACTAACATTCGAGGGGATAGCTGCTGTATCGTCAGACCAGGATAGCTAACAGGCTGCCTGCTCCACGAGCAGGATCGTCCATGGCGGCTTCATTCCCAAGTCTACATGTTAAACTTCTTCATTCCCAAGTCTACATGTTAAACTTCTTCATTCCCAAGCCTACATTTTAAACTTCCTCATTCCCAAGTCTACATGTTAAACTTCCTCATTCCCAAGTCTACATGTTAAACTTCTTCATTCCCAAGTCTACATGTTAAACTTCTTCATTCCCAAGTCTACATGTTAAACTTCTTCATTCCCAAGTCTGCATGTTAAACTTCTTCATTCCCAAGTCTACATGTTAAACTTCTTCATTCCCAAGCCTACATGTTAAACTTCCTCATTCCCAAGTCTACATGTTAAACTTCTTCATTCCCAAGTCTACATGTTAAACTTCTTCATTCCCAAGTCTACATGTTAAACTTCTTCATTCCCAAGTCTACATGTTAAACTTCTTCATTCCCAAGTCAACATGTTAAACTTCTTCATTCCCAAGCCTACATGTTAAACTTCTTCATTCCCAAGTCAACATGTTAAACTTCTTCATTCCCAAGCCTACATGTTAAACTTCTTAATTCCCAAGTCTACATGTTAAACTTCTTCATTCCCATGTCTACATGTTAAACTTCTTCATTCCCAAGCCTACATGTTAAACTTCTTCATTCCCAAGTCTACATGTTAAACTTCTTCATTCCCAAGTCTACATGTTAAACTTCTTCATTCCCAAGTCTACATGTTAAACTTCTTCATTCCCAAGTCTACATGTTAAACTTATTCATTCCCAAGTCTACATGTTAAACTTCTTCATTCCCAAGTCTACATGTTAAACTTCTTCATTCCCAAGCCTACATGTTAAACTTCTTCATTCCCAAGTCTACATGTTAAACTTCTTCATTCCCAAGTCTACATGTTAAACTTCTTCATTCCCAAGCCTACATGTTAAACTTCTTCATTCCCAAGTCTACATGTTAAACTTCTTCATTCCCAAGTCTACATGTTAAACTTCTTCATTCCCAAGTCTACATGTTAAACTTCTTCATTCCCAAGTCTACATGTTAAACTTCTTCATTCCCAAGTCTACAAGTTAAACTTCTTCATTCCCAAGTCTACATGTTAAACTTCTTCATTCCCAAGTCTACATGTTAAACTTCTTCATTCCCAAGTCTACATGTTAAACTTCTTCATTCCCAAGTCAACATGTTAAACTTCTTCATTCCCAAGCCTACATGTTAAACTTCTTAATTCCCAAGTCTACATGTTAAACTTCTTCATTCCCATGTCTACATGTTAAACTTCTTCATTCCCAAGTCTACATGTTAAACTTCTTCATTCCCAAGTCTACATGTTAAACTTCTTCATTCCCAAGTCTACATGTTAAACTTCTTCATTCCCAAGTCAACATGTTAAACTTCTTCATTCCCAAGCCTACATGTTAAACTTCTTAATTCCCAAGTCTACATGTTAAACTTCTTCATTCCCATGTCTACATGTTAAACTTCTTCATTCCCAAGCCTACATGTTAAACTTCTTCATTCCCAAGTCTACATGTTAAACTTCTTCATTCCCAAGTCTACATGTTAAACTTCTTCATTCCCAAGTCTACATGTTAAACTTCTTCATTCCCAAGTCTACATGTTAAACTTCTTCATTCCCAAGTCTACATGTTAAACTTCTTCATTCCCAAGTCTACATGTTAAACTTCTTCATTCCCAAGCCTACATGTTAAACTTCTTCATTCCCAAGTCTACATGTTAAACTTCTTCATTCCCAAGTCTACATGTTAAACTTCTTCATTCCCAAGCCTACATGTTAAACTTCTTCATTCCCAAGTCTACATGTTAAACTTCTTCATTCCCAAGTCTACATGTTAAACTTCTTCATTCCCAAGTCTACATGTTAAACTTCTTCATTCCCAAGTCTACATGTTAAACTTCTTCATTCCCAAGTCTACAAGTTAAACTTCTTCATTCCCAAGTCTACATGTTAAACTTCTTCATTCCCAAGTCTACATGTTAAACTTCTTCATTCCCAAGTCTACATGTTAAACTTCTTCATTCCCAAGTCTACATGTTAAACATCTTCATTCCCATGTCTACATGTTAAACTTCTTCATTCCCAAGTCTACATGTTAAACTTCTTCATTCCCAAGTCTACATGTTAAACTTCTTCATTCCCAAGTCTACATGTTAAACTTCTTCATTCCCAAGTCTACAAGTTAAACTTTTTCATTCCCAAGTCTACATGTTAAACTTCTTCATTCCCAAGTCTACATGTTAAACTTCTTCATACCCAAGTCTACATGTTAAACTTCTTCATTCCCAAGTCTACATGTTAAACTTCATTCCAAAGTCTACATGTTCAACTTCTTCATTCCCAAGCCTACATGTTAAACTTCTTCATTCCCAAGTCTACATGTTAAACTTCTTCATTCCCAAGTCTACATGTTAAATTTCCTCATTCCCAAGTCTACATGTTAAACTTCTTCATTCCCAAGTCTACATGTTAAACTTCTTCATTCCCAAGTCTACATGTTAAACTTCTTCATTCCCAAGTCTACATGTTAAACTTCTTCATTCCCAAGTCTACATGTTAAACTTCTTCATTCCCAAGTCTACATGTTAAACTTCTTCATTCCCAAGTCAACATGTTAAACTTCTTCATTCCCAAGCCTACATGTTAAACTTCTTAATTCCCAAGTCTACATGTTAAACTTCTTCATTCCCAAGTCTACATGTTAAACTTCTTCATTCCCAAGCCTACATGTTAAACTTCTTCATTCCCAAGTCTACATGTTAAACTTCTTCATTCCCAAGTCTACATGTTAAACTTCTTCATTCCCAAGTCTACATGTTAAACTTCTTCATTCCCAAGTCTACATGTTAAACTTCTTCATTCCCAAGTCTACATGTTAAACTTCTTCATTCCCAAGTCTACATGTTAAACTTCTTCATTCCCAAGCCTACATGTTAAACTTCTTCATTCCCAAGTCTACATGTTAAACTTCTTCATTCCCAAGCCTACATGTTAAACTTCTTCATTCCCAAGTCTACATGTTAAACTTCTTCATTCCCAAGTCTACATGTTAAACTTCCTCATTCCCAAGTCTACATGTTAAACTTCCTCATTCCAAAGTCTACATGTTAAACTTCTTCATTCCCAAGTCTACATGTTAAACTTCTTCATTTCCAAGTCTACATGTTAAACTTCTTCATTCCCAAGTCAACATGTTAAACTTCTTCATTCCCAAGCCTACATGTTAAACTTCTTAATTCCCAAGTCTACATGTTAAACTTCTTCATTCCCATGTCTACATGTTAAACTTCTTCATTCCCAAGTCTACATGTTAAACTTCTTCATTCCCAAGTCTACATGTTAAACTTCTTCATTCCCAAGCCTACATGTTAAACTTCTTCATTCCCAAGTCTACATGTTAAACTTCTTCATTCCCAAGTCTACATGTTAAACTTCTTCATTCCCAAGCCTACATGTTAAACTTCTTCATTCCCAAGTCTACATGTTAAACTTCTTCATTCCCAAGTCTACATGTTAAACTTCTTCATTCCCAAGTCTACATGTTAAACTTCTTCATTCCCAAGTCTACATGTTAAACTTCTTCATTCCCAAGTCTACAAGTTAAACTTCTTCATTCCCAAGTCTACATGTTAAACTTCTTCATTCCCAAGTCTACATGTTAAACTTCTTCATTCCCAAGTCTACATGTTAAACTTCTTCATTCCCAAGTCTACATGTTAAACATCTTCATTCCCATGTCTACATGTTAAACTTCTTCATTCCCAAGTCTACATGTTAAACTTCTTCATTCCCAAGTCTACATGTTAAACTTCTTCATTCCCAAGTCTACATGTTAAACTTCTTCATTCCCAAGTCTACAAGTTAAACTTTTTCATTCCCAAGTCTACATGTTAAACTTCTTCATTCCCAAGTCTACATGTTAAACTTCTTCATACCCAAGTCTACATGTTAAACTTCTTCATTCCCAAGTCTACATGTTAAACTTCATTCCAAAGTCTACATGTTAAACTTCTTCATTCCCAAGCCTACATGTTAAACTTCTTCATTCCCAAGTCTACATGTTAAACTTCTTCATTCCCAAGTCTACATGTTAAATTTCCTCATTCCCAAGTCTACATGTTAAACTTCTTCATTCCCAAGTCTACATGTTAAACTTCTTCATTCCCAAGTCTACATGTTAAACTTCTTCATTCCCAAGTCTACATGTTAAACTTCTTCATTCCCAAGTCTACATGTTAAACTTCTTCATTCCCAAGTCTACATGTTAAACTTCTTCATTCCCAAGTCAACATGTTAAACTTCTTCATTCCCAAGCCTACATGTTAAACTTCTTAATTCCCAAGTCTACATGTTAAACTTCTTCATTCCCAAGTCTACATGTTAAACTTCTTCATTCCCAAGCCTACATGTTAAACTTCTTCATTCCCAAGTCTACATGTTAAACTTCTTCATTCCCAAGTCTACATGTTAAACTTATTCATTCCCAAGTCTACATGTTAAACTTCTTCATTCCCAAGTCTACATGTTAAACTTCTTCATTCCCAAGCCTACATGTTAAACTTCTTCATTCCCAAGTCTACATGTTAAACTTCTTCATTCCCAAGTCTACATGTTAAACTTCTTCATTCCCAAGCCTACATGTTAAACTTCTTCATTCCCAAGTCTACATGTTAAACTTCTTCATTCCCAAGTCTACATGTTAAACTTCTTCATTCCCAAGTCTACATGTTAAACTTCTTCATTCCCAAGTCTACATGTTAAACTTCTTCATTCCCAAGTCTACAAGTTAAACTTCTTCATTCCCAAGTCTACATGTTAAACTTCTTCATTCCCAAGTCTACATGTTAAACTTCTTCATTCCCAAGTCTACATGTTAAACTTCTTCATTCCCAAGTCTACATGTTAAACATCTTCATTCCCATGTCTACATGTTAAACTTCTTCATTCCCAAGTCTACATGTTAAACTTCTTCATTCCCAAGTCTACATGTTAAACTTCTTCATTCCCAAGTCTACATGTTAAACTTCTTCATTCCCAAGTCTACATGTTAAACTTCTTCATTCCCAAGTCTACATGTTAAACTTCTTCATTCCCAAGTCTACATGTTAAACTTCTTCATTCCCAAGTCTACATGTTAAACTTCTTCATTCCCAAGTCTACATGTTAAACTTCTTCATTCCCAAGTCTACATGTTAAACTTCTTCATTCCCAAGTCTACATGTTAAACTTCTTCATTCCCAAGTCTACATGTTAAACTTCTTCATTCCCAAGTCTACATGTTAAACTTCTTCATTCCCAAGTCTACATGTTAAACTTCCTCATTCCCAAGTCTACATGTCAAACTTCTTCATTCCCAAGTCTACATGTTAAACTTCTTCATTCCCAAGTCAACATGTTAAACTTCTTCATTCCCAAGCCTACATGTTAAACTTCTTCATTCCCAAGTCTACATGTTAAACTTCTTCATTCCCAAGTCTACATGTTAAACTTCTTCATTCACAAGCCTACATGTTAAACTTCATTCCCAAGTCTACATGTTAAACTTCTTCAATCCCAAGTCTACATGTTAAACTTCTTCATTCCCAAGTCTACATGTTAAACTTCTTCATTCCCAAGTCAACATGTTAAACTTCTTCATTCCCAAGCCTACATGTTAAACTTCTTAATTCCCAAGTCTACATGTTAAACTTCTTCATTCCCATGTCTACATGTTAAACTTCTTCATTCCCAAGCCTACATGTTAAACTTCTTCATTCCCAAGTCTACATGTTAAACTTCTTCATTCCCAAGTCTACATGTTAAACTTCTTCATTCCCAAGTCTACATGTTAAACTTCTTCATTCCCAAGTCTACATGTTAAACTTCTTCATTCCCAAGTCTACATGTTAAACTTCTTCATTCCCAAGTCTACATGTTAAACTTCTTCATTCCCAAGCCTACATGTTAAACTTCTTCATTCCCAAGTCTACATGTTAAACTTCTTCATTCCCAAGTCTACATGTTAAACTTCTTCATTCCCAAGCCTACATGTTAAACTTCTTCATTCCCAAGTCTACATGTTAAACTTCTTCATTCCCAAGTCTACATGTTAAACTTCTTCATTCCCAAGTCTACATGTTAAACTTCTTCATTCCCAAGTCTACATGTTAAACTTCTTCATTCCCAAGTCTACAAGTTAAACTTCTTCATTCCCAAGTCTACATGTTAAACTTCTTCATTCCCAAGTCTACATGTTAAACTTCTTCATTCCCAAGTCTACATGTTAAACTTCTTCATTCCCAAGTCTACATGTTAGACATCTTCATTCCCATGTCTACATGTTAAACTTCTTCATTCCCAAGTCTACATGTTAAACTTCTTCATTCCCAAGTCTACATGTTAAACTTCTTCATTCCCAAGTCTACATGTTAAACTTCTTCATTCCCAAGTCTACAAGTTAAACTTTTTCATTCCCAAGTCTACATGTTAAACTTCTTCATTCCCAAGTCTACATGTTAAACTTCTTCATACCCAAGTCTACATGTTAAACTTCTTCATTCCCAAGTCTACATGTTAAACTTCATTCCAAAGTCTACATGTTAAACTTCTTCATTCCCAAGCCTACATGTTAAACTTCTTCATTCCCAAGTCTACATGTTAAACTTCTTCATTCCCAAGTCTACATGTTAAATTTCCTCATTCCCAAGTCTACATGTTAAACTTCTTCATTCCCAAGTCTACATGTTAAACTTCTTCATTCCCAAGTCTACATGTTAAACTTCTTCATTCCCAAGTCTACATGTTAAACTTCTTCATTCCCAAGTCTACATGTTAAACTTCTTCATTCCCAAGTCTACATGTTAAACTTCTTCATTCCCAAGTCAACATGTTAAACTTCTTCATTCCCAAGCCTACATGTTAAACTTCTTAATTCCCAAGTCTACATGTTAAACTTCTTCATTCCCAAGTCTACATGTTAAACTTCTTCATTCCCAAGCCTACATGTTAAACTTCTTCATTCCCAAGTCTACATGTTAAACTTCTTCATTCCCAAGTCTACATGTTAAACTTCTTCATTCCCAAGTCTACATGTTAAACTTCTTCATTCCCAAGTCTACATGTTAAACTTCTTCATTCCCAAGTCTACATGTTAAACTTCTTCATTCCCAAGTCTACATGTTAAACTTCTTCATTCCCAAGCCTACATGTTAAACTTCTTCATTCCCAAGTCTACATGTTAAACTTCTTCATTCCCAAGTCTACATGTTAAACTTCTTCATTCCCAAGCCTACATGTTAAACTTCTTCATTCCCAAGTCTACATGTTAAACTTCTTCATTCCCAAGTCTACATGTTAAACTTCTTCATTCCCAAGTCTACATGTTAAACTTCTTCATTCCCAAAGTCTACATGTTAAACTTCTTCATTCCCAAGTCTACAAGTTAAACTTCTTCATTCCCAAGTCTACATGTTAAACTTCTTCATTCCCAAGTCTACATGTTAAACTTCTTCATTCCCAAGTCTACATGTTAAACTTCTTCATTCCCAAGTCTACATGTTAAACATCTTCATTCCCATGTCTACATGTTAAACTTCTTCATTCCCAAGTCTACATGTTAAACTTCTTCATTCCCAAGTCTACATGTTAAACTTCTTCATTCCCAAGTCTACATGTTAAACTTCTTCATTCCCAAGTCTACATGTTAAACTTCTTCATTCCCAAGTCTACATGTTAAACTTCTTCATTCCCAAGTCTACATGTTAAACTTATTCATTCCCAAGTCTACATGTTAAACTTATTCATTCCCAAGTCTACATGTTAAACTTCTTCATTCCCAAGTCTACATGTTAAACTTCTTCATTCCCAAGTCTACATGTTAAACTTCTTCATTCCCAAGTCTACATGTTAAACTTCTTCATTCCCAAGTCTACATGTTAAACTTCTTCATTCCCAAGTCTACATGTTAAACTTCCTCATTCCCAAGTCTACATGTCAAACTTCTTCATTCCCAAGTCTACATGTTAAACTTCTTCATTCCCAAGTCAACATGTTAAACTTCTTCATTCCCAAGCCTACATGTTAAACTTCTTCATTCCCAAGTCTACATGTTAAACTTCTTCATTCCCAAGTCTACATGTTAAACTTCTTCATTCACAAGCCTACATGTTAAACTTCATTCCCAAGTCTACATGTTAAACTTCTTCAATCCCAAGTCTACATGTTAAACTTCTTCATTCCCAAGTCTACATGTTAAACTTCTTCATTCCCAAGTCTACATGTTAAACTTCTTCATTCCCAAGTCAACATGTTAAACTTCTTCATTCCCAAGCCTACATGTTAAACTTCTTCATTCCCAAGTCTACATGTTAAACTTCTTCATT
Source organism: Petromyzon marinus (assembly GCF_048934315.1). Lineage (NCBI taxonomy): Eukaryota > Metazoa > Chordata > Hyperoartia > Petromyzontiformes > Petromyzontidae > Petromyzon > Petromyzon marinus. The sequence continues at coordinate 1,044,479 of NW_027422603.1, read as the reverse complement.
CCCAAGTCTACATGTTAAACTTCTTCATTCCCAAGTCTACATGTTAAACTTCTTCATTGCCAAGTCTACATGTTAAACTTCTTCATTCCCAAGTCTACATGTTAAACTTCTTCATTCCAAAGTCTGCATGTTAAACTTCTTCATTCCCAAGTCTACATGTTAAACTTCTTCATTCCCAAGTCTACATGTTAAACTTCTTCATTCCCAAACCTACATGTTAAAATTCTTCATTCCCAAGTCTACATGTTAAACTTCTTCATTCCCAAGTCTACATGTTAAACTTCTTCATTCCCAAGTCTACATGTTAAACATCTTCATTCCCAAGTCTACATGTTAAGCTTCTTCATTCCGAAGTTTACATGTTAAACTTCTTCATTCCCAAGTCTACATGTTAAACTTCTTCATTCCCAAGTCTACATGTTAAACTTCTTCATTCCCAAGTCTACATGTTAAACTTCTTCATTCCCAAGTCAACATGTTAAACTTCTTCATTCCCAAGCCTACATGTTAAACTTCTTAATTCCCAAGTCTACATGTTAAACTTCTTCATTCCCAAGTCTACATGTTAAACTTCTTCATTCCCAAGCCTACATGTTAAACTTCTTCATTCCCAAGTCTACATGTTAAACTTCTTCATTCCCAAGTCTACATGTTAAACTTCTTCATTCCCAAGTCTACATGTTAAACTTCTTCATTCCCAAGTCTACATGTTAAACTTCTTCATTCCCAAGTCTACATGTTAAACTTCTTCATTCCCAAGTCTACATGTTAAACTTCTTCATTCCCAAGCCTACATGTTAAACTTCTTCATTCCCAAGTCTACATGTTAAACTTCTTCATTCCCAAGTCTACATGTTAAACTTCTTCATTCCCAAGCCTACATGTTAAACTTCTTCATTCCCAAGTCTACATGTTAAACTTCTTCATTCCCAAGTCTACATGTTAAACTTCTTCATTCCCAAGTCTACATGTTAAACTTCTTCATTCCCAAAGTCTACATGTTAAACTTCTTCATTCCCAAGTCTACAAGTTAAACTTCTTCATTCCCAAGTCTACATGTTAAACTTCTTCATTCCCAAGTCTACATGTTAAACTTCTTCATTCCCAAGTCTACATGTTAAACTTCCTCATTCCCAAGTCTACATGTCAAACTTCTTCATTCCCAAGTCTACATGTTAAACTTCTTCATTCCCAAGTCAACATGTTAAACTTCTTCATTCCCAAGCCTACATGTTAAACTTCTTCATTCCCAAGTCTACATGTTAAACTTCTTCATTCCCAAGTCTACATGTTAAACTTCTTCATTCACAAGCCTACATGTTAAACTTCATTCCCAAGTCTACATGTTAAACTTCTTCAATCCCAAGTCTACATGTTAAACTTCTTCATTCCCAAGTCTACATGTTAAACTTCTTCATTCCCAAGTCTACATGTTAAACTTCTTCATTCCCAAGTCAACATGTTAAACTTCTTCATTCCCAAGCCTACATGTTAAACTTCTTCATTCCCAAGTCTACATGTTAAACTTCTTCATTCCCAAGTCTACATGTTAAACTTCTTCATTCCCAAGTCTACATGTTAAACTTCTTCATTGCCAAGTCTACATGTTAAACTTCTTCATTCCCAAGTCTACATGTTAAACTTCTTCATTCCAAAGTCTGCATGTTAAACTTCTTCATTCCCAAGTCTACATGTTAAACTTCTTCATTCCCAAGTCTACATGTTAAACTTCTTCATTCCCAAGTCTACATGTTAAACTTCTTCATTCCCAAACCTACATGTTAAAATTCTTCATTCCCACGTCTACATGTTAAACTTCTTCATTCCCAAGTCTACATGTTAAACTTCTTCATTCCCAAGTCTACATGTTAAACATCTTCATTCCCAAGTCTACATGTTAAGCTTCTTCATTCCGAAGTTTACATGTTAAACTTCTTCATTCCCAAGTCTACATGTTAAACTTCTTCATTCCCAAGTCTACATGTTAAACTTCTTCATTCCCAAGTCTACATGTTAAACTTATTCATTCCCAAGTCAACATGTTAAACTTCTTCATTCCCAAGCCTACATGTTAAACTTCTTAATTCCCAAGTCTACATGTTAAACTTCTTCATTCCCAAGTCTACATGTTAAACTTCTTCATTCCCAAGCCTACATGTTAAACTTCTTCATTCCCAAGTCTACATGTTAAACTTCTTCATTCCCAAGTCTACATGTTAAACTTCTTCATTCCCAAGTCTACATGTTAAACTTCTTCATTCCCAAGTCTACATGTTAAACTTCTTCATTCCCAAGTCTACATGTTAAACTTCTTCATTCCCAAGTCTACATGTTAAACTTCTTCATTCCCAAGCCTACATGTTAAACTTCTTCATTCCCAAGTCTACATGTTAAACTTCTTCATTCCCAAGTCTACATGTTAAACTTCTTCATTCCCAAGCCTACATGTTAAACTTCTTCATTCCCAAGTCTACATGTTAAACTTCTTCATTCCCAAGTCTACATGTTAAACTTCTTCATTCCCAAGTCTACATGTTAAACTTCTTCATTCCCAAAGTCTACATGTTAAACTTCTTCATTCCCAAGTCTACAAGTTAAACTTCTTCATTCCCAAGTCTACATGTTAAACTTCTTCATTCCCAAGTCTACAAGTTAAACTTCTTCATTCCCAAGTCTACATGTTAAACTTCTTCATTCCCAAGTCTACATGTTAAACATCTTCATTCCCATGTCTACATGTTAAACTTCTTCATTCCCAAGTCTACATGTTAAACTTCTTCATTCCCAAGTCTACATGTTAAACTTCTTCATTCCCAAGTCTACATGTTAAACTTCTTCATTCCCAAGTCTACATGTTAAACTTCTTCATTCCCAAGTCTACATGTTAAACTTCTTCATTCCCAAGTCTACATGTTAAACTTCTTCATTCCCAAGTCTACATGTTAAACTTCTTCATTCCCAAGTCTACATGTTAAACTTCTTCATTCCCAAGTCTACATGTTAAACTTCTTCATTCCCAAGTCTACATGTTAAACTTCTTCATTCCCAAGTCTACATGTTAAACTTCTTCATTCCCAAGTCTACATGTTAAACTTCTTCATTCCCAAGTCTACATGTTAAACTTCCTCATTCCCAAGTCTACATGTCAAACTTCTTCATTCCCAAGTCTACATGTTAAACTTCTTCATTCCCAAGTCAACATGTTAAACTTCTTAATTCCCAAGCCTACATGTTAAACTTCTTCATTCCCAAGTCTACATGTTAAACTTCTTCATTCCCAAGTCTACATGTTAAACTTCTTCATTCACAAGCCTACATGTTAAACTTCATTCCCAAGTCTACATGTTAAACTTCTTCAATCCCAAGTCTACATGTTAAACTTCTTCATTCCCAAGTCTACATGTTAAACTTCTTCATTCCCAAGTCTACATGTTAAACTTCTTCATTCCCAAGTCAACATGTTAAACTTCTTCATTCCCAAGCCTACATGTTAAACTTCTTCATTCCCAAGTCTACATGTTAAACTTCTTCATTCCCAAGTCTACATGTTAAACTTCTTCATTCCCAAGTCTACATGTTTAACTTCTTCATTGCCAAGTCTACATGTTAAACTTCTTCATTCCCAAGTCTACATGTTAAACTTCTTCATTCCAAAGTCTGCATGTTAAACTTCTTCATTCCCAAGTCTACATGTTAAACTTCTTCATTCCCAAGTCTACATGTTAAACTTCTTCATTCCCAAACCTACATGTTAAAATTCTTCATTCCCAAGTCTACATGTTAAACTTCTTCATTCCCAAGTCTACATGTTAAACTTCTTCATTCCCAAGTCTACATGTTAAACATCTTCATTCCCAAGTCTACATGTTAAGCTTCTTCATTCCGAAGTTTACATGTTAAACTTCTTCATTCCCAAGTCTACATGTTAAACTTCTTCATTCCCAAGTCTACATGTTAAACTTCTTCATTCCCAAGCCTACATGTTAAACTTCATTCCCAAGCCTACATGTTAAACTTCTTCATTCCCAAGTCTACATGTTGAACTTCTTCATTCCCAAGTCTACATGTTAAACTTCTTCATTCCCAAGTCTACATGTTAAATTCTTCATTCCCAAGTCTACATGTTAAACTTCTTCATTCCCAAGTCTACATGTTAAACTTCTTCATTCCCAAGTCTACATGTTAAACTTCTTCATTCCCAAGCCTACATGTTAAACTTCTTCATTCCCAAGTCTACATGTTAAACTTCTTCATTCCCAAGTCTACATGTTAAACTTCCTCATTCCCAAGTCTACATGTTAAACTTCCTCATTCCCAAGTCTACATGTTAAACTTCTTCATTCCCAAGTCTACATGTTAAACTTCTTCATTCCCAAGTCTACATGTTAAACTTCTTCATTCCCAAGTCAACATGTTAAACTTCTTCATTCCCAAGCCTACATGTTAAACTTCTTAATTCCCAAGTCTACATGTTAAACTTCTTCATTCCCATGTCTACATGTTAAACTTCTTCATTCCCAAGTCTACATGTTAAACTTCTTCATTCCCAAGTCTACATGTTAAACTTCTTCATTCCCAAGCCTACATGTTAAACTTCTTCATTCCCAAGTCTACATGTTAAACTTCTTCATTCCCAAGTCTACATGTTAAACTTCTTCATTCCCAAGCCTACATGTTAAACTTCTTCATTCCCAAGTCTACATGTTAAACTTCTTCATTCCCAAGTCTACATGTTAAACTTCTTCATTCCCAAGTCTACATGTTAAACTTCTTCATTCCCAAGTCTACATGTTAAACTTCTTCATTCCCAAGTCTACAAGTTAAACTTCTTCATTCCCAAGTCTACATGTTAAACTTCTTCATTCCCAAGTCTACATGTTAAACTTCTTCATTCCCAAGTCTACATGTTAAACTTCTTCATTCCCAAGTCTACATGTTAAACATCTTCATTCCCATGTCTACATGTTAAACTTCTTCATTCCCAAGTCTACATGTTAAACTTCTTCATTCCCAAGTCTACATGTTAAACTTCTTCATTCCCAAGTCTACATGTTAAACTTCTTCATTCCCAAGTCTACAAGTTAAACTTTTTCATTCCCAAGTCTACATGTTAAACTTCTTCATTCCCAAGTCTACATGTTAAACTTCTTCATACCCAAGTCTACATGTTAAACTTCTTCATTCCCAAGTCTACATGTTAAACTTCATTCCAAAGTCTACATGTTAAACTTCTTCATTCCCAAGCCTACATGTTAAACTTCTTCATTCCCAAGTCTACATGTTAAACTTCTTCATTCCCAAGTCTACATGTTAAATTTCCTCATTCCCAAGTCTACATGTTAAACTTCTTCATTCCCAAGTCTACATGTTAAACTTCTTCATTCCCAAGTCTACATGTTAAACTTCTTCATTCCCAAGTCTACATGTTAAACTTCTTCATTCCCAAGTCTACATGTTAAACTTCTTCATTCCCAAGTCTACATGTTAAACTTCTTCATTCCCAAGTCAACATGTTAAACTTCTTCATTCCCAAGCCTACATGTTAAACTTCTTAATTCCCAAGTCTACATGTTAAACTTCTTCATTCCCAAGTCTACATGTTAAACTTCTTCATTCCCAAGCCTACATGTTAAACTTCTTCATTCCCAAGTCTACATGTTAAACTTCTTCATTCCCAAGTCTACATGTTAAACTTATTCATTCCCAAGTCTACATGTTAAACTTCTTCATTCCCAAGTCTACATGTTAAACTTCTTCATTCCCAAGCCTACATGTTAAACTTCTTCATTCCCAAGTCTACATGTTAAACTTCTTCATTCCCAAGTCTACATGTTAAACTTCTTCATTCCCAAGCCTACATGGTAAACTTCTTCATTCCCAAGTCTACATGTTAAACTTCTTCATTCCCAAGTCTACATGTTAAACTTCTTCATTCCCAAGTCTACATGTTAAACTTCTTCATTCCCAAGTCTACATGTTAAACTTCTTCATTCCCAAGTCTACAAGTTAAACTTCTTCATTCCCAAGTCTACATGTTAAACTTCTTCATTCCCAAGTCTACATGTTAAACTTCTTCATTCCCAAGTCTACATGTTAAACTTCTTCATTCCCAAGTCTACATGTTAAACATCTTCATTCCCATGTCTACATGTTAAACTTCTTCATTCCCAAGTCTACATGTTAAACTTCTTCATTCCCAAGTCTACATGTTAAACTTCTTCATTCCCAAGTCTACATGTTAAACTTCTTCATTCCCAAGTCTACATGTTAAACTTCTTCATTCCCAAGTCTACATGTTAAACTTCTTCATTCCCAAGTCTACATGTTAAACTTCTTCATTCCCAAGTCTACATGTTAAACTTCTTCATTCCCAAGTCTACATGTTAAACTTCTTCATTCCCAAGTCTACATGTTAAACTTCTTCATTCCCAAGTCTACATGTTAAACTTCTTCATTCCCAAGTCTACATGTTAAACTTCTTCATTCCCAAGTCTACATGTTAAACTTCTTCATTCCCAAGTCTACATGTTAAACTTCTTCATTCCCAAGTCTACATGTTAAACTTCTTCATTCCCAAGTCTACATGTTAAACTTCTTCATTCCCAAGCCTACATGTTAAACTTCTTCATTCCCAAGTCTACATGTTAAACTTCTTCATTCCCAAGTCTACATGTTAAACTTCTTCATTCCCAAGCCTACATGTTAAACTTCTTCATTCCCAAGTCTACATGTTAAACTTCTTCATTCCCAAGTCTACATGTTAAACTTCTTCATTCCCAAGTCTACATGTTAAACTTCTTCATTCCCAAGTCTACATGTTAAACTTCTTCATTCCCAAGTCTACAAGTTAAACTTCTTCATTCCCAAGTCTACATGTTAAACTTCTTCATTCCCAAGTCTACATGTTAAACTTCTTCATTCCCAAGTCTACATGTTAAACTTCTTCATTCCCAAGTCTACATGTTAAACATCTTCATTCCCATGTCTACATGTTAAACTTCTTCATTCCCAAGTCTACATGTTAAACTTCTTCATTCCCAAGTCTACATGTTAAACTTCTTCATTCCCAAGTCTACATGTTAAACTTCTTCATTCCCAAGTCTACAAGTTAAACTTTTTCATTCCCAAGTCTACATGTTAAACTTCTTCATTCCCAAGTCTACATGTTAAACTTCTTCATACCCAAGTCTACATGTTAAACTTCTTCATTCCCAAGTCTACATGTTAAACTTCATTCCAAAGTCTACATGTTAAACTTCTTCATTCCCAAGCCTACATGTTAAACTTCTTCATTCCCAAGTCTACATGTTAAACTTCTTCATTCCCAAGTCTACATGTTAAATTTCCTCATTCCCAAGTCTACATGTTAAACTTCTTCATTCCCAAGTCTACATGTTAAACTTCTTCATTCCCAAGTCTACATGTTAAACTTCTTCATTCCCAAGTCTACATGTTAAACTTCTTCATTCCCAAGTCTACATGTTAAACTTCTTCATTCCCAAGTCTACATGTTAAACTTCTTCATTCCCAAGTCAACATGTTAAACTTCTTCATTCCCAAGCCTACATGTTAAACTTCTTAATTCCCAAGTCTACATGTTAAACTTCTTCATTCCCAAGTCTACATGTTAAACTTCTTCATTCCCAAGCCTACATGTTAAACTTCTTCATTCCCAAGTCTACATGTTAAACTTCTTCATTCCCAAGTCTACATGTTAAACTTCTTCATTCCCAAGTCTACATGTTAAACTTCTTCATTCCCAAGTCTACATGTTAAACTTCTTCATTCCCAAGTCTACATGTTAAACTTCTTCATTCCCAAGTCTACATGTTAAACTTCTTCATTCCCAAGCCTACATGTTAAACTTCTTCATTCCCAAGTCTACATGTTAAACTTCTTCATTCCCAAGTCTACATGTTAAACTTCTTCATTCCCAAGCCTACATGTTAAACTTCTTCATTCCCAAGTCTACATGTTAAACTTCTTCATTCCCAAGTCTACATGTTAAACTTCTTCATTCCCAAGTCTACATGTTAAACTTCTTCATTCCCAAAGTCTACATGTTAAACTTCTTCATTCCCAAGTCTACAAGTTAAACTTCTTCATTCCCAAGTCTACATGTTAAACTTCTTCATTCCCAAGTCTACATGTTAAACTTCTTCATTCCCAAGTCTACATGTTAAACTTCTTCATTCCCAAGTCTACATGTTAAACATCTTCATTCCCATGTCTACATGTTAAACTTCTTCATTCCCAAGTCTACATGTTAAACTTCTTCATTCCCAAGTCTACATGTTAAACTTCTTCATTCCCAAGTCTACATGTTAAACTTCTTCATTCCCAAGTCTACATGTTAAACTTCTTCATTCCCAAGTCTACATGTTAAACTTCTTCATTCCCAAGTCTACATGTTAAACTTATTCATTCCCAAGTCTACATGTTAAACTTATTCATTCCCAAGTCTACATGTTAAACTTCTTCATTCCCAAGTCTACATGTTAAACTTCTTCATTCCCAAGTCTACATGTTAAACTTCTTCATTCCCAAGTCTACATGTTAAACTTCTTCATTCCCAAGTCTACATGTTAAACTTCTTCATTCCCAAGTCTACATGTTAAACTTCCTCATTCCCAAGTCTACATGTCAAACTTCTTCATTCCCAAGTCTACATGTTAAACTTCTTCATTCCCAAGTCAACATGTTAAACTTCTTCATTCCCAAGCCTACATGTTAAACTTCTTCATTCCCAAGTCTACATGTTAAACTTCTTCATTCCCAAGTCTACATGTTAAACTTCTTCATTCACAAGCCTACATGTTAAACTTCATTCCCAAGTCTACATGTTAAACTTCTTCAATCCCAAGTCTACATGTTAAACTTCTTCATTCCCAAGTCTACATGTTAAACTTCTTCATTCCCAAGTCTACATGTTAAACTTCTTCATTCCCAAGTCAACATGTTAAACTTCTTCATTCCCAAGCCTACATGTTAAACTTCTTCATTCCCAAGTCTACATGTTAAACTTCTTCATTCCCAAGTCTACATGTTAAACTTCTTCATTCCCAAGTCTACATGTTAAACTTCTTCATTGCCAAGTCTACATGTTAAACTTCTTCATTCCCAAGTCTACATGTTAAACTTCTTCATTCCAAAGTCTGCATGTTAAACTTCTTCATTCCCAAGTCTACATGTTAAACTTCTTCATTCCCAAGTCTACATGTTAAACTTCTTCATTCCCAAACCTACATGTTAAAATTCTTCATTCCCAAGTCTACATGTTAAACTTCTTCATTCCCAAGTCTACATGTTAAACTTCTTCATTCCCAAGTCTACATGTTAAACATCTTCATTCCCAAGTCTACATGTTAAGCTTCTTCATTCCGAAGTTTACATGTTAAACTTCTTCATTCCCAAGTCTACATGTTAAACTTCTTCATTCCCAAGTCTACATGTTAAACTTCTTCATTCCCAAGTCTACATGTTAAACTTCTTCATTCCCAAGTCAACATGTTAAACTTCTTCATTCCCAAGCCTACATGTTAAACTTCTTAATTCCCAAGTCTACATGTTAAACTTCTTCATTCCCAAGTCTACATGTTAAACTTCTTCATTCCCAAGCCTACATGTTAAACTTCTTCATTCCCAAGTCTACATGTTAAACTTCTTCATTCCCAAGTCTACATGTTAAACTTCTTCATTCCCAAGTCTACATGTTAAACTTCTTCATTCCCAAGTCTACATGTTAAACTTCTTCATTCCCAAGTCTACATGTTAAACTTCTTCATTCCCAAGTCTACATGTTAAACTTCTTCATTCCCAAGCCTACATGTTAAACTTCTTCATTCCCAAGTCTACATGTTAAACTTCTTCATTCCCAAGTCTACATGTTAAACTTCTTCATTCCCAAGCCTACATGTTAAACTTCTTCATTCCCAAGTCTACATGTTAAACTTCTTCATTCCCAAGTCTACATGTTAAACTTCTTCATTCCCAAGTCTACATGTTAAACTTCTTCATTCCCAAAGTCTACATGTTAAACTTCTTCATTCCCAAGTCTACAAGTTAAACTTCTTCATTCCCAAGTCTACATGTTAAACTTCTTCATTCCCAAGTCTACATGTTAAACTTCTTCATTCCCAAGTCTACATGTTAAACTTCCTCATTCCCAAGTCTACATGTCAACTTCTTCATTCCCAAGTCTACATGTTAAACTTCTTCATTCCCAAGTCAACATGTTAAACTTCTTCATTCCCAAGCCTACATGTTAAACTTCTTCATTCCCAAGTCTACATGTTAAACTTCTTCATTCCCAAGTCTACATGTTAAACTTCTTCATTCACAAGCCTACATGTTAAACTTCATTCCCAAGTCTACATGTTAAACTTCTTCAATCCCAAGTCTACATGTTAAACTTCTTCATTCCCAAGTCTACATGTTAAACTTCTTCATTCCCAAGTCTACATGTTAAACTTCTTCATTCCCAAGTCAACATGTTAAACTTCTTCATTCCCAAGCCTACATGTTAAACTTCTTCATTCCCAAGTCTACATGTTAAACTTCTTCATTCCCAAGTCTACATGTTAAACTTCTTCATTCCCAAGTCTACATGTTAAACTTCTTCATTGCCAAGTCTACATGTTAAACTTCTTCATTCCCAAGTCTACATGTTAAACTTCTTCATTCCAAAGTCTGCATGTTAAACTTCTTCATTCCCAAGTCTACATGTTAAACTTCTTCATTCCCAAGTCTACATGTTAAACTTCTTCATTCCCAAGTCTACATGTTAAACTTCTTCATTCCCAAACCTACATGTTAAAATTCTTCATTCCCAAGTCTACATGTTAAACTTCTTCATTCCCAAGTCTACATGTTAAACTTCTTCATTCCCAAGTCTACATGTTAAACATCTTCATTCCCAAGTCTACATGTTAAGCTTCTTCATTCCGAAGTTTACATGTTAAACTTCTTCATTCCCAAGTCTACATGTTAAACTTCTTCATTCCCAAGTCTACATGTTAAACTTCTTCATTCCCAAGTCTACATGTTAAACTTATTCATTCCCAAGTCAACATGTTAAACTTCTTCATTCCCAAGCCTACATGTTAAACTTCTTAATTCCCAAGTCTACATGTTAAACTTCTTCATTCCCAAGTCTACATGTTAAACTTCTTCATTCCCAAGCCTACATGTTAAACTTCTTCATTCCCAAGTCTACATGTTAAACTTCTTCATTCCCAAGTCTACATGTTAAACTTCTTCATTCCCAAGTCTACATGTTAAACTTCTTCATTCCCAAGTCTACATGTTAAACTTCTTCATTCCCAAGTCTACATGTTAAACTTCTTCATTCCCAAGTCTACATGTTAAACTTCTTCATTCCCAAGCCTACATGTTAAACTTCTTCATTCCCAAGTCTACATGTTAAACTTCTTCATTCCCAAGTCTACATGTTAAACTTCTTCATTCCCAAGCCTACATGTTAAACTTCTTCATTCCCAAGTCTACATGTTAAACTTCTTCATTCCCAAGTCTACATGTTAAACTTCTTCATTCCCAAGTCTACATGTTAAACTTCTTCATTCCCAAAGTCTACATGTTAAACTTCTTCATTCCCAAGTCTACAAGTTAAACTTCTTCATTCCCAAGTCTACATGTTAAACTTCTTCATTCCCAAGTCTACAAGTTAAACTTCTTCATTCCCAAGTCTACATGTTAAACTTCTTCATTCCCAAGTCTACATGTTAAACATCTTCATTCCCATGTCTACATGTTAAACTTCTTCATTCCCAAGTCTACATGTTAAACTTCTTCATTCCCAAGTCTACATGTTAAACTTCTTCATTCCCAAGTCTACATGTTAAACTTCTTCATTCCCAAGTCTACATGTTAAACTTCTTCATTCCCAAGTCTACATGTTAAACTTCTTCATTCCCAAGTCTACATGTTAAACTTCTTCATTCCCAAGTCTACATGTTAAACTTCTTCATTCCCAAGTCTACATGTTAAACTTCTTCATTCCCAAGTCTACATGTTAAACTTCTTCATTCCCAAGTCTACATGTTAAACTTCTTCATTCCCAAGTCTACATGTTAAACTTCTTCATTCCCAAGTCTACATGTTAAACTTCTTCATTCCCAAGTCTACATGTTAAACTTCCTCATTCCCAAGTCTACATGTCAAACTTCTTCATTCCCAAGTCTACATGTTAAACTTCTTCATTCCCAAGTCAACATGTTAAACTTCTTCATTCCCAAGCCTACATGTTAAACTTCTTCATTCCCAAGTCTACATGTTAAACTTCTTCATTCCCAAGTCTACATGTTAAACTTCTTCATTCACAAGCCTACATGTTAAACTTCATTCCCAAGTCTACATGTTAAACTTCTTCAATCCCAAGTCTACATGTTAAACTTCTTCATTCCCAAGTCTACATGTTAAACTTCTTCATTCCCAAGTCTACATGTTAAACTTCTTCATTCCCAAGTCAACATGTTAAACTTCTTCATTCCCAAGCCTACATGTTAAACTTCTTCATTCCCAAGTCTACATGTTAAACTTCTTCATTCCCAAGTCTACATGTTAAACTTCTTCATTCCCAAGTCTACATGTTAAACGTCTTCATTGCCAAGTCTACATGTTAAACTTCTTCATTCCCAAGTCTACATGTTAAACTTCTTCATTCCAAAGTCTGCATGTTAAACTTCTTCATTCCCAAGTCTACATGTTAAACTTCTTCATTCCCAAGTCTACATGTTAAACTTCTTCATTCCCAAACCTACATGTTAAAATTCTTCATTCCCAAGTCTACATGTTAAACTTCTTCATTCCCAAGTCTACATGTTAAACTTCTTCATTCCCAAGTCTACATGTTAAACATCTTCATTCCCAAGTCTACATGTTAAGCTTCTTCATTCCGAAGTTTACATGTTAAACTTCTTCATTCCCAAGTCTACATGTTAAACTTCTTCATTCCCAAGTCTACATGTTAAACTTCTTCATTCCCAAGCCTACATGTTAAACTTCATTCCCAAGCCTACATGTTAAACTTCTTCATTCCCAAGTCTACATGTTGAACTTCTTCATTCCCAAGTCTACATGTTAAACTTCTTCATTCCCAAGTCTACATGTAAAATTCTTCATTCCCAAGTCTACATGTTAAACTTCTTCATTCCCAAGTCTACATGTTAAACTTCTTCATTCCCAAGTCTACATGTTAAACTTCTTCATTCCCAAGTCTACATGTTAAACTTCTTCATTCCCAAGTCTACATGTTAAACTTCTTCATTCCCATGTCTACATGTTAAACTTCTTCATTTCCAAGTCTACATGTTAAACTTCTTCATTCCCAAGTCTACATGTTAAACTTCTTCATTCCCAAGCCTACATGTTAAAATTCTTCATTCCCAAGTCTACATGTTAAACTTCTTCATTCCCAAGTCTACATGTTAAAATTCTTCATTCCCAAGTCTACATGTTAAACTTCTTCATTCCCAAGTCTACACGTTAAACTTCTTCATTCCCAAGTCTACATGTTAAACTTCTTCATTCCCAAGTTTACATGTTAAACCTCTTCATTCCCAAGTCTACATGTTAAACTTCTTCATTCCCAAGTCTACATGTTAAACTTTTTCATTCCCAAGTCTACATGTTAAACTTCTTCATTCCCAAGTCTACATGTTAAACTTCTTCATTCCCAAGTCTACATGTTAAACTTCTTCATTCCCAAGTCTACATGTTAAACTTCTTCATGCCCAAGTCTACATGTTAAACTTCTTCATTCCCAAGCCTACATGTTAAACTTCTTCATTCCCAAGTCTACATGTTAAACTTCTTCATTCCCAAGTCTACATGTTAAACTTCTTCATTCCCAAGTCTACATGTTAAACTTCTTCATTCCCAAGTCTACATGTTAAAATTCTTCATTCCCAAGTCTACATGTTAAACTTCTTCATTCCCAAGTCTACATGTTAAACTTCTTCATTCCCAAGTCTACATGTTAAACTTCTTCATTCCCAAGTCTACATGTTAAACTTCTTCATTCCCAAGTCTACATGTTAAACTTCCTCATTCCCAAGTCTACATGTTAAACTTCTTCATTCCCAAGTCTACATGTTAAAATTCTTCATTCCCAAGTCTACATGTTAAACTTCTTCATTCCCAAGTCTACATGTTAAACTTCTTCATTCCCAAGTCTACATGTTAAACTTCTTCATTCCCAAGTCTACATGTTAAACTTCTTCATTCCCAAGTCTACATGTTAAACTTCTTCATTCCCAAGTCTACATGTTAAACTTCATTCCCAAGTCTACATGTTAAACTTCTTCATTCCCAAGTCGACATGTTAAACTTCTTCATTCCCAAGTCTACATGTTAAACTTCTTCATTCCCAAGTCTACATGTTAAACTTCTTCATTCCCAAGTCTACATGTTAAACTTCTTCATTCCCAAGCCTACATGTTAAAATTCTTCATTCCCAAGTCTACATGTTAAACTTCTTCATTCCCAAGTCTACATGTTAAACTTCTTCATTCCCAAGTCTACATGTTAAATTCTTCATTCCCAAGTCTACATGTGAAACTTCTTCATTCCCAAGTATACATGTTAAACTTCTTCATTCCCAAGTCTACATGTTAAACTTCTTCATTCCCAAGTCTACATGTTAAACTTCTTCATTCCCAAGTCTACATGTTAAATTTCTTCATTCCCAAGTCTACATGTTAAACTTCATTCCCAAGCCTACATGTTAAACTTCTTTATTCCCAAGTCTACATGTTAAACTTCTTCATTCCCAAGTCTACATGTTAAACTTCTTCATTCCCAAGTCTACATGTTAAACTTCTTCATGCCCACGTCAACATGTTAAACTTCCTCATTCCCAAGTCTACATGTAAAACTTCATTCCCAAGTCTACATGTTAAACTTCTTCATGCCCAAGTCAACATGTTAAACTTCCTCATTCCCAAGTCTACATGTAAAACTTCATTCCCAAGTCTACATGTTAAACTTCTTCATTCCCCAGTCTACATGTTAAACTTCTTCATTCCCAAGCCTACATGTTAAACTTCTTCATTCCCAAGTCTACATGTAAAACTTCATTCCCAAGTCTACATGTTAAACTTCTTCATTCCCAAGTCTACATGTTAAACTTCTTCATTCCCAAGTCTACATGTTAAACTTCTTCATTCCCAAGCCTACATGTTAAACTTCTTCATTCCCAAGTCTACATGTTAAACTTCTTCATTCCCAAGTCTACATGTTCAACTTCTTCATTCCCAAGTCTACATGTTAAACTTCTTCATTCCGAAGTCTACATGTTAAACTTCTTCATTCCCAATTCTACATGTTAAACTTCTTCATTCCCAAGTCTACATGTTAAACTTCTTCATTCCCAAGTCTACATGTTAAACTTCTTCATTCCCAAGTCTACATGTTAAACTTCTTCATTCCCAAGTCTACATGTTAAACTTCTTCATTCCCAAGTCTACATGTTAAACTTCTTCATTCCCAAGTCTACATGTTAAACGTCTTCATTCCCAAGTCTACATGTTAAACTTCATTCCCAAGTCTACATGTTAAACTTCTTCATTCCCAAGTCTACATGTTAAACTTCTTCATTCCCAAGTCTACATGTTAAACTTCTTCATTCCCAAGTCTACATGTTAAACTTATTCATTCCCAAGTCTACATGTTAAACTTCTTCATTCCCAAGTCTACATGTTAAACTTCTTCATTCCCAAGTCTACATGTTAAACTTCTTCATTCCCAAGTCTACATGTTAAACTTCTTCATTCCCAAGTCTACATGTTAAACTTCTTCATTCCCAAGTCTACATGTTAAACTTCTTCATTCCCAAGTCTACATGTTAAACTTCTTCATTCCCAAGCCTACATGTTAAAATTCTTCATTCCCAAGTCTACATGTTAAACTTCTTCATTCCCAAGTCTACATGTTAAACTTCTTCATTCCCAAGTCTACATGTTAAATTCTTCATTCCCAAGTCTACATGTGAAACTTCTTCATTCCCAAGTATACATGTTAAACTTCTTCATTCCCAAGTCTACATGTTAAACTTCTCCATTCCCAAGTCTACATGTTAAACTTCTTCATTCCCAAGTCTACATGTTAAATTTCTTCATTCCCAAGTCTACATGTTAAACTTCATTCCCAAGCCTACATGTTAAACTTCTTTATTCCCAAGTCTACATGTTAAACTTCTTCATTCCCAAGTCTACATGTTAAACTTCTTCATTCCCAAGTCTACATGTTAAACTTCTTCATGCCCACGTCAACATGTTAAACTTCCTCATTCCCAAGTCTACATGTAAAACTTCATTCCCAAGTCTACATGTTAAACTTCTTCATGCCCAAGTCAACATGTTAAACTTCCTCATTCCCAAGTCTACATGTAAAACTTCATTCCCAAGTCTACATGTTAAACTTCTTCATTCCCCAGTCTACATGTTAAACTTCTTCATTCCCAAGCCTACATGTTAAACTTCTTCATTCCCAAGTCTACATGTAAAACTTCATTCCCAAGTCTACATGTTAAACTTCTTCATTCCCAAGTCTACATGTTAAACTTCTTCATTCCCAAGTCTACATGTTAAACTTCTTCATTCCCAAGCCTACATGTTAAACTTCTTCATTCCCAAGTCTACATGTTAAACTTCTTCATTCCCAAGTCTACATGTTCAACTTCTTCATTCCCAAGTCTACATGTTAAACTTCTTCATTCCGAAGTCTACATGTTAAACTTCTTCATTCCCAATTCTACATGTTAAACTTCTTCATTCCCAAGTCTACATGTTAAACTTCTTCATTCCCAAGTCTACATGTTAAACTTCTTCATTCCCAAGTCTACATGTTAAACTTCTTCATTCCCAAGTCTACATGTTAAACTTCTTTATTCCCAAGTCTACATGTTAAACTTCTTCATTCCCAAGTCTACATGTTAAACTTCTTCATTCCCAAGTCTACATGTTAAACTTCATTCCCAAGTCTACATGTTAAACTTCTTCATTCCCAAGTCTACATGTTAAACTTCTTCATTCCCAAGTCTACATGTTAAACTTCTTCATTCCCAAGTCTACATGTTAAACTTCTTCATTCCCAAGTCTACATGTTAAACTTCTTCATTCCCAAGTCTACATGTTAAACTTCTTCATTCCCAAGTCTACATGTTAAACTTCTTCATTCCCAAGTCTACATGTTAAACTTCTTCATTCCCAAGTCTACATGTTAAACTTCTTCATTCCCAAGTCTACATGTTAAACTTCATTCCCAAGCCTACATGTTAAACTTCTTCATTCCCAAGTCTACATGTTAAACTTCTTCATTCCCAAGTCTACATGTTAAATTCTTCATTCCCAAGTCTACATGTTAAACTTCTTCATTCCCAAGTCTACATGTTAAACTTCTTCATTCCCAAGTCTACATGTTAAACTTCTTCATTCCCAAGTCTACATGTTAAACTTCTTCATTCCCAAGTCTACATGTTAAACTTCTTCATTCCCAAGTCTACATGTTAAACTTCTTCATTCCCAAGTCTACATGTTAAACTTCTTCATTCCCAAGTCTACATGTTAAACTTCTTCATTCCCAAGTCTACATGTTAAACTTCTTCATTCCCAAGCCTACATGTTAAACTTCATTCCCAGAGTTGACCCAACCAGAACAGCCCAGCTCCCACTTGGCTTCTAACCGCTCCGGCATGGCCGGCTCCGTCCTTGGCCATGTCCGCTTCCAGATCCTTCGGGGGAACCCTGGGTCCACATCACGTGAGCCTCACACCCCCATCTGGGGGTCCCCTCAGTGACACCCGGACCCTGCCCTCTAGTGAGCCATCCCTTGCCGTGCTCACTCTGGTGCCATAGAGCGGCACCACGCGTACAGCACCACTCTTCACTCGCTACTGTCGCTACACAGTAGTGACACCATTTAGGTCACTACACTTACAACCAAATTAGCTGCACTAAAAAGCCAGCTAGTGAGACCGAGGGCTCGTCGTTTGTTGAGAGCTTAGTTAGCCATTGACAAATGAATTATTAAAAATACACTGCAATTTTGTGAAACATTAAAAAAATATGCCAAAAGCAATATTTTTTCATACACTAACGCATGTATAGAATTTCCCAATTGTTGTACGTGCCGAATGTATGCGATTATGCTAATGCGAGCCGTTATGATAATTAGGCCCTGCCTCGCTGACGAGGGTAGTGTCATCAATCGGGATAAGACAATTAATCGTATGAAGTTATGCAGTTGTGCTGTAAGTACGCCAGATTAAGCTCAGCTTCATTGTCTAGGTACGTATTATCGATCGGTAAAATACAATTATTATCGATTCAGCATTTACTGATTATGTATTAGTGTGTTATGTCAGGTCTCCAAATTCAAATCTCACCGCAGGATACAGTTCTTATTATTAAGATTCTTACGCATGAACTCAGGAAAGAAACACTCAAACACTTCTGTGTTAAGCAATTTTAATTTCTAAACAAAACCTTAACACTCCAATATGCGAATTCTCATGCTTGAAATTGTCAACACAGTACTCCAGGAGATGTTCTCCTCATTTATCCGTACATTTAACCCTCAATGATCACGTTTGTTAACTGGGTAACAGAACAATTGATTACTTCCTCAGAGTACGCGAGCGATAGGAACCAAATGTCCTTAAAATTCATGCAACAATTTTCATACGAAAGGCGATAAAAGCAAATTGTTATACCCCAAAAGCAAAAGTATACGTCAATAGATTCATCGGCAAGATTATATAATTAACTAATTGTCTTGGAATAAGGGTGTGTGACGGGGTGCGTGACCTTTTACGGGAGATTCTTATCTTTGGCTAAGCTTTAATTCATTCGTGGACAAGATTTTATGATAAAGAAACAGGTTTAACAAGATATTCTCTCTGTGAGCGTGTAGATTTGTGTCGAAGGTTTCACAAGTTTAGTTTGTATCGATTAATCTATTGGTAATTTATGCGATTGGAAGTAAAATCACATCAAACAAAATAATAAGAAAAAAATAATGTACTTAATACGACGTATTGTTATCACTCGATAAGCCGGGATGCCTTCACGGCCAGCTGATGGTTCCTGCACTTTATAATTCGTCTTCTTATTAATGATTCGTGAATGTGTTGAGTGGGGATGGTATGGGTTGAGTGTGAATGTGTTCTTGATCAATTCTTTGCGTGAAGCCGACACCAGGTGATGCGTTGTAATGCGTGGCGGTGTGCGGATCGTACGGATAGCTGGGTTCTCCTTCTTTCACACGGGCGGCCGGAGTTCGGTCCACAGCCGGGTGGACGAGTCGGCACGACGCTCGCCGTCGGTGCGCGATGACCCGTCATCAGGTAGCGCCCGCAGCTCGTCCGCTGGCAGCTGGCACCCTAGCTTGGTGGCGCTGGTGGCGCTGCTGTGCGCTCTCTCCTGCTCCGGCTCTCCGGCAATGAACGATGTTTTTGTTCGTTGTTGGCAGGCTTGGTCGACGTTTGGTGCTTTCCGCCCTCTCTGACGGATGATGCTGGAATTCTCGTCAGCTTGGCTCGAACTGCAGTGGCTCTTGTGAGTCGATGTTCAGAGCGGAATGCTTTGCGAGCGATACTTCTGATGGCGCTGAATTCGCACAGCAAGTCAGCAAGTCTCACCATCCTGGATGAGTTGTGATCACCGTCGCCCTCCTCTGGGTGTTACATTCCTTGCTATCCCGTGCTGCGGGAAGACACAGACGGTGGGGCGGCTCCTTTCCTATGGAACACAGTCTATCTTGGTTGTGTAAGTTTCACCTATTTCGCCTCATCCCTTCTCGATAACCCTCGGTTTAATACTGCACAGATATTATTTGGTTTATGTTTCCTAAGATTTGTGATTTAACATTGTCATCACCACGTATTTTTTTAGGGTTTATTAATTTCGTCCCCGTCTGTGTCCGGGGATCGGTGCTGTTATGCTTGAGTTATTATTATTTTTTATGTCCTGAGTTTTAGAGGTATAACTAAGTTTCGGTTAAGATTCTTGACTGCTGGAATGCATTTCTTTGGTTTTTGTAAAGTCACGTAAACGGCAAGATGTAATACAATTTAAGGTGAATAACGTTAGTATCAATATTATGTATGAGAAGTAATAACCCGCTATGTAGATTGTAGTCTGTTTTTTTATCGTAGTGAGTGTGTAGATTCCTATAATGTCAGCTTATTCTATTCGTGAATAACTTTAGTATTAAGCTCATATATGAGTGTTGATAACCCACTAATGTAGATTGTAGTCTGGTTCTTAACCGGAGTGAGTGCGTTGGTCTATGATGTTCACTTTATTCTTGTGGTTTTACTTGGACTTTCTCTTTATCCGTGTTTGGGTTTATTACTTTGAATGGCCGATCTCCGGCGGCCTGTTGTGTGTGAGAAGGCGGCTGCTGTGGGGGGGTGGCGCTGTTCACCTCACCCCCTCTGGCCGCCAAGCGACACCACGAGAAAAATGGGCAACTCATTCTTAATAAAAAAATGGAAAAGGCGTATATATACAACACAATCCATACTCAAAGATGAAGGGAAACCCCATTCATTGTTTTCATAGACCGTCTGTTTTTAGATCCACGGAAGTCGACAATGCTCACGTTGACGTGCAAATTGTCGACAGCTCTTAGGGGGTCCCCCTCCCCATCGATGGGGCGTGGCCTGTGGGGTGTGGCCCCTCCCCATCGATGGGGTGTGGCCTGTGGTGTGTGGCCCCTCCCCATCGATGGGGCGTGGCCTGTGGGGTGTGGCCCCTCCCCATCGATGGGGCGTGGCCTGTGGGGTGTGGCCCCTCCCCATCGATGGGGTGTGGCCTGTGGAGTGTGGCCCCTCCCCATCGATGGGGTGTGGCCTGTGGAGTGTGGCCCCTCCCCATCGATGGGGTGTGGCCCCTCCCCATCGATGGGGTGTGGCCTGTGGGGTGTGGCCCCTCCCCATCGATGGGGTGTGGTCTGTGGGTTGTGGCCCCTCCCCATCGATGGGATGTGGCCTGTGGCCCCTCCCCATCGATGGGGCGTGGTCTATGGGGTGTGGCACCTCCCCATCGATGGGGTGTGGCCTGTGGGGTGTGGCCCCTCCCCATCGATGGGGTGTGGCCCCTCCCCATCGATGGGGTGTGGCCTGTGGGGTGTGGCCCCTCCCCATCAATGGGGTGTGGCCTGTGGGGTGTGGCCCCTCCCCATCGATGGGGTGTGGCCGATGGGGTGTGGCCCCTCCCCATCGATGGGGTGTGGCCTGTGGGGTGTGGCCCCTCCCCATCGATGGGGCGTGGCCTGTGGGGTGTGGCCCCTCCCCATCGATGGGGTGTGGCCCCTCCCCATCGATGGGGTGTGGCCTGTGGGGTGTGGCCCCTCCCCATCGATGGGGTGTGGCCTGTGGGGTGTGGCCCCTCCCCATCGATGGGGTGTGGCATGTGGGGTGTGGCCCCTCCCCATCGATGGGGTGTGGCCTGTGGGGTGTGGCCCCTCCCCATCGATGGGGCGTGGCCTGTGGGATGTGGCCCCTCCCCATCGATGGGGTGTGGCCTGTGTGGTGTGGCCCCTCCCCATCGATGGGGTGTGGCCCCTCCCCATCGATGGGGTGTGGCCTGTGTGGTGTGGCCCCTCCCCATCGATGGGGTGTGGCCCCTCCCCATCGATGGGGTCTGGCCTATGGGGTGTGGCCTCTCCCCATCGATGGGGTGTGGCCTGTGGGGTGTGGCCCCTCCTCATCAATGGGGCGTGGCCTATGGGGTGTGGCCCCTCCCCATCGATGGGGTGTGGCCTATGCGGTGTGGCCCCTCCCCATCGATGGGGCGTGGCCTATGGGGTGTGGCCCCTCTCCATCGATGGGGCGTGGCCTATGTGCATCGTCTCCACCAAGTCACTTCACTGACTTATCAGAAACCTTTGTTGGTTGTTCAGCCAATCTTTTGAAGTTCAAGCAACATAATTACCTCTCTGTGCCAGGCAGGTTTATGAGACATTTCTTGGTAGGAAAAGCCACAGACAGACGCCTGTTGTCTTGCTTGGTGCGCCACACTAATATATTCAGAGGTTTTTTTCATCTTTTCTAAAACAACAGCCTTTTTAAAGGCTATTTCAACAATCCCTCCTGAGGGCTATTGTCTCACAGCCATTTTAAAGGGTTAGGGTTATTTTATTTTACGTGCTTTTTACGTTTTTTTCTTGTATCTACTCAAAGCTGCCTGTAGGTACAAGTAGACTATAAAAAAACTACCACTTGATTGTATTTTCCAACAACAGTATTTGAAGGGTGTTGTCATTATTACATATGTTAACTTAATGATTGTTTAATAAGTGTAATGACTCCGGACTCGACCTTTAGAGGTTCATTTTATTGCACGTAACGTAGCTTAGGACCCCGTCATCACGAGATATTGCCGACGTGGAGATCGTGTGACCTAGCGGACCGCGACGATGGCCCAGTCCCTCTCCACAGACCCCGAACATCCCTTCTCGTCAAGCTTTTATCCACGTGGATTCTCCGGGGGGAATTTCCCAACCAAGATCCTCCAGACTTGCTGGCGCCTTGTCTATGCATCCCGCCTCGCTGACACCCTGTCTTCACCTCGAGACGTACTGACACACTCTTTATAAAAGTATTGAGATATGCTATAAATGTATTCATATAAATATCATACTAGTTCTGGAATATGGACCGCAGACGTTGCAATCGTAGTGCTTCCAAAAGGAAAGCCAAAAAAGCAAAGGAGGCAAGAGAGGCAGCTTGGCCTCAAGGTGTTCCACTCTTTGCCAACTTCTTCCAGAACACCCTCTGATAGTAATCACGACGACAGCAGCAGCACCATTGTCAGCCGTGAGGAAGGGACGAGCACGAGTTCAGTTTCCAGTAATGTTGTCACTCCCCCAGAGCCATCCTTTGAAGGCGAACCCTCAACAGCAAATGGTACACAAGAACCATCGTTTACAACTCAGGAGCAGTTGGGGCAGTTCACAAGAATCAAATCAGCAACCAAGCCACTCCTGGTGCTGAGAGTACACTGAGCCTGCATCATGGCAAAGCACTTCCAGTGACATTGTTAAGTCCGTGCTTATTGAAAGAGGAGCCGTCCCCGACCAAAACCGCAGTGAAAACTACCCAGCCTCAGTCCGAGATGGAGCGCTTGGTGGAAATACGAGAAGTTTCAACAATGAACTTCTGTACTGTATGTTGCCAAATGGGCAGGTTTCTAGACAGTGGCTACTGTACTCACCCTCAACAGGCTGTGTGCACTGTTTTGCACGCAAACTGTCCTCCAGAAAGTTTGGTGGCTTTAGGCAGGGGTTCAGTGACTGGAAGCACACCGAAAGAATCGGGGAACACGAACAGAGTGCAGGACACATATCGTGCGTGCTTGCCTTGCACCAGCGGACAAAGGGCAGTGCTATAGATGCAGATCTCACGCAGCAACTTGATGGGGAACGTAAATACTGGAGGGACATTTTGAAAAGAGTTGTAGCAGTGATCAAGTTCTTGGGTAAAAGAGGACTTGCGTTTAGGGGAGATGATGAGCGGTTTGGGTCAACCCATAACGATAATTTCCTTGGAATCCTAGAATTGCTACCACAATTTGACCCATTCTTAGCGGAACATATTAAATAGGTGGGCAGAAAAGTAAGAGGCACAGTGTCCTATTTGTCATCGACAATATGTAAAGAACTCATTGAGCTAATGGGTCAGAAAACTCGCCAAACAATGTCAGATGATTCCACCACAGACCTGTCACATGTAGACCAATTGACGTTCATATTCCGGTTTGTTAACAGCAGCGGGAATGTGGTGGAGCAATTCCTGGGCTTTGAGCCAACTGAGAGCCACACTGGTCAAAGTTGAGCAGACTGCGAGACTTTGATGGTGGAGGGCCTTGGGTTGGACCTCTCAAACTGTAGAGGTCAGTCATGTGACAATGCAAGCAACATGTCAGGAAAATACAATGGGCTACAGGCCCACCTGAAACAAAAACACCCTCTGATAGAGTCTTTGCCTTGCACGGCGCATTCACTTAAACTTAGTTGGTGTTAACACCTTAGACGGCACGAGCCCAGAGGCTGACGAGTTTTGTGACGTGTTGCAGTCACTGTACACATGTTGCTCTTCATCCACACACAGATGGGGGAAAATATTTTGGAAGACAGACGCCCTCAGACTGGCATTACAATCGCTGTCCAGTACTCGGTGGAGTGCTCGGGCAGAGTCAACCAAGGCACTGTGGAGACATTACACCCACATTAGGGAGACCTTGGGTGGTATCTGCAATGATGATGATGAGAAAAGAGACACTCGAATTGAGGCCGCTGGACTACGTGCTGAGTTGGACACCTTAGAGATGGCGTTCACGGCACGTTTCTGGGACGTCATACTTGACCGGTTCCACGCTACAAGCATGCACCTACAGAAACGTGGCGTTGACATCTCTGTGGCAGCGCAGATTTTGTCTTCGTTGAGGGATTTTGTGGCGGGACAGCGAGACCAGTTTGAGGCTTTTGAAAGAGCAGCCTTAAATGTGACCGGTGTCTCTCAGTCATATAAGCACGATCTTCAGCGAAAGAGGAAACGCAAAACATTTGCAGACGAGAGCTCAGAGCCAGATGTGACACTTGAGGGGAGGGAGAAGTTCAAAATAGAAGCATTTAATGTGGTCATTGATAAGCTCGTGGCATGCCTTGAACATCGCTTGGACGCTTACAAGCGTTTGAGCAGTCTCTATGGAGTTCTGTTTATGTCAGATCAGGTGTCTAAGAGTGATGCCATCTCGGAAAAGGTAAATTCACTCTCTGCTGCATATCCATCAGACCTGGACATGAACTTTGCCAATGAACTCATCCAATTCAAGACTTTCATGTCTGACTCTGAGGGTGAGAAGTGCCCAGCTAAGTTGCTTGAGACATTGCAGGCGCTTCGTCTGCAGTGTTCCCCAATGTTTTCGTGGCACTTTGGATTTTTCTAACTTTATCTGCGGAGTAGCGCGTTGCCAAAGACGTCTCAGCTCATTGTCACTTTAATGTCAAGAGCCAGACCTTGTCGGGCAGCGAGAGTTTGACGATCTAGTGGATGGTTTTGCGAGGAGGAAGGTAAGACACCAATATAGGAAAGCGGGGGGGGGGGGGCTCCTAAAGACACGTGACCACGGGCCTCACGGGACCATGATCCGGCCCCTGGTGGAAGAGGTGTGGTGGTGGAAGATTGGTGGTGGTAGAGCAGATATGGTGGTGGTGTGGTAGAGGAGGTGGTGTGGTGGTGGTAGAGCAGATATGGTGGTGGTGTGGTAGAGCAGGTATGGTGGTGGTGTGGTAGAGCAGGTATGGTGGTGGTGTGGTAGAGGAGGTGGTGTGGTGGTGGTGGTAGAGCAGGTATGGTGGTGGTGGGCGGGTCGATCCATGTCCCCTTGTGTGCTTTGCCCCTGCTGCCCCCCCCCACTGCCCGGATTCTGCACCTCCCCTCTTGGGGCCTCCGCATCCACGTGGGTCGATGGCAGCGGCGGCGGCGACGTCTCCGTCGTCACGGCCGGTTGCAGTGGTAGGTGGAGGGAAATTCTACGGGGGACCTACACCTCCGCTTCGTTGGGCCCCAGCCAATGAACCCACAACGAAGCCTCACCCCGATGTCTCGACAATGAGCTATGAACTACAGTCACCACGCGGACTCCGGTCATCCTCACAGCAGCAGCGGCCCTGTGCCGGGCCTACTCTGGGGTAGGCCTCATGTCCACAATGATCGGTGAGCAGCCCCCATTGGGCGACGGAGCCCAACGCTCGATATTAGGGAGCCACTGGCAGCTACGATCCACGATACAAAAGGATGTGGAGGAGCTGAGCAGACTCTTTGGTTCTATTGGGTAAAGTCACGTAGGTGAAAATAAAATAACAAAAAATCACGACGTTTCGGCCACAACACAAGCGGCCTTCATCAGGTGAAGGGACGAGACTGTCTGGAGGACAGCGCTGAAGTGGAAGAAGCCACGCTCAGATCACGACCTTTAAGCTTAAAGGTCGTGATCTAAGCGTGGCTTCTTCTGATCTAAGCGTGGCTTCTTCCACTCCAGCGCTGTCCTCCAGACAGTCTCGTCCCTTCACCTGATGAAGGCCGCTTGTGTTGTGGCCGAAACGTCGTGATTTTTTGTTATTTTATTTTCACCTACGTGACTTTACCCAATAGAACCAAAGAGTATGGATCCTAGTAGTCACGAAAGCTTTAAATCTAGAGCTGAGCAGACTTGCTAATGACCGGCACCAGCGGTGTCAAGGTCGGCCTCGGTGAAGGACGCTGCTACTGGGAAGTTGGAGGCAGTCGCCCTCCAACAACAGCGGAGGGCAGAGGAGCGACGCTCACAACAACGAGCGGGTGGTTAAATCTCAGCGAGGTGGCACAGTCGGGAGTACGGTCATCTCAGTCAGTCAAGCCATGGCACCTGCTAGGTCTGTCCTGTAACCTCCTCCTGCACCTAGCCTGGCACAGCAGTTAACCCATCACACCTGCTAGGTCTGTCCCGTACCTCCTCCTGCACATAGCCTGGCACAGCAGTCAACCCATCACACCTGCTAGGTCTGTCCCGTGACCTCCTCCTGCACATAGCCTGGCACAGCAGTCAACCCATCACACCTGCTAGGTCTGTCCCGTACCTCCTCCTGCACATAGCCTGGCACAGCAGTCAACCCATCGCACCTGCTAGGTCTGTCCCGTACCTCCTCCTGCACATAGCCTGGCACAGCAGTCAACCCATCACACCTGCTAGGTCTGTCCCGTACCTCCTCCTGCACCTAACCAGGCACAGCAGTTAACCCATCACACCTGCTAGGTCTGTCCCGTGACCTCCTGCCAGCAGAGAGCCTTCCACACTTCACGTGGCCTGAAGATGCACCCAACCTGGTAAAAGGAACCATGTACATCTGTTGAACAGTCAACGGCGCTAAACAAAGGTGCGCTTAATCTTGATTTGAAGCTTTCGTCACTGCAGGAATCCATACTCTTTGGTTCTGTCAGTAAAGTCACGTAGATAGAAAATTAATAGATCACGACGTTTCCATCGCAACACAAGCTACTGTCATCAGGTGAAACAATCACAGCAGGAGGACTGCTGACGTAAGAGAATTAGCTGCTGCAACAAGAGGTTATAGAGGCTTTTGGTGGACCCGAAGCCAAGGGTAAGTGGGCGGAGCTAGAGAAGGAATTTGACAGTAAATGTAAGAGATTAGCATGTCAATGTCAGAGAGCCGGGCAATAAGAACAAAAAACCCGTTAGAGCAAGAGGTACACATGGTGAGCGAGAGACACACACACAGAGAGAGACAACAACAACCGCCATTCGCCACTAAGTGGCGGTGACGTCACCACGACGCTTGTGCCAGGCTATGTGCACCCTGAGGCCACGTGAAGTGTCGAACGCCCGCTGGCAGGAGGTCACGGGGCAGACCCAGGTGCCACGGGTCGACTGACTGAGATGACTGGCTGATGCACCACCTGTGCCCCCTACTGTGCCAACCTGCTGTGCTTTAGCCACCCGGCGCTCCGCTCGTTGTTCTGAGCGTCGCTCCTCCGCCCTCCGTTGTTGTTGGAGGGCGACTGCCTCCAACTGCCCAGTAGCATCCTTCACGAGCCTCCTCCACAGAGGCCGATCTTGACACCGCTGGTACCAGTCATCGGCAAGTCCACTCAGCTCCACGTCCTCCTGTACCACATCACTCCATCTCTTCTCTAGCCCGTGCCGCGCCCGCTTAGCCCCCTCAATCCGGCCAAACAAAAGCTGTTTCGGCATGCGGTGGCTGGGCATGCGGGCTACATGATCCAGCCAATGCAGCCTTGCCTGCCGGAGGAGCTTTCTAGGATTTGTGCGCGCCTCACACAATCCAGTCTGGTTAAGTCCAGGATTTATCGTAGGCAGGCTAGCCTAAATGTGTCTAACCGGCGAAGATGTTCCAATAGGGGGGTCCACGTTTCGCAAGCGTAAAGAAGGGAAGGAATGACTGTGGCCGAGAAGACCCGAAGTTTCATGCGGAGCGACAGACCAGGTAGCTTCCACACAGTGTTACGCAACTGATGAAAAGATAATGACGCTCGACTGATTTGGAGTGAGACCTCTGCTGTTAAACCGGAGCCGGTCATGAGCACACTGCCCAGGTATGGGAAACTCTCCACTCTCTCCACAACTGCCCCATGACCGATTGGGAGTTGTGGGGGTGGAGTGCTTGATGGTATAAAATACCCAGGCAGGTGCTTCGTTTTGGTGGGGCTGATGGTAAGGCCCCACCTCTTAGTGGCACACTCCAGTTTCAGCAGCAGCACCTCTAACTGCTTCTCTGAGTGAGCCGCAATTACCAGGTCATCAGCATACATAACGTGGTTGACCAATAGGGAGCCATCTCTTGACCGCACCCGGGCATCGATCAGCCTCCCATTATATCTGTACCATATGGAGATTCCCCCGGTACAGCTATTGAAGGCTTCACGAACTACGTGGTCGAAATAGATGTTAAATAATGTTGGAGCCAGAGGACATCCCTGTCGCACCCAAAGATGAACAGGGAATGGCTCCGACTCCCGGCCACATAGTTTTACCCGGGCCCGCTCACTATCATGAAGGTCCTTAATGATCGTGAGCAGCGGGTCAGGGACTCCGAAAGCACGAAGAACAACCCAGAGGCCAGGCCAACTGATGGTATCATAGGCCTTGACCAGGTCAATAAACCAGAGATGTAGGTCTTGTTGGAATTCCCTACACCTCTGCTGTAGCAAACGGACAGAAAATATGGCATCTGTGCAGGACCGCCCTTTCCTGAAACCACAAAGAGAGACACAGTGAAAGAGAGAGAGACACACACAGAGACACACACAGATATACAATGCAGAGCGACACAGAAATAGAGAGAGACACATCGGGAGACATTTAACCTGGTGATGTACTCATAAAGTCAGAAATAACAGCTGACATAGGCAGGCAGGATGGAAACATCACAGTCAGTTAAGACTTTACTTGGTTAATAACGCCCTTCGAATGATTGCTCAGTTTGTACCCATCTTTATCGGTTGAAATTGTGTCCGTATTTGTATATCTGGATGGCTTCATGAACAATTCTCTGATGATAGCCGGTGGGTTTGCAGAGTACCTTCGTCTTGGAAAAATCAATTTTGTGTGAGCCCACCGCATTAAAACTATGATCAGCAACGGCAGAGGTTTTGGTCCTACCGTGTTTCAGATCTGCCTTGTGTTCACGAACACGGTCCGAGACATATCGCTTAGTTTCCCCAATGTAACTACTGCCGCAGACACAGCTTAGTTTGTAGACACCAGGATATTGCATGTCAGGAATCACATCCTTTACAGATGGGATTAAATCACGGATTTTGTGTACTGTGTTGAAACGAGCATGGATCTTGTGTTTGTTGAATATTTTGGAAATATTTTTGGAACCCCTGCAAATGTATGGCAAGGTAATGGTTTTGATTGGGTCCTGAGATGGTTGTCTCCCCATGGCTGGGCAGACAGCTTTGCGGATTGTACGGTCAGAATACCCAATCATCCTGAGGGCTTGGTGTATGTGCTCCAGCTCACTGGCGAGGTGGTGCTGGTCGGAGATGCAATGGGCCTTATGGTGTCGTGTTTTGATGAGGGAATTCTTCTGGGCCGGATGGTGGTGGGAATCAGGCTTTAGATAGGCATCCGTGTGGGTGGCTTTCCTATAGACAGAATGTTCCAACGAGCCATCAGGCCTCTTCTCGATCAAAACACCTAGGAATTGTAACTTGCTATCATTCTACGTGACTTTACCGAAAGAACCAAAGAAGATGAATCATTGCAGTCACGAAAGCTTTAAATCGGAACTTTTCCACTTCCTTGGTGAATTTGATGGCTGGGTATATGGAATTGATGTGGTTGAAGAATTGGTTTAGTGCTGGCTGGCCATGTGGCCAGATGACAAATGTGTCATCTACGTATCTCTTCCACAAGGAAGGACATAGGGTGGATGTCTGGATGGCATGTCTCAAATTTATCAATGAAAACATTCGCTACCACTGGCGATAAGGGAGAATCCATTGGGGTACCCTCCTCTTGTTTATAGAATGTACCATTCCAGGTGAAGTAAGTGTTGGTAAGGCAGTGCCTCACCAAGGGTGGCACGCCAGAATTCAGTCCCTGTTGGACCAAGTCTTCAATGATTGCAATGGTGTCAGGTACAGGTACCTTGGTGAACAGAGAGACTACATCGAAACGGACAAGCAAATAATCTGGAGACAGTGAGATGTCTTTGATTAGAGAAACCAAGTGAGCTGAGTAAAGTACAGCTGAGGTGGTCTTGCCAGTCAATGGAAGCAGGGTCTCAGAGATAAATCGTGCCAGTTTGCAGGTGGGTGAGTTAACGGTGAGACGATGGGACGGAGCGGGGTACCTTCTCTGTGGATTTTTGGAAGGCCATAAAATCTGGGTGGTCTAGCAGCAGAAGGCTTTAGAGAGAGCACCTTGGTTGGCTCGATTAGAGAAGTCGAGTTCGTGATGACATTGTTGGTTTTCGTAACCATGCGGTCGGTAGGAGATCTATTGATTTTGGTATAGCTACCATCCATAAGAAGGTCCTGAATTTACAACAACAAAATTCAGGACCTCTTATTACTGTATAAATTAAGAACGAATAGAAACGATCAACCGATAACACAGAAGACTACCCACTGAGGGACAGCAGACCCACGCCAATCAACATCAATCAAACTCTTCCCGCTGTTGCAAAGATATGCAACTACTGTACTGTAGGGGCGAACACGTTTGATTTCGGATTCACCAGAGCAACATATGTTTGGTTTAAACACATCACTTGCAGTAAACATTTCCAAGAATAACAATGTATAACTGGACACTCAGGAGCAGAGAGGGGTAGAGCTGTCAACTGATTACCACCTGGTGGTAAGTTGGATTCGACGCTTGGCGCACCAACCAGATAGAAATGAAAGGCCCAAACGAACAGTGCAGGTTTTCTGGGAACGTCTGTCAGAAGGCCCAGTGCAGAAACATTTCAACTTCCACCTGTACACTCCAGGCGAGGTCGTGGACATTGAGTCCGAGTGGGCAATGTTCAGGACCTCCATTGTTCATGCAGCTGTGAAAAGCTGTGGCCTGAAGGCGGCAGTTGGTGCCTGTCATGGCGGCAGCCCTAGCAGCCGCTGGTGGACACCAGTGGCAAGGGAAGCTGCCAAGCTGAAGGAGGCTTTCCTAGCTGTGCTCGGAAAAAAAGGTCTCCCGCCTTGATTGAGAAGTACCAGCTTGCTAAGAGGGTGGGCAGCGGTAGCAGTCGCTGAAGCAAAAGCCCGGGCATTGGATGAGTTTGGAGAGGGACTACCGGGCAGCATCAAAGATGTTCTGGCAAACCATCCCACACCTAAGGAGGGGTCGACGAGACAGTGATTGGGTGAGGTCGGTAATCTGGGAGAGCCTCACAGTCAAGCCACTGCTCCTTCGGATCGAGAGGAGCAAGTTGAGGTGGTTCAGGCACCTGGTAAGGATGCCCCCCGGTAGACTCCCCCTGGAACTCTATCGGGCAGCAGTAGCACGTCCCACTCGGCCAAGACCCCAGGGCCGGCCCAGGCCAGGCTGGAGGAACTCTATCGCTCGGCTGGCCTAGCATCAAAGATGTTCTGGCAAACCATCCGACACCTAAGGAGGGGTCGACGAGACAGTGATTGGGTGAGGTCGGTAATCTGGGAGAGCCTCACAGTCAAGCCACTGCTCCTTCGGATCGAGAGGAGCAAGTTGAGGTGGTTCAGGCACCTGGTAAGGATGCCCCCCGGTAGACTCCCCCTGGAACTCTATCGGGCAGCAGTAGCAGCAACGTCCCACTGGGCCAAGACCCCAGGGCCGGCCCAGGCCAGGCTGGAGGAACTCTATCGCTCGGCTGGCCTGGGAACACCTGGGAATTCCCCAGGAAGGGCTGGAGTCTGTCGCCAGGGAAAGGGAGGTCTGGACCATCCTAACTAACCATGCTGCCCACTGCGGCCCTCGCCAGGACAAGCGGATTGAGAAACGAATGGATGGATGATGTATAACTGCTTTTAGAATATTAATTTGGGCTTAAGGGAACATCCATGAGTTATTAATTGATATCAAAATCTCAGGTGCACGATGAATCCACAAATCGGATAAACCGCACCCGGATAATCGAGAGTCTGCTGTATTGCGATTTACGGACCCAAAAACGGCAGAATGTACAGACAATGTATAGACATGATGTACATACATAACGTGCATACATAACGTACGTTACATAACGTACGTTACATAACGTACGTTACATACATAACGTACATACATAACGTACATACATAACGTACGTTACATAACGTACATAAATAACGTACATAGATAACGTACATACATAACGTACGTACATAACGTACGTTACATAATGTATAGACATGATGCACATACATAACGTACGCTACGTATGTTGATTGACCGTGACAAAACCCAAGCGATAATAAACTTCCATTGTCATGAATATGAATACATGAACCCCCAATGCCCCCCTCTCTCTGGTCTTCGCACAAGTGACGACGTCACATACGTGCGGTGTGAAAGAAGTTCAACACGTGCGTTGTACACTGACGCAGGAGAGAGACACAGAGAAACTGGCGACACGGGACCCACCAGCGGTGTGAGAAGTCATCCTCGACACTGGCAGCTGCGGGGTCGGTCAGTGTGGGTCGCCTCTCTTAACGAGTGCCGGGGAGAGATTCCCCGCTCACGGCCAACACCGGGCACGAGTATCTGAACCGGTCCTGGGCCTCCTCTAGGTCGACTCAGCCTAAAAATTGGTACTTGGTGACCCGCGTGTAGTACAAATCGCCACTGGGGAGACAAAGGCGGCCGGGCGTGGTGCTGGCCACACCCACCCCCCCCGTCGTGTGCCGTCCCGGCCTTCAAAGGTGCCGCTCGCTAACAGCACTTGCCCCAACAGTCTGTCAAGGCTATACGCGGGATCTTTGTCTTTGTTAATTCGTTTGTTGGGCACACCCTGGGTCGACTCAGCTTCTGATGAGTACCTGGTGTAGCGGTGTGTGCAGTAAACATCGCCACGAGGGAGACAAAGGCGGCCGGGCGTGGTGCTGGCCACACACTCCCTCGTGTGCCGTTCCGGCCTTCAAAGGTCGCTGCTGCTATCGAACAGCACTTGCCCCTACAGTCTGTTGAAGGACACTGGGGGATCTTTGTCTTTGTGTGTCAACGTGGGTGTGTCTCATCAGCAGCGCGGCAGCAGTCAGCCTCTGCTTGAAGCCAATGCTGGCAAAATGCCCACCCAGCAGCCACGGTGGCTATGAGATGTTAACTACCTCGCCTGGTATACAGGAGGTCGCGGGTTCTATCTCTCTCTCATCATCATCACGGTGGCTAGGAGATGTTAACTACCTCGCTTGGTCTACAGGAGGTCGCGGGTTCTATCTCTCTCTCATCATCATCACGGTGGCTAGGAGATGTTAACTACCTCGCCTGGTCTACAGAAGGTCGTGGGTTCTATCTCTCTCTCATCATCATCACGGTGGCTAGGAGATGTTAACTACCTCGCCTGGTCTACAGGAGGTCGTGGGTTCTATCTCTCTCTCATCATCATCACGGTGGCTAGGAGATGTTAACTACCTCGCCTGGTCTACAGGAGGTCGTGGGTTCTATCTCTCTCTCATCATCATCACGGTGGCTAGGAGATGTTAACTACCTCGCCTGGTCTACAGAAGGTCGTGGGTTCTATCTCTCTCTCATCATCATCACGGTGGCTAGGAGATGTTAACTACCTCGCCTGGTATACAGGAGGTCGTGGGTTCTATCTCTCTCATCATCACCACCACAGTGGCTAGGAGATGTTAACTACCTCGCCTGGTCTACAGGAGGTCGCGGGTTCTATCTCTCTCTCATCATCATCACCACCACAGTGGCTAGGAGATGTTGACTACCTCGCCTGGTCTACAGGAGTTCGTGGGTTCGATCCCGACCCTCACAACGCCTGCTGCTGTATAATTGGAGTTTGCGTCTCTCTCATCTCCCCGTGGTGCTCACGTGGGATTTTTCTTCGAGTCCTCCGGTTTCCCCCCTCCACATTTATAACGAACGTCACACGCTCAAGACTATTTAGCGCTGCATAGATGTTCACGTGGTTGATGGTGACAAGCCGCGAGCGATTATTTGCGGCCACGTCTCTTCTGAAAAAGACCTGGATCGAAGCTCAGTGTGCCCTGACATCTGGTAAATAGAAGAAAAAAAAAACGTGGTTTAGTTTAGGAGTAAAATAGTTTAAAACTTTAACTTGTGCTCGCAAACAGCACTTGCCACCAGCAGGCCATAAAACAAAGATGTTGTATGGGAGAGAGCTTTGTTTTATATGTTTAACAGAGGGCATTGGAGGGCAGTGGTTTGTGCTGCACCTCAAACCTGATTCCTGCTCACGGCCACCACCACCAGCATTATTATCACCATCGAAAGCCACCATTATCACCACCACCACCACTATCATCACCACCACCATGACCATCACCACCACCATGACCATCATCACCACCATGACCATCATCACCACCATGACCAATAACCGCCATTCACCATGAAGTAACGACGGCGCTTGTGCCAGGCCACCATCACTGAGGTGACCTCCATAAACTCCCACTGCGGGTGTCAGGGGACTCTCAAGGAGACTCTGAAAGGGACGCGGCTCCGCTCCTCCCCCATCCACACCCCACCCATTACATTCCTGCACGCTCCGGGGTGCCGTGAAAGTTGAGAGTGGTAAAAAAAAGGCTCATTTATAAGTGAAATGGTGAATGATTAACTCACCTCTGGCACTCCAAAGGTCGCTTGCTGGCTTTGGAGAGTGGAATTATTTATCGTCGGGTGGGGCGAACGGGAGAGGGGCCGCTCGAGCAGCCAATCACGTCGCCGCACAGGTAGATTTGACTGGGCGAGGCGGCTCAGTCCGTCTCAGTGTCACCTGGGACGACGGAGAGACGCGGGAGAGGGGGACACGCGGAGACACAGCAGCTACAGGGCGGGAGACAGAGGGACACAGAGAGACACAGAGAGACACAGCAGCTACAGGGCGGGAGACAGAGGGACACAGAGAGACACAGAGAGACACAGAGAGACACAGCAGCTACAGGGCGGGAGACAGAGAGACACAGAGAGACACAGCAGCTACAGGGCGGGAGACAAAGGGACACAGAGACACAGAGAGACACAGAGGGACACAGAGAGACACAGAGACACAGAGAGACACAGAGGGACACAGAGAGACACAGAGACACACAGAGACACAGGAGACACAGAGAGACACAGAGACACAGGAGAGACACAGAGAGACACAGAGAGACACAGGAGAGACACAGAGAGACACAGGAGAGACACAGAGAGACACAGAGCGACAAAGAGAGACACAGAGAGGAGTCGCTATGGCTGACAAGGCAGCGGCGGCGGAGGAGAGCGGGGGCTGGAAGGAGTTCATCTGGAACAAGCAGAAGAAGGAGTTCATGGGGAGAACGGGCACCAGCTGGCGTGAGTAGCGGGCACCTGGGACCCAACAGGGGACCCAGGGATGGGGAGGATCTTGCGGACGCGTTGAATGGAACCCGTCCGTAAGTCAATAAAGCCGAGCGGTTCGTAAGTTCGGAAGGCAGCGATGTGAACCCCGCCTGCTTCTTCGATGGCCATGACAATACTCACACACATACACATTTGTATATATATAACACTCACATACATATATATCACACATACACATTTATATATATAACACACACACATACATTTATATATATCACACATACACATTTATATAACACACACATATAATACTCACACACACATATATAACACACACACATATACATGTATATATAACACACAATACTCACACACATATATATATATAAAACAAACATATATAACACACACATTTATATATAACACACACATGTATATATAAAACACACACATATATATAATACTCACACACACATATATAACACACACACATATATAACACACACATATAGATATAACACATATATAACACACATATATAAAACACACATATATAACACACATATATAATACACACATATATAACGCACACATATATAATACTCACACACATATATAACACACACACATATATAACACACATATATAACACACACACACATATATAACACACACACATAACACACACACATATATAACACACACATATATAACACACACACATATATATATAATACTCACACACATATAAATAACACACACACACACATATAAATAACACACACACACACATATATAACACACACACATATATAACACACACATATATAACACACACATATATATAACACACACATATATATAACACACATATATATAACACACATATATATAACACACACACATATAACACACATACACATATATAACACACACACATATATATAACACACATACACATATATAACACACACACACATATATATAACACACATATATATAACACACACATATATAACACACACATATATAACACACACATATATAACACACACATATATATAATACTCACACACACACATATATAACACACACATATAATACTCACACACACACATATATAACACACACATATATATAACACACACATATATATAACACACACATATATATAACACACACACATATATATAACACACACATATATATAACACACACACATATATATAACACACACATATATAACACACACATATATAACACACACACACATATATAACAAGACAATACTTGTACGTTTGCATGTGGCACTGTAAAATAAGAAAAAAAAGGCATACAGTAACTAAAACAAAGTAACAGAGCAGAAACACAAATTGTGTTTGTACTCAGACTGACGTGTTTGTCGTAAGGGGGCAATGAGTCACCACAATTACACACACACTACACACACACACAGACACTACACACACAGACACACACACAGACAGACACACACAGACACACAGACACACACAGACAGACACACAGACAGACACACAGACACACACAGACACACACACTACACACACAGACACACACACTACACACACACAGACACACACACTACACACACACAGACACACACACACTACATACACACACAGACACACAGACTACACACACAAACTACACACAAAGACACACAAAGACACACACAGACACACAAAGGCACACACAGACACACAGACACACACACAGACACACACACAGACACACACAGACAGACACACAAAGACACACACACAGACACACAGACACACACAGACACACACACACTCACACACACACACAGACACACACACAGACACACATACAGACACACACACTCACACACACTCACACACACAGACACACACACCTGTAGGCCGGCACTGGCACCACCAACCACCACCACCACCAACCACCACAACCACCACCACCAACCACCACCACCACCAACCACCACCACCAACCACCAACCACCATCAACCACCACCAACCACCACCAACCACCACCACAACCACCACCACCACCAACCACCACCGACCACCACCACCAACCACCACAACCACCACCACCAACCACCACAACCACCACCAACCACCAACCACCACCAACCACCACCACCAACCACCACAACCACCACCACCAACCACCACCACCAACCACCACAACCACCACCACCAACCACCACCACCAACCACCACAACCACCACCAACCACCACCAACCACCACCAACCACCACAACCACCACCAACCACCATCACAAATACCACCACCAACCACCACCACCAACCACCACCACCACAACCACCACCACCAACCACCACCACCACCAACAATCACCACCACCACCAACCACCACCAACCACCAACACCACCACCACCAACCACCACCAACCACCACCACCAACCACCACCACAACCACCACCACCAACCACCACCAGCACCAACCACCACAACCACCACCACAACCACCACCACCAACCACCACCACCAACCACCACAACCACCACCACAACCACCACCACCAACCACCACCACCAACCACCACCAACCATCACCACCAACCACCACCAACCACCACCACAACCACCACCACAACCACCACCACCACAACCACCACCACAACCACCACCACCAACCACCACCAGCACCAATCACCACAACCACCACCACAACCACCACCACCACCAACCACCACCACCAACCACCACCACCAACCACCACCATCAACCATCACCACCACCACCAACCACCACAACCACCACCACCAACCACCACCACCAACCACCACAACCACCACCAACCACCACAACCACCACCAACCACAACCACCAACCACCACCACCAACCACCACCACCAACCATCACCACCACCAACCACCACAACCACCACCACCAACCACCACCACCAACCACCACAACCACCACCAACCACCACAACCACCACCACCAACCACCACAACCACCACCAACCACCACCAACCACCACAACCACCACCAAACACCACAACCACCACCACCAACCACCACAACCACCACCAACCACCACAACCACCACCAACCACCACCAACCACCACAACCACCACCAACCACCACAACCACCACCAACCACAACCACCACCACCAACCACCACCACCAACCACCACCACCAACCATCACCACCACCAACCACCACAACCACCACCACCAACCACCACCACCACCAACCACCACAACCACCACCAACCACCACAACCACCACCACCAACCACCACCAACCACCACCAACCACCACCAAACACCACAACCACCACCACCAACCACCACAACCACCACCAACCACCACAACCACCACCAACCACCACCAACCACCAACCACCACCAACCACCACCAACCACCACAACCACCACCAACCACCACAACCACCACCAACCACCACCACCAACCATCACAACAACCACCAACCACCACCACCAACCACCACAACCACCAC
The DNA here is from genome assembly GCF_048934315.1 of Petromyzon marinus. Classification (NCBI taxonomy): domain Eukaryota; kingdom Metazoa; phylum Chordata; class Hyperoartia; order Petromyzontiformes; family Petromyzontidae; genus Petromyzon; species Petromyzon marinus. Next base: position 1,005,452 of record NW_027422603.1, on the reverse strand, counting down.
CAACCACCACAACCACCACCAACCACCACCAACCACAACCACCACCAACCACCACAACCACCACCAACCACCACAACCACCACCAACCACCACAACCACCACCAACCACCACAACCACCACCAACCACCACCACCAACCACCACCAACCACCAACCACCAACAACCACCACAACCACCAACACCACAACCACCACCACCAACCACCACAACCACCACCAACCACCACAACCACCACCAACCACCACCACCAACCACCACCAACCACCAACCACCAACAACCACCACAACCACCACCAACCACCACCACCAACCACCACCACCAACCACCACCACAACAACCACCAACCACCACAATATGCGAGGCGTTAGCTGCGTAATATAGATCACATTATTGTAGTAAAACTTGTCGATTACAGTCTCACGCACCGTGTGTAAGATGTTCACTGTGTGTAAGGTGTTCACTGTGTAAGGTGTTCACTGTGTAAGGTGTTCACTGTGTGTAAGGTGTTCACTGTGTGTAAGGTGTTCACGGTGTGTAAGGTGTTCACTGTGTAAGGTGTTCACTGTGTGTAAGGTGTTCACTGTGTAAGGTGTTCACTGTAAGGTGTTCACGGTGTGTAAGGTGTTCACTATAAGGTGTTCACTGTGTAAGGTGTTCACTGTGTAAGGTGTTCACTGTGTAAGGTGTTCACTGTGTAAGGTGTTCACGGTGTGTAAGGTGTTCACGGTGTGTAAGGTGTTCACTGTGTAAGGTGTTCACTGTGTAAGGTGTTCACGGTGTGTAAGGTGTTCACTGTGTAAGGTGTTCACTGTGTAAGGTGTTCACGGTGTGTAAGGTGTTCACTGTGTAAGGTGTTCACTGTAAGGTGTTCACTGTGTAAGGTGTTCACTGTGTGTAAGGTGTTCACTGTGTAAGGTGTTCACTGTAAGGTGTTCACGGTGTGTAAGGTGTTCACTATAAGGTGTTCACTGTGTAAGGTGTTCACTGTGTAAGGTGTTCACGGTGTGTAAGGTGTTCACTATAAGGTGTTCACTGTGTGTAAGGTGTTCACGGTGTGTAAGGTGTTCACGGTGTGTAAGGTGTTCACTGTGTGTAAGGTGTTCACTGTGTAAGGTGTTCACTGTGTAAGGTGTTCACTGTGTAAGGTGTTCACTGTGTGTAAGGTGTTCACTGTGTAGGGTGTTCACTGTAAGGTGTTCACTGTGTAAGGTGTTCACGGTGTGTAAGGTGTTCACTGTAAGGTGTTCACTGTGTAAGGTGTTCACTGTGTGTAAGGTGTTCACTGTGTAAGGTGTTCACTGTGTAAGGTGTTCACTGTGTAAGGTGTTCACTGTGTGTAAGGTGTTCACTGTGTAAGGTGTTCACTGTAAGGTGTTCACGGTGTGTAAGGTGTTCACTATAAGGTGTTCACTGTGTAAGGTGTTCACTGTGTAAGGTGTTCACGGTGTGTAAGGTGTTCACTATAAGGTGTTCACTGTGTGTAAGGTGTTCACGGTGTGTAAGGTGTTCACTGTGTAAGGTGTTCACTATAAGGTGTTCACTGTGTGTAAGGTGTTCACGGTGTGTAAGGTGTTCACTGTGTGTAAGGTGTTCACTGTGTAAGGTGTTCACTGTGTAAGGTGTTCACTGTGTAAGGTGTTCACTGTGTGTAAGGTGTTCACTGTGTAAGGTGTTCACGGTGTAAGGTGTTCACTGTGTAAGGTGTTCACTGTGTAAGGTGTTCACTGTGTAAGGTGTTCACTGTAAGGTGTTCACGGTGTGTAAGGTGTTCACTGTGTAAGGTGTTCACTGTAAGGTGTTCACGGTGTGTAAGGTGTTCACTGTGTAAGGTGTTCACTGTGTAAGGTGTTCACTGTGTAAGGTGTTCACCGTGTGTAAGGTGTTCACTGTGTGTAAGGTGTTCACTGTAAGGTGTTCACTGTAAGGTGTTCACTGTGTGTAAGGTGTTCACGGTGTGTAAGGTGTTCACGGTGTGTAGGGTGTTCACGGTGTGTAAGGTGTTCACTGTGTAAGGTGTTCACTGTGTAAGGTGTTCACGGTGTGTAAGGTGTTCACTGTGTAAGGTGTTCACTGTGTGTAAGGTGTTCACTGTGTAAGGTGTTCACTGTGTAAGGTGTTCACTGTAAGGTGTTCACGGTGTAAGGTGTTCACTGTGTGTAAGGTGTTCACTATAATGTGTTCACGGTGTGTAAGGTGTTCACGGTGTGTAAGGTGTTCACTGTGTAAGGTGTTCACGGTGTGTAAGGTGTTCACTGTGTAAGGTGTTCACTGTAAGGTGTTCACTGTGTAAGGTGTTCACTGTGTGTAAGGTGTTCACTGTGTAAGGTGTTCACTGTGTAAGGTGTTCACTGTGTGTAAGGTGTTCACTGTAAGGTGTTCACTGTGTAAGGTGTTCACTGTGTAAGGTGTTCACTGTGTGTAGGGTGTTCACTGTGTAAGGTGTTCACTATAAGGTGTTCACTGTGTAAGGTGTTCACGGTGTGTAAGATGTTCACGGTGTGTAAGATGTTCACGGTGTGTAAGGTGTTCACTGTGTAAGGTGTTCACTGTAAGGTGTTCACTGTGTGTAAGGTGTTCACTGTGTAAGGTGTTCACTGTGTAAGGTGTTCACTGTGTAAGGTGTTCACTGTGTGTAAGGTTTCACTGTGTAAGGTGTTCACTGTGTAAGGTGTTCACTGTAAGGTGTTCACGGTGTGTAAGGTGTTCACTGTAAGGTGTTCACGGTGTGTAAGGTGGTCACGGTGTGTAAGGTGTTCACTGTGTAAGGTGTTCACTGTAAGGTGTTCACTGTGTAAGGTGTTCACTGTAAGGTGTTCACTGTAAGGTGTTCACTGTGTAAGGTGTTCACTGTGTAAGGTGTTCACTGTAAGGTGTTCACTGTGTAAGGTGTTCACTGTGTAAGGTGGTCACGGTGTGTAAGGTGTTCACTGTGTAAGGTGTTCACTGTAAGGTGTTCACTGTGTAAGGTGTTCACGGTGTAAGGTGTTCACTGTGTAAGGTGTTCACTGTAAGGTGTTCACGGTGTGTAAGGTGTTCACGGTGTAAGGTGTTCACTGTAAGGTGTTCACGGTGTGTAAGGTGTTCACTGTGTAAGGTGTTCACTGTAAGGTGTTCACGGTGTGTAAGGTGTTCACTGTGTAAGGTGTTCACGGTGTGTAAGGTGTTCACTATAAGGTGTTCACTGTGTAAGGTGTTCACGGTGTGTAAGGTGTTCACTGTGTAAGGTGTTCACTGTAAGGTGTTCACTGTGTAAGGTGTTCACGGTGTGTAAGGTGTTCACTATAAGGTGTTCATTGTGTAAGGTGTTCACTGTAAGGTGTTCACTGTAAGGTGTTCACGGTGTGTAAGGTGTTCACTATAAGGTGTTCATTGTGTAAGGTGTTCACTGTAAGGTGTTCACTGTAAGGTGTTCACGGTGTGTAAGGTGTTCACTGTAAGGTGTTCACTGTGTAAGGTGTTCACGGTGTGTAAGGTGTTCACCGTGTGTAAGGTGTTCACTGTGTAAGGTGTTCACTGTGTAAGGTGTTCACGGTGTGTAAGGTGTTCACTGTGTAAGGTGTTCACTGTGTGTAAGGTGTTCACTGTAAGGTGTTCACTGTAAGGTGTTCACTGCAAGGTGTTCACTGTGTGTAAGGTGTTCACGGTGTGTAAGGTGTTCACTGTGTGTAAGGTGTTCACTGTGTGTAAGGTGTTCACTGTGTAAGGTGTTCACTGTGTAAGGTGTTCACGGTGTGTAAGGTGTTCACTGTGTAAGGTGTTCACTGTGTGTAAGGTGTTCACTGTGTAAGGTGTTCACTGTGTAAGGTGTTCACTGTAAGGTGTTCACGGTGTGTAAGGTGTTCACTGTGTAAGGTGTTCACTGTGTAAGGTGTTCACGGTGTGTAAGGTGTTCACTGTGTAAGGTGTTCACTGTGTAAGGTGTTCACTGTAAGGTGTTCACTGTGTAAGGTGTTCACGGTGTGTAAGGTGTTCACCGTGTGTAATGTGTTCACTGTGTAAGGTGTTCACTGTGTAAGGTGTTCACGGTGTGTAAGGTGTTCACCGTGTGTAAGGTGTTCACTGTGTAAGGTGTTCACTGTGTAAGGTGTTCACTGTAAGGTGTTCACTGTGTAAGGTGTTCACTGTGTGTAAGGTGTTCACTGTAAGGTGTTCACTGTGTAAGGTGTTCACTGTGTGTAAGGTGTTCACTGTAAGGTGTTCACTGTGTGTAAGGTGTTCACTGTGTAAGGTGTTCACGGTGTGTAGGGTGTTCACTGTAAGGTGTTCACTGTGTAAGGTGTTCACTGTGTGTAAGGTGTTCACTGTGTGTAAGGTGTTCACGGTGTGTAAGGTGTTCACTGTGTAAGGTGTTCACTGTGTAAGGTGTTCACTGTAAGGTGTTCACTGTGTAAGGTGTTCACTGTGTAAGGTGTTCACTGTGTAGGGTGTTCACGGTGTGTAAGGTGTTCACTGTGTGTAAGGTGTTCACTGTGTAAGGTGTTCACTGTGTAAGGTGGTCACTGTGTAAGGTGTTCACTGTGTAAGGTGTTCACTGTAAGGTGTTCACTGTGTAAGGTGTTCACTGTGTGTAAGGTGTTCACTGTAAGGTGTTCACTGTGTAAGGTGGTCACTGTGTGTAAGGTGTTCACTGTGTAAGGTGTTCACTGTAAGGTGTTCACTGTGTAAGGTGTTCACTGTGTAAGGTGGTCACTGTGTAAGGTGTTCACTGTGTAAGGTGTTCACTGTAAGGTGTTCACTGTGTAAGGTGTTCACTGTGTAAGGTGGTCACTGTGTAAGGTGTTCACTGTGTAAGGTGTTCACTGTGTAAGGTGGTCACTGGTAGACACGGTGGGAGACACGGGGAGACACGGGGGGACAGGGAGACACGGGGAGAGACACACGGTGGGGGACACTGAGAGACACGGTGGGGGACATGAGGAGCTTTATAGCTCATCGGATTCCTCCTGCAGTATAAAGAGAGATTGTCTCCCCCGTGTCCCCCCGTGTCCCCCCGTGTCTCCCCGTGTCCCCCTCCCCGTGTCTCCCCGTGTCTCCCCCGTGTCTCCCCCGTGTCTCCCCGTGTCTCCCCCTTGTCCCCCCGTGTCTCCCCCGTGTCCCCCCCGTGTCTCCCCGTTTCTCCCCCGTGTCTCCCCCGTGTCCCCCCCGTGTCTCCCCGTTTCTCCCCCGTGTCTCCCCCGTGTCTCCCCGTGTCTCCCCCGTGTCCCCCCCGTGTCTCCCCGTTTCTCCCCCGTGTCTCCCCCGTGTCCCCCCGTGTCTCCCCCGTTTCTCCCCCGTGTCTCCCCCGTGTCTCCCCGTTTCTCCCCCGTGTCTCCCCGTGTCCCCCTCCCCGTGTCTCCCCGTGTCTCCCTCCCCGTGTCTCCCCGTGTCTCCCCCGTGTCTCCCCGTGTCTCCCCCGTGTCTCCCCCGTGTCCCCCTTGTCCCCCCGTGTCTCCCTCCCCGTGTGTCCCCGTGTCCCCCCCCTCCCGGTGTGTCCCCAGTGAAGATCGGAGGCTTCTATCTCGTGTTCTACGGCTGCCTGTCGGCTCTCTTCGTGGCCACGATCCACGTGATGCTGCTCACCCTGGACGAGTTCAAGCCCAAGTGGCAGGACCGCGTGAGCCCTCCCGGTGAGCCACGGGGGGGATACAGGGGGACAGACACTCCGTGTCTCTGTGTCTGTGTGTCTCTGTGTCTCTGTGTGTCTCCGTGTCTGTGTGTCTCTGTGTGTCTGTGTCTCTGTGTGTCTGTGTGTCTCCGTGTCTGTGTCTCCGTGTCTCTGTGTGTCTGTGTCTCTGTGTGTCTGTGTGTCTCCGTGTCTGTGTCTCCGTGTCTCCGTGTCTCTGTGTGTCTGTGTCTCCGTGTCTCTGTGTGTCTGTGTCTCTGTGTGTCTGTGTGTCTGTGTCTGTGTCTCTGTGTCTCTGTCCCCGTGTCCCGTGTCTCTGTGTCTCCGTGTCTTTGTGTCTCTGTGTCTCTGTGTCTCCGTGTCTCTGTCCCCGTGTCTCCTTGTCTCTGACCCCCGCCCGTGCCCCCCCCCCCCCAGGTCTGTCGATGCGTCCTCGTGCCCACAAGATGGAGATCGCCTTCTCCATGGACAGCAGCAACTCGTTCTCAGCCCACGTGGACAGCATGAACCACCTGCTGCAGTCCTACGTCGACGAGAAGCAGCAGAAGCTCAAAGACTGTGGTGAGGAGCTCCTCACCACCACCACCACCACCATCACCTACTCACCACCACCACCTACTCACCACCACCACCTACTCACCACCACCACCACCACCTACTCACCACCACCACCACCACCTACTCACCACCACCACGTATTCACCACCACCACCACCACCACCACGACCACCTACTCACCACCACCACCTACTCACCACCACCACCTACTCACCACCACCACCACCTACTCACCACCACCACCTACTCACCACCACCACCACCACCTACTCACCACCACCACCTACTCACCACAACACAACAACAACAACAACCGCCATTCGCCACTAAGTGGCGGTGACGTCACCACGACGCTTGTGCCAGGCTATGTGCACCCTGAGGCCACGTGAAGTGTCGAACGCCCGCTGGCAGGAGGTCACGGGGCAGACCCAGGTGCCACGGGTCGACTGACTGAGATGACTGGCTGATGCACCACCTGTGCCCCCTACTGTGCCAACCTGCTGTGCTTTAGCCACCCGGCGCTCCGCTCGCTGTTGTGAGCGTCGCTCCTCCGCCCTCCGTTGTTGTTGGAGGGCGACTGCCTCCAACTGCCCAGTAGCATCCTTCACGAGCCTCCTCCACAGAGGCCGATCTTGACACCGCTGGTACCAGTCATCGGCAAGTCCACTCAGCTCCACGTCCTCCTGTACCACGTCACTCCATCTCTTCTCTAGCCCGTGCCGCGCCCGCTTAGCCCCCTCAATCCGGCCAAACAAAAGCTGTTTCGGCATGCGGTGGCTGGGCATGCGGGCTACATGACCCAGCCATCGCAGCCTTGCCTGCCGGAGGAGCTCACCGATGGGACCCTGCCCAGATCTTTCAAGGATTTGTGAGCTCCTCACACAATCCAGTCTGGTTAAACCCAGGATGGATCGTAGGCAGGCCAGCCTAAATGTTTCTAACCGGCGAAGATGTTCCATTAGGGGGGTCCACGTTTCGCAAGCGTAGAGAAGGGAGGGAATGACCGTGGCCGAGAAGACCTGAATCTTAGTGCGGAGCGACAGACCAGGTAGCTTCCACACAGCGTTACGCAACCGATGAAAAGATATTGCCGCTCGACTGATTCGGAGTGAGACCTCTGCTGTTAAACTGGAGCCAGTCATAAGCACACTGCCCAGGTATGGGAAACTCTCCACTCTCTCCACAACTGCCCCATCACCGATTGGGAGTTGTGGGGGTGGAGTGTCCGATGGTAACCACTTACCTCCGGGGATGCGTGCATGCGTGCACTACTCACCACCACCACCTACTCACCACCACCACCACCTACTCACCACCACCACCACCTACTCACCACCACCACCACCTACTCACCACCACCACCACCTACTCACCACCACCACCACCTACTCACCACCACCACCTACTCACCACCACCACCTACTCACCACCACCACCTACTCACCACCACCACCTACTCACCACCACCACCTACTCACCACCACCACCACCTACTCACCACCACCACCACCACCTACTCACCACCACCACCTACTCACCACCACCACCACCACCTACTCACCACCACCACCACCTACTCACCACCACCACCTACTCACCACCACCACCTACTCACCACCACCTACTCACCACCACCACCTACTCACCACCACCACCTACTCACCACCACCACCACCTACTCACCACCACCACCACCTACTCACCACCACCAACTACTCACCACCACCACCTACTCACCACCACCACCACCACCACCTACTCACCACCACCACCTACTCACCACCACCACCACCACCTACTCACCACCACCACCACCTACTCACCACCACCACCACCACCTACTCACCACCACCACTACCACCTACTCACCACCACCACCACCTACTCACCACCACCTACTCACCACCACCACCTACTCACCACCACCACCTACTCACCACCACCACCACCTACTCACCACCACCTACTCACCACCACCACCAACACCTACTCACCACCACCACCACCTCACCACCACCACCACCTACTCACCACCACCACCTACTCACCACCACCACCTACTCACCACCACCACCTACTCACCACCACCACCACCTACTCACCACCACCTACTCACCACCACCACCTACTCACCACCACCACCTACTCACCACCACCACCACCACCTACTCACCACCACCACCACCTACTCACCACCACCACCACCACCTACTCACCACCACCACCTACTCACCACCACCACCACCTACTCACCACCTACTCACCACCACCTACTCACCACCACCACCACCACCTACTCACCATCTCAAGTTGTTATCGCCGTTAATATCCTCTTCACGTGGTTGCTGTGGTGGTGATTGTGGTTGTTGTCGTGATTGTGGTTGTGGTGACTGTTATAGTGGTGATTGTGGTTGGTGGTGATTGCGGTGGTGATTGTGGTGATTGCGGTGGTGATTGTGGTTGTGGTGGTGATTGCGGTGGTGATTGTGGTGGTGATTGCGGTAGTGACTGTAGTGATTGTAGTGATTGTGGTAGTGATTGTGGTGGTGATTGTGGTGGTGATTGTAGTGATTGAGGTGGTGATTGTGGTGATTGTGGTGATTGTGGTGGTGATTGTGGTGGTGATTGTGGTGGTTATTGTAGTGATTGTGGTGGTGATTGTAGTGATTGTGGTGGTGATTGTGGTGGTGATTGTAGTGATTGTGGTGGTGATTGTGGTGGTGATTGTGGTGGTGATTGTGGTAGTGATTGTAATGATTGTGGTGGTGAATGTGGTAGTGATTGTGGTGGTGATTGTAGTGATTGTGGTGGTGATTGTGGTGGTGATTGTGGTAGTGATTGTAGTGATTGTGGTGGTGATTGTGGTGATTGTGGTGGTGATTGTGGTAGTGATTGTAGTGATTGTGGTGGTGATTGTGGTGATTGTGGTGATTGTGGTGGTGATTGTGGTGGTGATTGTAGTGATTGTGGTGGTGATTGTGGTGGTGATTGTAGTGGTGATTGTGGCGGTGATTGTGGTGGTGATTGTAGTGATTGTGGTGGTGATAGTGGTGGTGATTGTGGTGATTGTGGTGGTGATTGTAGTGATTGTGGTGGTGATTGTAGTGATTGTGGTGGTGATTGTGGTGGTGATTGTGGTGATTGTAGTGATTGTGGTGGTGATTGTGGTGATTGTGGTGGTGATTGTGGTGGTGATTGTAGTGATTGTGGTGGTGATTGTAGTGATTGTGGTGGTGATTGTAGTGATTGTGGTGGTGATTGTGGTGATTGTGGTGGTGATTGTGGTGACTGTAGTGATTGTGATGGTGATTGTACTGATTGTGGTGGTGATTGTGGTGGTGATTGTGGTGGTGATTGTGATGGTGATTGTGGTGATTGTGGTGGTGATTGTAGTGATTGTTGTGGTGACTGTGGTGGTGATTGTGGTGGTGATTGTAGTGATTGTAGTGATTGTGGTGATTGTGGTGGTGATTGTGGTGGTGATTGTAGTGATTGTGGTGATTGTGGTGGTGATTGTGGTGGTGATTGTGGTGGTGATTGTAGTGATTGTTGTGGTGACTGTGGTGGTGATTGTGGTGGTGATTGTAGTGATTGTAGTGATTGTGGTGATTGTAGTGGTGATTGTGGTGACTGTGGTGGTGACTGTGGTGGTGATTGTAGTGATTGTGGTGGTGATTGTGGTGGTGATTGTAGTGATTGTGGTGACTGTGGTGGTGACTGTGGTGGTTGTTGCTGCAGGCGAGTTCCCGCTGGGCCCACGTGACCAGGGCGCCGTGAACGCCGGCCGTGGGCCCCGCTCCTCCTGCCGCTTTCAGCGCCAGTGGCTGGGGCCGTGCTCCGGCCTGGAGGACCCCAGCTACGGCTTCGCCAGCGGGGAGCCCTGCATCATCATTAAGATGAACCGTGTCATCGGATTCGTGCCCGAGGTCGCTGGGGTCACTAGCTGGGGTCACTCGCGGGGTCACTAGCTGGGTCACTCGCTGGGTCACTCGCTGGGGTCACTCGCTGGGTCACTAGCTGGGGTCACTCGCTGGGGTCACTAGCTGGGTCACTCGCTGGGTCACTCGCTGGGGTCACTAGCGGGGTCACTCGCTGGGGTCACTCGCGGGGTCACTCGCTGGGGTCACTCGCGGGGTCACTCGCGGGGTCACTAGCTGGGGTCACTCGCTGGGTCACTCACGGGGTCACTAGCTGGGGTCACTCGCTGGGGTCACTCGCTGGGTCACTCGCTGGGTCACTCACTGGGTCACTAGCGGGGTCACTCACTGGGTCACTCGCTGGGGTCACTAGCTGGGGTCACTCGCTGGGTCACTCGCGGGGTCACTCGCTGGGGTCACTAGCGGGGTCACTCGCTGGGTCACTCGCTGGGGTCACTAGCGGGGTCACTCGCTGGGGTCACTCGCGGGGTCACTCGCTGGGGTCACTCGCGGGGTCACTCGCGGGGTCACTAGCTGGGGTCACTCGCTGGGTCACTCACGGGGTCACTAGCTGGGGTCACTCGCTGGGGTCACTCGCTGGGTCACTCGCTGGGTCACTCGCTGGGGTCACTAGCGGGGTCCCTCACTGAGTCACTAGCGGGGTCACTCGCTGGGGTCACTCGCTGGGTCACTAGCGGGGTCACTCGCTGGGGTCACTCGCTGGGGTCACTAGCGGGGTCACTCATGGGGTCACTCGCTGGGTCACTAGCGGGGTCACTCGCTGGGGTCACTAGCGGGGTCACTCGCTGGGGTCACTCGCTGGGGTCACTCGCTGGGGTCACTAGCGGGGTCACTCGCTGGGGTCACTCGCTGGGGTCACTCGCTGGGGTCACTTGTGAGATCACTCGCGGGGTCACTGGCGAGGTTACTCGCTGGGCCACTGGGTCACTCACGGGGTCACTGGCTGGGGTCACTAGCGGGGTCACTCACTGGGGTCACTCGCTGGGTCACTCGCGGGGTCACTCGCGGGGGTCACTTGTGAGATCACTCGCGGGGTCACTGGCGAGGTTACTCGCTGGGTCACTGGGTCACTCACGGGGTCACTGGGTCACTCACGGGGTCACTGGGTCACTCACTGGGTCACTCGCGGGGTCACTGGTGAGGTTACTCGCTGGGTCACTGGGTCACTCACGGGGTCACTGTCTAACCCCGTGTCTGTGCCCCGCATGTCCCCAGGTGGCCCCCAACGCGAGTCTCCCCAATGAAGTTCTGCGTCACTACAACCCCAACATCATCCCCGTTACCTGTGCAGCAAAGGTCAGCCAGGAGGGGGGTCACCAGTGACGTGCGGCCAGGGGCGGCAGGGGAGGCAGAGCCTCACCTGTCAGACGCCAATAAAAATAGCTGTCACCAAAAATAAATATTATTAAATCAACGTTCAGATTTTTCCACTGACGTGTTACATTTCTCCACGATTCCAATCACAGAGAAATTTATCAAAATCGGCAAATTTGCGGCGCTCCGCTGCAAATAGCGGAAGGGACGAGGGGGGTGAGGCAGCGAGAGGCTCAGCCTCCCCTCTGATTGCGCAACCCCTCAGAAACTGGATGGAGCTCGGGCAATAAGAGCGTGCCTGTTACTGTCTCTCTGTGTCACCAACGTGATGTTTGTAGACCCCTTCATTACATCTCCTTGCCTTCCATACTCCAGGTAACTTATTTGACGTTTGAGTATAAAGATATTTAGGCTCGCTGGTCTCGTCATGAAACTGCAGTGAAAAAGCACCAGGGGAGGCAGCTATCACATCTGCCTCACGGAGGGGGGCGTGTCAGACACGCCCCCCTCCGTGAGGCCACGCCCCCCCTCAGTGAGGCCACGCCCCCCCCTCAGTGTGTGAATCTGGCTCTGACACCAGCCAGTGCCTCCCCAGCCATTGACCTCACCGCACGTCACTGGGGGTCAGTCACAGGGGTCACAGTCACAGGGGTCACAGTCACAGGGGTCACAGTCACAGGGGTCACAGTCACGGGGGTCACAGTCACGGGGGTCACGGCCACCACAGTCACGGAGGTCACAGTCACAGGGGTCACAGTCACGGGGGTCAGGGTCACGGTGTGGCTACTGCTGCGTAAACCATTGCCAGTAGGTGACTGGGGCCTACAACCGTGATGTTTGCACGGTCACACACACACCCACGTGACCCCACCCACCCACCCACGCGACCACACACCCACCCACGCGACCCCACCCACCCATGCGACCCCACCCACCCACGCGACCCCACCCACCCACCAAGGCGATCCCACCCACCCACTCACCCACCCACCCACCAACGTGATCCCACCCACCCACCCACCAACGCGATCCCACCCATCCACTCACCCACCCACCAACGCGACCCCACCCCCCACTCACCCACCCACCCACGTGACCCCACCCACCCACCCACGCGACCACACCCACCCACTCACCCACCCACCCACTCACCAACGCGACCCCACCCCCACCTCCTGCCCACCCCTTGCATCAACCACCACCTCCATCCACTCCCCCCCAACCCCCATGTCCACCACCACCACCACCTCCCCTCTCCCTCCCCGGCCTCCCCCGCCCCAGAGGGAGGAGGACCGCGGCAGCCTGGGCGGCTTCTCGTACCACGGCATGGGCGGCCACGCGGGCTTCCCGCTGCACTACTTCCCGTACTACGGCGTGCGCCTGCAGGAGGATTACGTCGCGCCGCTGCTGGCCGTGCGGGTGCTGAACGCGTCGCGCGGCGCCGAGCTGCGTCTGGAGTGCCGCGTGCACGCCGCCAACGCGGCCACGAGCGAGCGCGACCGCTTCCTGGGCCGCGTCGAGTTCAAGCTCAACGTGAGGGCGCCCGGCGAGACCGCCGGGGACTAGGGGGGGGGAGAGGCCGGCGGGGTCGGGGCCCCACGGTCGACCGTGGAGACGGGCGGGGGTCGTCGCCGTGGAGACGGGCGGGGGTCGTCGCCGTGGAGACGGCCGGGGGTCGTCGCCGTGGAGACGGGCGGGGTCGTCGCCGTGGAGACCGACGGGGTCGCCCCACGGTCACCGTGGAGACCGCGGGTGACTAGGTACCCACCGTCCCTACCGTCACCATGGAGACCGCGGGTGACTAGGTACCCACCGTCACTAACGTCACCATGGAGACCGACGGGGTCGCCCACGGTCACCGTGGAGACCACCGGGGTCGTCGCCGTGGAGACGGCCGGGGTCGTCACCGTGGAGACTGCCGGGGTCGTCACCGTGGAGACGGACGGGGTCGCCCACGGTCACCGTGGGGGTCGCAGGTGACTAGGTACCCACCGTCACTACCGTCACCATGGAGACCGCCGGTGACTAGGTACCCACCGTCCCTACCGTCACCATGGAGACCGCCGGTGACTAGGTACCCACCGTCCCTACCGTCACCATGGAAACTGCGGGTGACTAGGTACCCACCGTCACTACCGTCACCATGGAGACCGCCGGGTGACTAGGTACCCACCGTCCCTACCATCACCATGGAAACTGCGGGTGACTAGGTACCCACCGTCACTACCGTCACCATGGAGACCGCCGGTGACTAGGTACCCACCGTCACTACCGTCACCGTGGAGACCGCCGGTGACTAGGTACCCACCGTCACTACCGTCACCATGGAGACCGCCGGTGACTAGGTACCCACCGTCACTACCGTCACCATGGAGACCGCCGGTGACTAGGTACCCACCGTCACTACCGTCACCATGGAGACCGACGGGTGACTAGGTACCCACCGTCACTACCGTCACCATGGAGACCGCCGGTGACTAGGTACCCACCGTCACTACCGCACCATGGAGACCGCGGGTGACTAGGTACCCACCGTCACTTACCGTCACCATGGAGACCGCGGGTGACTAGGTACCCACCGTCACTACCGTCACCATGGAAACTGCGGGTGACTAGGTACCCACCGTCACTACCGTCACCATGGAGACCGCCGGTGACTAGGTACCCACCGTCCCTACCATCACCATGGAAACTGCGGGTGACTAGGTACCCACCGTCACTACCGTCACCATGGAGACCGCCGTTGACTAGGTACCCACCGTCACTACCGTCACCGTGGAGACCGCCGGTGACTAGGTACCCACCGTCACTACCGTCACCATGGAGACCGCCGGTGACTAGGTACCCACCGTCACTACCGTCACCATGGAGACCGCCGGTGACTAGGTACCCACCGTCACTACCGTCACCATGGAGACCGACGGGTGACTAGGTACCCACCGTCACTACCGTCACCATGGAGACCGCCGGTGACTAGGTACCCACCGTCACTACCGTCACCATGGAGACCGCGGGTGACTAGGTACCCACCGTCACTACCGTCACCATGGAGACCGCGGGTGACCTAGGTACCCACCGTCACTACCGTCACCATGGAGACCGCCGGTGACTAGGTACCCACCGTCACTACCGTCACCATGGAGACCGCGGGTGACTAGGTACCCACCGTCACTACCGTCACCATGGAGACCGCCGGTGACTAGGTACCCACCGTCACTACCGTCACTATGGAGACCGACGGGGTCGCCCACGGTCACCGTGGAGACCGTGGGTGACTAGGTACCCACCGTCACTACCGTCATCATGGAGACCGTCGGGGTTGCCCACGGTCACCATGGAGACCGCCGGTGACTAGGTACCCACCGTCACTACCGTCACCGTGGAGACCGCCGGTGACTAGGTACCCACCGTCACTACCGTCACCATGGAGACCGGGGTGACTAGGTACCCACCGTCACTACCGTCACCATGGAGACCGCCGGTGACTAGGTACCCACCGTCACTACCGTCACCATGGAGACCGCCGGTGACTAGGTACCCACCGTCACTACCGTCACCATGGAGACCGCCGGTGACTAGGTACCCACCGTCACTACCGTCACCATGGAGACCGCCGGTGACTAGGTACCCACCACCACCGTTGCCGTGGACACAACGGGCGGCGATGGATTCATCGTCACCAGTTGCCATGGAGACCAGTGGCGACGAGACACCGCCTTCACCACCGCCGTCGCCGAGGACACCACAAGCAATATACCCCCCACCCGTTGCCATGGCTACCCTGAACCCCTCTCAACACAGAAGCCGCTGAGACCCTGCCACCTCCAACAGTGGTGGTGGTGGTGTGGTGGTAGTGGTGGTGTGGTGGTGGTGGTGGTGTGGTGGTGGTAGTGGTGGTGGTAGTGGTGGTGTGGTGGGTAGTGGTGGTGTGGTCGGGTAGTGGTGGTGTGTGGTGGTGGTGGTGTGGTGGTGGTGGTAGTGGTGGTGGTGGTGTGGTGGTGGTGGTGTGTGGTGGTAGTGGTGGTGTGGTGGTGGTAGTGGTGGTGGTTGTACCCTAACGTCACAGCAGCAGCAGCAACCGCTATGATAATAAAAATGATGACTATGAGTCGTGTCGGTGTTGTTAAAGAGTTTTATCATTACCAGAGGCTCGGGGGGGGGGGGGGGGTGGCGGAGGGAGGGATGGTGGTGGGGGAGGGGGGAGTGAGGGGTGGTGGTGGGGGGAGGGGTAGGTGGGGAGGGGTGGTGGGGGGGAGGGAGGGTGACGGAGGGGGGAGGAGAACGGTGGTGGTGTGGAGGAGGAGGAGGGGGGTGAGGATGTGGTGAGTGGTGGTGAGTGGTGGTGGTGAGTGGTGAGTGGTGGTGGTGAGTGGTGAGTGGTGGTGGTGAGGGAAGTGGTGAGGGAAGTGGTGAGTGGTGGTGGTGAGGGAGTGAGGGAAGTGGTGAGTGGTGAGTGGTGGTGGTGGTGAGGGAAGTGGTGGTGAGATTCTTGGTTGAACTCTCAGGGTTCAGTTGTCAAGAATCCGAAAGAAATATTCAACCTGCGGAGACACGGAGACACAGAGACACAGAGACACGGAGACACAGATATACAGAGACACGGAGACACAGAGACACAGAGACACGGAGACACGGAGACACAGAGACACGGGGACACAGACACGGAGACACGGAGACACAGATATACAGAGACACGGAGACACGGAGACACAGAGACACGGAGACACAGAGACACAGAGACACGGGGACACAGACACGGAGACACGGAGACAGAGATACAGAGACAGATATACGGAGACAGAGATACGGGGACACGGGGACACAGAGACACGGAGATACGGAGACACTGATACGGAGACACAGAGACACAGAAACACGGAGACATACAGAGACACAGACACGGAGATACAGAGACACGGAGACAGGGAGACACAGATACGGAGACACGGAGACACAGAGACACGGGGACAGATACGGAGATACGGAGACACGGAGACACGGAGACACGGGGACACGGAGACACAGAGATACGGAGACAGAGATACAGAGACACGGAGACAGAGACACGGGGACACAGATACGGAGACACAGATACGGAGACACATACGGAGACACAGACACGGAGACACAGAGACACAGGGACACAGATACGGAGACAGAGACACGGAGACAAAGAGACGGGGACACAGATACGGAGACACGGAGACACAGATACGGAGACACGGAGACACAGAGACACAGAGACACGGGGACACAGACACGGAGATACGGAGACACAGAGACACAGAGACACGGGGGACACAGAGACACGGAGACACGGAGATACGGAGATACAGAGACACAGAGACACGGGGAGACGGAGACACAGAGACGGGGACACAGATACGGAGACACGGAGACACAGATACGGAGACACGGAGACACAGAGACACAGAGACACGGGGACACGGGGACACGGAGATACGGAGACACAGAGACACGGAGACACGGAGACACGGAGACACGGAGACACGGAGATACAGAGACACAGAGACACGGAGACACGGAGACACGGGTACACGGGGACACAGAGACACAGAGACACGGGGACACGGGGACACGGAGATACGGAGACACAGAGACACAGAGACACGGGGACACGGAGACACGGAGACACGGAGATACAGAGACACAGAGACACGGAGACACGGAGACACGGAGACACGGGGACACAGAGACACGGGGACACAGAGACACGGGGACACAGAGTGAGACATGCACGGCACACCACACCAGCAGCAGCCAATCTACCACTGAGTGGTGGTGACGTCACCACGGCGCTCGTGCCAGGCTAGGTGCACCTGTAGAGTGTAAGTCTCGCTGCTGGCAGGTCACGGGACAGACCCAGGTGCTGTGGGGTCGACTGACTGAGTGGCCGATGCACCACCAGTGCCCTTTACTGCACCAACTTGATACATTTTAGCCGCCCGGCGCTCCGCTCGTTGTTGTGAGCGTCGCTCACAACAACGAGCGCCCTCCGTTGTTGTTGGAGGGCGACTGCCTCCAGCTGCCCAGCAGCAGCGTCCTTCACGAGGACGATCTTGACAAATCCACTCAGCTCCACATTCCCCCCGTAACAAATTGGTCCATCTCGTCTCTAGCCCGTGCTACTCACTCACCCACTCACCCTCACTCACCCCCACTCACCCTCACTCACCCTCACCACACTCACCCCCACTCACCCTCACTCACCCTCACTCACCCCCACACAACCTCACTCACCCTCACTCACCCCACTCACCCCTACTCACCCTCACTCACCCTCACTCACCCCTCTCACTCACCCCCACCTCACCCCCACTCACCCCCACTCACCCTCACTCACCCCTCTCACTCACCCCCACTCACCCCCACTCACCCCCACTCACCCCCACTCACCCCCACTCACCCTCACTCACCCCCACCCACCCATACTCACCCTCACTCACCCCTCTCACTCACCCCCACTCACCCTCACTCACCCCCACTCACCCCCACTCACCCCCACTCACTCACCCCCACTCACCCCCACTCACCCCCCCTCACCCCCACTCACCCTCACTCACCCCCACCCACCCCCACCCACCCATACTCACCCTCACTCACCCCTCTCACCCCCCCCCACTCACCCTCACTCACCCCCACTCACCCCCACTCACCCCCACTCACCCTCACTCACCCCCACCCACCCATACTCACCCTCACTCACCCCTCTCACTCACCCCCACTCACCCTCACTCACCCCCACTCACCCCCCACTCACCCCCACTCACTCACCCCCACTCACCCCCACTCACCCCCCTCACCCCCACTCACCCTCACTCACCCCCACCCAACCCCACCCACCCATACTCACCCTCACTCACCCCTCTCACCCACCCCCACTCACCCTCACTCACCCCCACTCACCCCCACTCACCCCCACTCACCCTCACTCACCCCTCTCACCCACCCCCACTCACCCTCACTCACCCCCACTCACCCCCACTCACCCCCACTCACCCTCACTCACCCCCACCCACCCTCACTCACCCCCACCCACCCATACTCACCCTCACTCACCCCTCTCACTCACCCCCACTCACCCCCACTCACTCACCCCCACTCACCCCCACTCACCCTCACTCACCCCCACTCACCCCCACTCACCCCCCTCCCACCACCCCCACCCTCACCCACCCCCAATCACCCTCACTCATCCCTCTCACCCACCCCCACCCACCCCACTCACCCCCACTCACCCCTCTCACCCACCCCCACTCACTCTCACCCACCCCCATTCACCCCCACTCACCCCCACTCACCCCCACTCACCCCCACTCACCCTCACTCACCCTCACCCCCACCCACCCCCACTAACCCTCACTCACCCTCACTCCCACTCACCCCTCTCACTCACCCTCACTCCCACTCACCCCCACTCACCCCCACTCACCCTCACTCACCCCACTCACCCCCACTCACCATCACTCACCCCCCACTCACCCTCACCACCCTCACCCCCACTCACCCCCACCCACCCTCACCGACCCCCACTCACCCCCACTCACCCTCACTCACCCTCACTCACCCCCACCCCCCCACTCACCCCCACCCCTCACCCCCACCCACCCCCACTCACCCTCACTCACCCTCACTCACCCCCACCCACCCCCACTCACCCCCACTCACCCCACCCACCCCACTCACCCCCACTCACCCCCACCCACCCCCACTCACCCCCACTCACCCCACTCACCCTCACTCACCCTCACTCACCCCCACCCACCCCCACTCACCCCCACTCACCCCACTCACCCCCACTCACCCCCACTCACCCCCACTCACCCTCACTCACCCTCACTCACCCCCACTCACTCACCCCCCACTCACCCCCACTCACCCCCACTCACCCCCACTCACCCCCACTCACCCCCACTCACCCCCACTCACTCACTCACCTCCAGCTCCCCATCCTCCACCAGGTCAGTGCAGTGAACTGCGTTCAGGATTTTGTTGGTGCCCAGCACAGCACGGAGAGAGGCTGGACGCAGCACTCGGCCCACCTCCTGTGAAGGGGAGAGAGATGGGGGGCATTGAGTGAGTGTTAGTGAGGTGAGAGTGAGTGAGTGTTAGTGAGTGTTAGTGAGTGTTAGTGTTAGTGAGTGTTAGTGAGTGTTAGTGAGTGAGAGTGAGTGTTAGTGAGTGTTAGTGAGTGAGAGTGTTAGTGAGTGTTAGTGAGTGTTAGTGAGTGAGAGTGAGTGTTAGTGAGTGTTAGTGAGTGAGAGTGAGTGTTAGTGAATATTAGTGAGTGTTAGTGAGTGAGAGTGAGTGTTAGTGAGTGTTAGTGATAGTGAGTGTTAGTGAGTGTTTAGTGAGTGAGTGTTAGTGAGTGTTAGTGATAGTGTTAGTGAGTGTTAGTGAGTGAGTGTTAGTGAGTGTTAGTGATAGTGTTAGTGAGTGTTAGTGAGTGTTAGTGAGTGTTAGTGATAGTGTTAGTGAGTGAGAGTGAGTGTTAGTGAGTGTTAGTGAGTGTTAGTGAGTGTTAGTGAGTGAGTGTTAGTGAGTGTTAGTGAGTGTTAGTGTTAGTGAGTGATAGTGTTAGTGAGTGTTAGTGAGTGATAGTGAGTGATAGTGAGTGTTAGTGAGTGATAGTGAGTGTTAGTGAGTGTTAGTGAGTGATAGTGAGTGTTAGTGATAGTGAGTGTTAGTGAGTGTTAGTGAGTGATAGTGAGTGTTAGTGAGTGTTAGTGAGTGTTAGTGAGTGATAGTGAGTGTTAGTGATAGTGAGTGTTAGTGAGTGTTAGTGAGTGATAGTGAGTGTTAGTGAGTGTTAGTGAGTGTAGTGAGTGAGTGTTAGTGAGTGAGAGTGAGTGTTAGTGAGTGTTAGTGAGTGTTAGTGAGTGAGTGTTAGTGAGTGTTAGTGAGTGAGTGTTAGTGAGTGTTAGTGAGTGTTAGTGAGTGAGTGTTAGTGATAGTGTTAGTGAGTGAGTGATAGTGAGTGTTAGTGAGTGTTAGTGAGTGAGTGTTAGTGAGTGATAGTGAGTGTTAGTGAGTGAGAGTGAGTGTTAGTGAGTGAGTGTTAGTGATAGTGTTAGTGAGTGAGTGATAGTGAGTGTTAGTGAGTGTTAGTGAGTGTGAGTGAGGTGTTAGTGAGTGTTAGTGAGTGAGAGTGAGTGTTAGTGAGTGTTAGTGAGTGTTAGTGAGTGAGTGTTAGTGAGTGTTAGTGAGTGAGAGTGAGTGTTAGTGAGTGTTAGTGAGTGTTAGTGAGTGAGTGTTAGTGAGTGTTAGTGAGTGTTAGTGAGTGAGTGTTAGTGATAGTGTTAGTGAGTGAGTGATAGTGAGTGTTAGTGAGTGTTAGTGAGTGAGTGTTAGTGAGTGATAGTGAGTGGTAGTGAGTGTTAGTGAGTGAGAGTGAGTGTTAGTGAGTGAGTGTTAGTGATAGTGTTAGTGAGTGAGTGATAGTGAGTGTTTAGTGAGAGTGTGAGTGAGTGTTAGTGAGTGTTAGTGAGTGTTAGTGAGTGAGAGTGAGTGTTAGTGAGTGTTAGTGAGTGTTAGTGAGTGATAGTGAGTGATGTTAGTGAGTGTTAGTGAGTGAGTATTAGTGAGTGTTAGTGAGTGTTAGTGAGTGAGTATTAGTGAGTGATAGTGAGTGATAGTGAGTGGTAGTGAGTGTTAGTGAGTGTTAGTGAGTGTTAGATAGTGAGTGTTAGTGAGTGTTAGTTAGTGAGTGTTAGTGAGTGTTAGTGAGTGTTAGTGAGTGATAGTGAGTGTTAGTGAGTGTTAGTGAGTGATAGTGAGTGTTAGTGAGTGAGTGATAGTGAGTGTTAGTGAGTGTTAGTGAGTGTTAGTGAGTGTGAGTGAGTGTTAGTGAGTGTTAGTGAGTGAGAGTGAGTGTTAGTGAGTGTTAGTGAGTGTTAGTGAGTGTTAGTGAGTGTTAGTGAGTGAGAGTGAGTGTTAGTGAGTGTTAGTGAGTGTTAGTGAGTGATAGTGAGTGAGTGTTAGTGAGTGTTAGTGAGTGTAGTGAGTGAGTGTTAGTGAGTGTTAGTGAGTGTTAGTGAGTGAGTATTAGTGAGTGATAGTGAGTGATAGTGAGTGGTAGTGAGTGTTAGTGAGTGTTAGTGAGTGTTAGTTAGTGAGTGTTAGTGAGTGTTAGTTAGTGAGTGTTAGTGAGTGTTAGTGAGTGATAGTGAGTGTTAGTGAGTGTTAGTGAGTGATAGTGAGTGTTAGTGAGTGAGTGATAGTGAGTGTTAGTGAGTGTTAGTGAGTGTTAGTGAGTGTGAGTGAGTGTTAGTGAGTGTTAGTGAGTGAGAGTGAGTGTTAGTGAGTGTTAGTGAGTGTTAGTGAGTGAGTGTTAGTGAGTGTTAGTGAGTGTTAGTGAGTGAGAGTGAGTGTTAGTGAGTGTTAGTGAGTGATAGTGAGTGAGTGTTAGTGAGTGTTAGTGAGTGTTAGTGAGTGTTAGTGAGTGAGAGTGAGTGTTAGTGAGTGGTAGTGAGTGTTAGTGAGTGTTAGTGAGTGTTAGTTAGTGAGTGTTAGTGAGTGTTAGTTAGTGAGTGTTAGTGAGTGTTAGTGAGTGTTAGTGAGTGATAGTGAGTGTTAGTGAGTGTTAGTGAGTGATAGTGAGTGTTAGTGAGTGAGTGATAGTGAGTGTTAGTGAGTGTTAGTGAGTGTTAGTGAGTGTGAGTGAGTGTTAGTGAGTGTTAGTGAGTGAGAGTGAGTGTTAGTGAGTGTTAGTGAGTGTTAGTGAGTGAGTGTTAGTGAGTGTTAGTGAGTGAGAGTGAGTGTTAGTGAGTGTTAGTGAGTGTTAGTGAGTGATAGTGAGTGAGTGTTAGTGAGTGTTAGTGAGTGTTAGTGAGTGAGTGTTAGTGAGTGTTAGTGAGTGAGAGTGAGTGTTAGTGAGTGTTAGTGAGTGTTAGTGAGTGATAGTGAGTGAGTGTTAGTGAGTGTTAGTGAGTGTTAGTGAGTGAGTGTTAGTGAGTGTTATTGAGTGTTAGTGAGTGAGTATTAGTGAGTGATAGTGAGTGATAGTGAGTGGTAGTGAGTGTTAGTGAGTGTTAGTGAGTGTTAGTTAGTGAGTGTTAGTGAGTGTTAGTTAGTGAGTGTTAGTGAGTGTTAGTGAGTGTTAGTGAGTGTTAGTGAGTGAGTGTTAGTGAGTGTTAGTGAGTGAGTGTTAGTGAGTGTTAGTGAGTGTTAGTGAGTGAGTGTTAGTGAGTGTTAGTGAGTGAGTGTTAGTGAGTGTTAGTGAGTGATAGTGAGTGTTAGTGAGTGAGTGTTAGTGAGTGAGTGTTAGTGAGTGAGTGTTAGTGAGTGTTAGTGAGTGTTAGTGAGTGTTAGTGAGTGAGTGTTAGTGAGTGAGTGTTAGTGAGTGAGTGTTAGTGAGTGTTAGTGAGTGATAGTGAGTGATAGTGAGTGTTAGTGAGTGTTAGTGAGTGAGTGTTAGTGAGTGTTAGTGAGTGTTAGTGAGTGAGTGTTAGTGAGTGTTAGTGAGTGTTAGTGAGTGAGTGTTAGTGAGTGTTAGTGAGTGAGTGTTAGTGAGTGTTAGTGAGTGAGTGATAGTGAGTGTTAGTGAGTGAGTGTTAGTGAGTGAGTGTTAGTGAGGGTTAGTGAGTGTTAGTGAGTGAGTGTTAGTGAGTGAGTGTTTGTGAGTGTTAGTGAGTGTTAGTGAGTGTTAGTGAGTGAGTGTTAGTGAGTGAGTGTTAGTGAGTGTTAGTGAGTGAGTGTTAGTGAGTGGTAGTGAGTGTTAGTGAGTGAGTGTTAGTGAGTGTTAGTGAGTGTTAGTGAGTGTTAGTGAGTGACTCACGGGGTCGGCGGGACCGCACAGTTCCCGGAACCTCCTCACTGCGTCGTCGCCTCTCACTTCAAGTGCCAAGCAAACCCCGGAACACAGCTCCTGTACCATCGCCTGTACACACACACAGTGATACAGCCTGACTACACACAGTGATACAGCCTGCACACACACACACAGTGATACAGCCTGACTACACACAGTGATACAGCCTGGCTACACACAGTGATACAGCCTGACTACACACAGTGATACAGACTACACACACACAGTGATACAGCCTGACTACACACACAGTGATACAGCCTGACTACACACAGTGATACAGACTACACACACAGTGATACAGCCTGACTAAACACACAGTGATACAGCCTGACTACACACAGTGATACAGCCTGTACACACACACACAGTGAAACAGCCTGACTACACACACACAGTGATACAGCCTGTACACACACATAGTGATACAGCCTGACTACACACACACACAGTGATACAGCCTGTACACACACATAGTGATACAGCCTGACTACACACACAGTGATACAACCTGTACACACACACACAGTGATACAGCCTGACTACACACACAGTGATACAGACCACACACACACAGTGATACAGCCTGACTACACACACAGTGATACAGCCTGACTACACACACACACAGTGATACAGCCTGACTACACACAGTGATACAGCCTGACTACACACAGTGATACACCCTGTACACACACACACAGTGATACACCCTGTACACACACACACAGTGATACAGCCTGACTACACACACAGTGATACAGACTACACACACAGTGATACAGCCTGACTACACACACAGTGATACAGACTACACACACACACAGTGATACAGCCTGACTACACACACACAGTGATACAGCCTGACTACACACACACAGTGATACAGCCTGACTACACACACACAGTGATACAGCCTGACTACACACAGTGATACAGACTACACACACACACACACAGTGATACAGCCTGACTACACACACACAGTGATACAGCCTGACTACACACACACACACAGTGATACAGCCTGACTACACACACAGTGATACAGACTACACACACAGTGATACAGCCTGACTACACACACAGTGATACAGCCTGACTACACACAGTGATACAGCCTGTACACACACACACAGTGAAACAGCCTGACTACACACACACAGTGATACAGCCTGTACACACACATAGTGATACAGCCTGACTACACACACACAGTGATACAGCCTGTACACACACATAGTGATACAGCCTGACTACACACACAGTGATACAACCTGTACACACACACAGTGATACAGCCTGACTACACACACACAGTGATACAGCCTGTACACACACACACACAGTGATACAGCCTGTACACACACAGTGATACAGCCTGACTACACACACACACACACAGTGATACAGCCTGACTACACACAGACAGTGATACAGCCTGACTACACACACACGCGGTGATACAGCCTGTACACACACACACGGTGATACAGCCTGTACACACACACAGTGATACAGCCTGACTACACACACAGTGATACAGCCTGACTACACACAGTGATACAGCCTGACTACACACACACACACAGTGATACAGACTACACACACACAGTGATACAGCCTGACTACACACACACACAGTGATACAGCCTGTACACACACACACACAGTGATACAGCCTGACTACACACACAATGATACAGCCTGACTACACACACAGTGATACAGCCTGACTACACACACACAGTGATACAGCCTGTACACACACACACACAGTGATACAGCCTGTACACACACAGTGATACAGCCTGACTACACACACACACACAGTGATACAGCCTGACTACACACAGACAGTGATACAGCCTGACTACACACACACGCGGTGATACAGCCTGTACACACACACACGGTGATACAGCCTGTACACACACACAGTGATACAGCCTGACTACACACACAGTGATACAGCCTGACTACACACAGTGATACAGCCTGACTACACACACACACACAGTGATACAGACTTCACACACACAGTGATACAGCCTGACTACACACACACACAGTGATACAGCCTGTACACACACACACACAGTGATACAGCCTGACTACACACACAATGATACAGCCTGACTACACACACAGTGATACAGACTACACACACACACACACCGTGATAAAGCCTGACTACACACACACACAATCATGCAGACTACACCCACACAGTGATACAGACTACACACACACACAGTGATACAGCCTGACTACACACACACAGTGATACAGACTACACACACAGTGATACAGACTACACGCACACAGTGATACAGACTACACACACACAGTGATACAGCCTACACACACAGTGATACAGCCTGACTACACACACACACACAATGATACAGACTACACACACACACAGTGATACACCCTGACTACACACACAGTGATACAGACTACACACACACACAGTGATACAGCCTGACTACACACACACACAATGATGCAGACTACACCCACACAGTGATACAGACTACACACACACACAGTGATACAGCCTGACTACACAACAACAACCGCCATTCGCCACTAAGTGGCGGTGACGTCACCACGACGCTTGTGCCAGGCTATGTGCACCCTGAGGCCACGTGAAGTGTCGAACGCCCGCTGGCAGGAGGTCACGGGGCAGACCCAGGTGCCACGGGTCGACTGACTGAGATGACTGAGATGACTTTCTGATGCACCACCTGTGCCCCCTACTGTGCCAACCTGCTGTGCTTTAGCCACCCGGCGCTCCGCTCGTTGTTGTGAGCGTCGCTCCTCCGCCCTCCGTTGTTGTTCGAGGGCGACTGCCTCCAACTGCCCAGTAGCATCCTTCACGAGCCTCCTCCCCAGAGGCCAATCTTGACACCGTTGGTACCAGTCATCGGCTAGTCCACTCAGCTCCACGTCCTCCTGTACCACATCACTCCATCTCTTCTCTAGCCCGTGCCGCGCCCACTTAGCCCCCTCAATCCGGCAAAACAAAAGCTGTTTCGGCATGCGGTGGCTGGGCATGCGAGCTACATGACCCAGCCATCGCAGCCTTGCCCGCCGGAGGAGCTCACCGATGGGACCTTGCCCAGATCTTTCAAGGATTTGTGAGCTCCTCACACAATCCAGTCTGGTTAAACCCAGGATGGATCGTAAGCAGGCCAGCCTAATTGTTTCTAACCGGCGAAGATGTTCCATTAGGGGGGTCCACGTTTCGCAAGCGTAGAGAAGGGAGGGAATGACTGTGGCCGAGAAGACCTGAAGCTTAGTGCGGAGCGACAGACCAGGTAGCTTCCACACAGCGTTACGCAACCGATGAAAAGATATTGCCGCTCGACTGATTCGGAGTGAGACCTCTGCTGTTAAACTGGAGCCGGTCATAAGCACACTGCCCAGGTATGGGAAACTCTCCACTCTCTCCACAACTGCCCCATCACCGATTGGGAGTTGTGGGGGTGGAGTGTCCGATGGTACAAAATACCCAGGCAGGTGCTTAGTTTTGGTGGGGCTGATGGTAAGGCCCCACCTCTTAGTGGCACGCTCCAGTCTCAGCAGCAGCGTCTCCAACTCCTCCTCTGACTGAGCAGCTATTATCAAATCATCAGCATACATAACGTGGTTGAGCAATAGGGAGCCATCCCTTGACCGCACCCGGGCATCGATAAGCCTCCCATTATATCTGTACCATATGGAGATTCCCTCGGTACAGCTATTGAAGGCTTCACGAACTACGTGGTCAAAATAGATGTTAAATAATGTGGGAGCCAGAGGACATCCCTGTCGCACCCCAAGGTGTACAGGGAATGGCTCTGACTCCCGGCCACTTAGTTTTACCCGGGCCCGCTCACCATCAGAGGGTCAGGTACTCCAAAAGCACGAAGAACGACCCAGAGCCCAGGCCTACTGTTGGTATCATAGGCCTTGACCAGGTCAATAAAGCAGAGATGTAGGTCTTGTTGGAATTCCCTACACCTCTGCTGTAGCAGACGGACAGAAAATATGGCATCTGTGCAGGACCGCCCTTTCCTGAAACCGCACTGGGGCTCTGCAAGCCTCTCCTCAGCGTGCCTGGCAAGACGATGCTGAATAATCTTTGCCAGGACCTTTCCCGGCACACTGAGGAATGAGATGCCCCTGTAGTTGTTACAGTCTGTGCGGTCCCCCTTCTTAAAGAGGGGGACCACCAGGGCATCCTTCCAATCCTGCGGAACCCGTCCAGTGGTCCAGACCGTTGTTATGATGTCATATAGGGCAGTCTGTGCACAAACGCCACCCTCCCTCAGCATTTCGCTTGGGAGATCATCTCTGCCCACTGCCTTTCCTGGTCTCAGACTCCGGATCGCCCTCAGTACTTCCTCAACAGATGGCACATCAGCCAGCCACTCACAGGGGGTGACTTCTTCCAATATTTGTGGCACCGCAGCCTTAGCAGGTCATCCTCACTTTGTGCCACGATGTTTTCCTGGCTGAGGGATTTTCCCTCCCCCAGGACCTCACAGAAATGCTCAGCAAATCTGCAAACCTGTTCCTGGGGGTCAGAGATTGGATCACCGTTTTTTCCCCTAATGATGGTAATAGGTGTGGCGCTGCAGGTTACTTTTTTGATGGAGTTAAATAGAGATTTGTGATCACGGGCCACTGAGGCACACTCCATCTCCTCAGAAACCCACGACCACCACCCATCCTTGCAGCGCCTCACGGCTCTCCGAACCTCCGAGCGAAGGCTGCGGCAAGCCTCCTCATTCTCTGACGTGGGATTCTGTAGCCGATGACAGTGGGCCTGTCGCTTTTTCTCAACCATCCTGAACACCTCCTCTGTCAGTCAGGGTCCATGGGGAGGTCTGGACCGCGTACCCAAAGCAGCCATTGCAGCTGCATGAGTCACAGTCCTAAACCTCGTCCATTTACCCTCGACATCAGGAGGAGTCGGGGACGATGCCAATCCCAGCCGCAAGCGATGATGAAATTCTCGCTTGCAACTTTCATCAGATAACTGAGACCAGGCCACTTTAGGTTGGAATGGGGTCCTGGGTGTACACCCACCACCGGAGTGGAAGAATGGCAGGCGCATCTTACAGATGACTAGTCGATGGTCAGAGGGCAGATCAGCTCCACGGTAGGTCCTGGTGTCAAGAACATGGGCTCGCATCCGCTGGTCCGTCACTATGTAGTCCAGCAAAATGTTCTTGTTTGGACCCGGCATGCATCCATGATGTTGTGTGGATGCGCCGATGCCGGAACAGCGTGTTGGAAATTACAAGCCCATGGGCTGCACAAAAATCTAGCAGCCTCCTACCGTTGTTATTGAGCTGATCTGGCCCATGCCCTCCAATCACTCCAGACCAGGTGACCTGACTACACACACACACAGTGATACAGACTACAAACACACAGTGATACAGACTACACACACACAGTGACACAGACAACACACACACACAGTGATACAGACTACACACACAGTGATACAGCCTGACTCAACTACACACACACCCAGTGCTAGAGACTGACTCAACTACACACACACCCAGCACTACAGCCTGACTCAACTACACCCAGTGCTAGAGCCTGACTCAACTACACACACACCCAGCGCTACAGCCTGACACAACTACACACACACCCAGCACTACAGCCTGACACAACTACACACACACACACCCAGCACTACAGCCTGACTCAACTACACACACCCAGTGCTACAGCCTGACTCAACTACACACACACAGCACTATAGCCTGACACAACTACACACACACCCAGCACTACAGCCTGACACAACTACACATACCCAGCACTACAGCCTGACTCAACTACACACACACCCAGCACTCAAGCCTGACTCAACTACACACACACCAAGTGCTACAGCCTGACTCAACTACACACACACACACACCCAGCGCTACAGCCTGACTCAACTACACACACACACCCAGCACTACAGCCTGACACAACTACACACACACAGCACTACAGCCCGACTGTAGGGGAAAGTGCTGTTAGCACGCAGCGCCTGTGAAGGCTACCGGCCCCGTGGCGCACGGTGGGGTGGGTGGCCAGCACCACGCCCACCCGGCCGCCTTTGTCTCCCCACTGGCGATGTTTACTTACAAACCGCACCAGTTACTGATTTGAGGCCGAGTCGACCTAGGGGAGGCCTAGGACCGGTTCGGATGACGGCTATCGCCGATGATGTTGGTGGCGGCCGCGAGCAGGAATGGAACTCGGCTCCCGGCCGGGGCTGGCGACGCGACGCCGACCGCTGCGCCACCACTCCCCACTTGCGTGGAACTCACCCCGTAGTCCGGAACGACGCCCTTGTACACCTCGTAGAACTCCTCAGCACTCACTCGGTCCAGAACAAACTGTGCACACACACACACACAGTGTACACACACAGCGTGTACACACACACACACAGTGTACACACACACAGTGTACACACACACACAGTGTACACCTCGTAGAACTCCTCAGCACTCACTCGGTCCAGAACAAACTGTGCACACACACACACAGCGTACACACACAGCGTGTACACACACACACACACAGTGTACACACACACAGTGTACAGACACACACACAGTGTACACACACAGTGTGTACACACACACACACAGTGTACACACACAGCGTGTACACACACAGCGTGTACACACACACAGCGTGTACACACACACAGTGTACACACACACACACAGTGTACACACACACACACAGTGTACACACACACAGTGTACACACACACAGTGTACACCTCATAGAACTCCTCCACACTCACTCGGTCCAGAACAAACTGTGCACACACACACACAGCGTGTACACACACGTGTACACACACACACACAGTGTACACACACACACACAGACAGTGTACACACACAGCGTGTACACACACAGTGTACACACACAGTGTACACACACAGTGTACACACACACAGTGTACACCTCATAGAACTCCTTTGCACTCACTCGGTCCAGAACAAACTGTGCACACACACACAGTGTACACACACACACAGTGTACACACACAGCGTGTACACACACAGTGTACACACACACACACACAGTGTACACACACACACAGCGTGTACACATACAGTGTACACACACACAGTGTACACCTCATAGAACTCCTCAGCACTCACTCGGTCGAGAACAAACTGTGCACACACACACACAGCGTACACACACAGTGTACACACACAGCGTGTACACACACACACACAGTGTACACACACACAGTGTACACACACAGCGTGTACACACACACACACACAGTGTACACACACACAGTGTACACACACACAGTGTACACACACACACACATACACAGTGTACACACACAGTGTACACCTCATAGAACTCCTCCACACTCACTCGGTCCAGAACAAACTGTGCACACACACACAGTGTACACACACAGCGTGTACACACACACAGTGTACACACACACACACAGCGTGTACACACACACAGTGTACACACACACGTGTAC